>NC_080165.1:17487256-17787256 GCF_950295315.1 Erinaceus europaeus | reverse complement strand
TCACATCCCGAGGAAGAACACTCTGGAAAGGCCACTCTGCTACTGCTCAGTCCTAAGGTGGCGAAGTGTGCCCAGGGTCAGTGAGCACATTTGCCCAGAAACTGGGCTCAGCACACCTGGATGAGCCAGGCAGAACACAGAAGGTGGCACAGGCCCACAGCTGCCCTCCAGGAGTTGCGTGACAGCTGGGGAAAGGGGGGAGAGAAACGTGAGATCAATGAAGGCACAGCTTCAATTAACTCCTCGGTGGTCGGAGCAGCTGGGGCTGGTGACCCAGGAAATGAATGCAGAGGCAGCCATGACCCCAGATCTGTGCTAACTGGGAAGTGGACTGCCCTGCAACCAGGCTGCGTGGAGCCTGGAGAGTCAACCCTATCCCACCCCTCAGAAGAGAGGGTCAGCTTCATAGCTCTTGGCCCACCTGGAGCTAGGATACTAGAGCCAGGTCATGTCAGGCAAAATGTGTCTTTTGGCAAGCAGAAAGTTCACAGGGATAAGGGCACCCCTGAAGGACAAAAGCACCAGGAAGAGATGATCAGAGTTTAACAGAACTCTGGGCCCTGATAACCTCATCTTCCCTGTACCCCACTCTACCAGACAATTAGCTGCGGAACATAAACAATGGGGCACTGCTCTCCAGAATGCTTGAGTCAGGACTGGGCTGTGGTACTCCTGGTTGAGTGCGCATATTACCATGTCCAAGGACTCAGCTTCAAGCCCCTGCTCCCCACCTGACGAGAGGTGGAGCACTGCTGCAGGTATCTGTCTTTCTCTCTTCCCCTCTATCTTCCCCCCGCCTCTCAATTTCTCTCAGTTCTGTCTAGCAAAAAGAAAGAAAATAATATTTTCATGTTCCTGACCTGCGGTGAGAAGCACTGGGTTTCCTAATGGACACTATCTCACTGCCCACAAAGTCGTGCAGTAGGGCCAAGAGGCCTGCGACAGAGATGGGGTGTCTGAGCCCCCGGCCTCTTACTGGTACTCTGGACTTAGAAAGAGGCAGCAGCGGAAGAGTGGTGGCTGGGTGGGAAACTCTAACAGGAGAGCCCAGTGCAGATCAAAGGGAGAGAAAACTGAGCCCAGAGAGTGCAGTCTTCCAGGACGGAACCACGCAGCCTATTCCAAAGAGCACCTCCAGACAGCCACCAGGACACAACGTACTCCAGATAAGGATGGAAGATAACCTTGCCATGCAGCTCAGAAGGGTTCAAGCCCTGGCACCACTTGAGAGTGCCAGGGCACTGGGGCAAGCTCTGGTGTTTTGGCGTCACTGGATTCATCTCAAATGAACAGGAAGAACACAAGAGTCTGCATGGCATCCTCTTGAGAAACTTGTGCTGCCAACAAACAAGCCAACAACCCAGATTCCTGCAATAGGAGGAGGAGGAGGAGGAGGAGGAGGAGACTGAAAAAAGGGAGCTCTAGCGAAGATAGCAGGTTTCCAGAAGAGAGAGAAGGGGGGACAGGATGGAAAGCCCAGAGCACGGGGCCCTGTGATAGTTACTGGCACCTGAATTTGCCTGGCCTCACATTCTTCACTCAGCCAAGAACAGAGCCTGCCCATGGGCGCAAGTTCAGGTGCAAAGGCTCCTGGGCCACACTTGAGGGCACCATTCAGAGAGACCAGAGGCAGTGGCTCTGAAGGCAAAGTGCACAGGGAGACTGTGAGGGGCTCTGGGCGGATGAGGAGCACGGGATCAGTCCTTGCAATGCGCGACAGTGGGGCCTGGCAGAGGACTGTGCTGGCACACTGCCTGGGACATGGCGTCACAGGTGAGGCAGCACTGAGGCAGGTGCCAGGAGTGCCTTGGGCAGAACACCCCTCTGAGAGAGGGTGACACAGACAACAGACAGAAGGCCCTGAGATCACGCCTGCCCAAGCTCAACACCCACCTTTGATCTCATGTGGTTTGGGGGCTTTCTGGTATATTAAAGGCAAACTAATCCTTTTAGCAAAGCTTGTAGGTACAAAGCATATTTCTCAGTTTCTTCTCTACGCTGCATTATTATTTTTTTTGGTACTGTCTGAATTCCCAATTTTAAAGGTAAATGTTAAGGCAGATAAAATTATATATAAATATATATGTACATATATACAATTTTATTTTTTATTTTATTTATAAAAAGGAAACACTGACAAAACCATTGGATAAGAGTGGTACAACTCCACACAATTCCCACCACCAGAACAGATCCCACCCCCTCCTGATAGCTTTCCTATTCTTTATCCCTCTGGAAGTATGGGCCCAAGGTCATTGTGGGATGCAGAAGGTGGAAGGTCTGGCTTCTGGAATTGCTTCCCCACTGAACATGGGCGTTGACAGGTTGATTCATACTCCCAGCCTGTCTCTCTCTTTCCCTAGTGGGGTGGGGTTCTGGGGAATCGGACAACAGCAGGGTGTCTAGCTGCGTTGTGAGGGAGAGATAAAGGACCCAGAGATAAGGGACCGAAGCGGAGAGGAAACACAAATCTTTATTCACGTGGGCACCTCAGAGTTGGGAGATAGCACAGTGGTTCAGGCCTCATGGAGCTGGCAAAAAGGCCACCTCCCACTGTGTGCAGCAATCCTTCTCTGAGTCAGGTTGCCGAGGTGAAGAAGGGATAAGAGAGGGAGGGGTGGAAGCAGAAGGGCTTTTATGGGAGAAATTCCTGAAGTGGCAAGTCGGGATGGGATTGACTAAGAAACAAGGCACTTCGGGGAATAGAGATTCAACTCTCTCAGAAACTGACAATACCCTGAAGGGACAACATGGTGGATGTGACCGCATCTGCACAATTTCCCATAAGGAGTGGAATACAGTCCTGCATGCCTCGTGTCCTGAGTGTCTATTCGGATCACCCACTAGGAACAGAAGCACATGAAGGAGAGGAAGCAAGCTTTGCCGTCCAGGTCCAGGGAAGAAAATGCCTGTACATCGAGGCTCCACCAGACTGCGACATCAGTCCAGCTTGATGATACTGTCCACTGACAGGGTCTCAGGTCCCTACAACAGGCCTTGTCCTCAGTTTGCAGATGAGAACTTATAGGGGTGCTTCAAAGACAGTGTAGAGACCGAGTACAAAGCCCTTGACTAGAACCCCAGGGAAGGGGCCCCACACCCAGCACCTCCTCCTTTGTCACCATACTTCATTTGGGACTTGGAACGAGTTAATTCCTCTCTTTTCCTGCATATCTGTGTTTGGAGAAGAAGACAGTGGCTGTGGACATGGGTCACAGGTGAGGTAGGCTCTCAGGTGTCTCTGTAGGTGTCTCTCACACAACAAGAGAGACACCTACAGACCCGCTTCACTATTCATGAAGCATCCCCACTGCAGCTGAGGGTAGGGGCTTGAGCCCGGGGCCTCGCACATGGTACTATCCGTGCTTAACCAGCTTAACCAGGTGCGCCACCACCCGGTCCTTGGAAACTTCTACGCAAGCAGTGGCACTGACACTCAGGACACCTCAAGGATAGGCTTCTCTTGGCTCCGCTGGTCTGGGCGATGGTGCAGTTTATAGAGTGCTGTCTGAATACTGTCAAGCAGGGGTCTTAGAACCACAGCAAGTTCAGTCCACTCCTCAACATAGTCTCGGGGAGTCAGAAAGCCTCAGGTGGGGGAAGAAAGATGACCTCTCAAAAATGTGCTGGACAGGGGCTTATCAGATAGCACAATACATATAGCACTGGACTTGCTCACAGGAGGACTCCAGTAATCCCTGGCACTGTATATGCCAGAGTGATGCTCTGAATTCTCTTCCCCCGCCCTTCCTCTCTACTTTGTGATAATAAATGAAGTCTTTTTAATAAAATGTGCTAGATTGTGGAGGTCTCTAGTTCAGGAATGTGGGCATCCTGCTAGGATGCCCACCAGAGGGATTTTTTTCTTTATGGGGGGGGGGATGGTCACTGCTTGAGAACTGGGCATCTAATCTGTAATCTGGAGCTTGCTATTGTTTATTGTCTTTGTTTATGGGGGATCTGGAAGGTGAATGTCCACACCCCCCCGAGCCATCAGCTTGGAAGACGTGGCCCTGCCCCAGTGTGGATGTCACATGTGTGCTTTAAGGAGAGTGACCAGTGACAGGCGAGTTTCCTCCAGGCTCAGGGAGGCCTGAAATACAAAGGATACCCCAGTGCTTCCCAGTTAACACCTGTGGGCTCTGTCCCCCTGGCCTCCTCATTTATGGAGAATGAACAATGACAGTTTGACTTAACAAGGCTTAAGATTTTCATTCACACAGGTAAGTTAGTGCCAACTATCCCAGCCTTTGGAGACAGCGTTTCCCGTCTGTATTTATTGCACACCATATAGTCACCAGAGGCCCATAAAGGCCGTGGCGGAGTCAGCCGCCATTTATCAAGGTCTCCCGCACCAAACATCACCCTCCTCCAACACCCAGAATGCCTCCTTGCCAGCGGGGCTGTGAAAAAATGCCTCAGCCCGGCTTTTTCTTCCATCCTGATGAGATGGCAAATTTGCAGGGTCGTTACCCAGCAGCTCTGACATCCACTCTGTGCTGTCGTGAGCTTGACCTTGGATTTGGTTCCATCTGAGCCAGCCTTGCTGCGCCCAGCTAACAGGCTGTTTCCCCTGGGCGGCCTCCCAACACCCCTGCCCCACTGCCCCACAGGGTCAGGTCAAGATGTGGGATTGACCTCAGCCCGCAGTCTCCTGGGGTTGAGTTGACAGGTAGCCTTGAACTTGGCTGCTAACATGTCGACCAAAGCTCACAAGGGAACACTGAGCTGCCACCGGCAGCTGCCCTGCGGTCTGTCCTGAAGCCTTCCTTCCACTGTAGACCCGGGCCGCAGGAGTGGGTCCAGACCTTGAAGATGGAGCCATTATAACCAATACAGTATTTATTTGCCATCAAAACCATGGCTTAGAAAGGCTATTTTACAGTGCATGCAGGTGATGTGCAGCAGAGAACAGTCACTGGCACCAGGATCTTGTCCCCTGAGCACACACACTACCCAGAGGGCCATCAGGAGGAACATTCTGGCTGTTTAGCCACCCTCCCCCCCACATACACACAGAGGTGTCCCCCCAACAGAGCCCAAGGGCCAAACCAAGGCAGCTCACACCTGAACACTATCCTTTCCCCTTCTGTGACTTATAGGGATTTAGACAACTACTCTGAGAATTGGATGGAGAGGTCAGAGGTCATGTCTTTTCATGCCCAGTGACAGAATGGAGAAGCAACAGGGGCGGTGGGCAGCTTGGTCCTAATCTGAGGAAGGGACAGAGCGTGTGTGTGGGGGGGTGGGAAGGCAAGAAGGAGAAAGACAGAGAGACACCTGCAGTCCTGATTCACTACTCATGAAACTTTCCCCCTCCAGGTGGGGACCAGAAATTTGAACCTACACCTTTTTTTTTTTTTTTTTACCTACAGGGTTATCACTGGGGCTCAGTGCCTGCACTACAAATCCACTGCTCCTGGAGGCTATTTTATTCCCTTTTTGTTGCCCTTGTTTTTTTTTTTTGTTACTGTTGTTGGTATTATTGTTATTGCTGTCATATAGGACAGAGAGTAATCCAGAAAAGAAGGGAAGACAGAGAGGGAGAAAGATTAACACCTATAGACCTGCTTCACTGCTTGTGAAGCGACCCCCCCCCCCATAGGTGGGGATCTGGGGGCTTGAACCGGGATCCTTATGCTGGTCCTTGCACTTCCTGCCATGTGCACCTAACTTTCTGTGTCACTGCCCAGCTCCTGAACCTGCATCTTTGTGGGATGCAACGTGTGTGCTTAAACCAGGTGCACCATCCCACTGCCTGGCTCTGGTCCTCTGTCTACACTCTCCATCTGCTGAAGAAGCCACAGGAAGACCACTGGCCAGGGCCTCTCAAGTTAGCCAGTATCTGCCCGGTGGAGCAGGGACCTGTCAGAATACCATGAGAGGGCTGGGGGCATGGGAAGAACCACCCCTCAACACTGCAATCCTACCCTAATTGGTGAAAGAGGCAGGAAGAGGGGGCAGGGAAGCCAATATTCTTGAGCTTCTAGAGCTCTGGGGCTGGGGTGGGGGTGGGGTGTGAGCATATATAACCCTTCACACATGAGCTCACCCCAGCTTCCAGCTGATTAGACAGTGAGCGGTGATGAGCTAATTAGATATAAGATAATCAAGGATAAGACCCATCTCTTCCATTCTGCCTCAAAAAATGTGTTTGATAACTTTACATAAAATCATTATGGGTAAAAAAAAAAAGAAAGAAAAAGGAAAAAGCTAGATCTTTTCAATAAATGATGTCGGATCTGTCGGATCTTCACTCATAAAGGGGGGAAAATGGAACTGGAGCTCTGTCTCAGACCACGTAAGACATTAATCAGACACAAATCACAAGGCTCAGTGCGCAAAAAGGTGAAATGACAGAACTTGCTGAAGAACATGAAGGAGCGTCCTCGCGACCTTGGGATGAGATGGCGTTTCCTAAACAGCACACAAAATCTGTGGCCTCAGAGAAGACCTGTGAAATCAGCCCTTGCTGAACTGGAGAATTTCTGTTCATCAGAACACACCAGGAAACACATGAAAAGGTCAGAGTGGGAGAAGTTATTGGCAATATGACAGAATAGGCACTAGGGTCAGTGGCTGAATTGAAAAAAAAAAATACCTGCAATCATTTTATAGAGAGACAGCTCAGTCAAGAAGGACAAAAATACAACCCAAGCGACCAGCAGGCCTGGGAGACCAAGCTCAACCTGAGTCCTCAGAGAAGTGCAGAGGAAAAGTGCCATGCCCAAGGGCTCAAGTCACGCTGACAGACAACAGCAAGTGGTGGCGAGGACTGCAAGCACATGTCCATCTGGCATGTTGGTGATGGCTAGTGAGTTCAGTGAACAGCTACTGTGAGAAGTGCTGTGGCAGCAGTGGCTCTGACTGGGCTGCATCTCTGCCTTTCCTTGGTGTATGTCCAGAGTAAATGAGAGAGAGAGAGAGAGGAAGAGGAGGAGGAGGAGGAGAGGGGAGGGGAGGGGAGGGGAGGGGAGGGGAGGGGAGGAGAGGAGAGGAGAGGAGAGGAGAGGAGAGGAGAGGAGAGGAGAGGAGAGGAGAGGAGAGGAGGAGGCTGCACAGTAACCGAGTTTATGACCAAGTCAACGTAATCTAAATACTCCTTTTGTGGCGAATAGAGAAGACACTGAGGTACCATCCTGTAGACTAGAGAAACCCTACAC
The DNA here is from genome assembly GCF_950295315.1 of Erinaceus europaeus. Classification (NCBI taxonomy): domain Eukaryota; kingdom Metazoa; phylum Chordata; class Mammalia; order Eulipotyphla; family Erinaceidae; genus Erinaceus; species Erinaceus europaeus. The sequence goes on along the minus strand of NC_080165.1, from coordinate 17,780,093 downwards.
AGTGGTAAAGATAACTAGGTGAGGGCAAAGGAAGAGCATAGTGGTGATGCACAGAGACTCTCATGCCTGGGGCAACAGAGGTCCCAGGTTCAATCCCCCACACCACCATTATCCAGAGCTGAGCAGTGCTCTGATAAAACAAACAAAACAAATAAGCAAACATAACTAAGCGTGGGCTGAGGGGATATCTCCTTGGGTAGAGTGCATGCCTTGTTCTGTGAGTGGCCTACTAGATTTAAACCCTGGCACTCCATATGGGAGTACCATGATTGGGGGGGGGGGGTTCTGGTGCTGTGGAATCTCTATGAATGAATGAATCATTGAGTTAATGAATGAATGAATGAAAAAAAAAAAAAAGAAAGAAAGCGTCCCAGAGTGCTGGGCTAGCTTCTCGGGCAGGAGAGAGACAACTAGGCTGAATGGGAATGCAGTTCAATGTTTATTGAGAAAAGAATCTGCATTTATATTTTCCAGGAAGGAAATGGTAGGGTGGAAAACAGGGTGTGACTAGGAGAGGGGGCGGAGCGAAAAGAGAGTGCGAACCAATGGGGATTAAACCAAAGCCCTGCAGGCAGGGCGGGTCTCAGGTAAAACAGTGATTATGTAAATAGACCACAGCGTTAAGCTGCCCAACACAAGAGTGGTGACACATTGAGTGAGAGGCTCCAGACTCTGACTGACTCTCTCTCTCTACAAAGCTGCAGAGCAGGGAGACATGCAGGGACAAGGAGGGGCTTAATGGCCACTGCAGAGTGTCAAGGGGGCCATTAACTGGCTAACTGCAGAGGACGCAGGCCAGTTAGCAATGCCAGTGGATGCCTGTGTGCAGCCTGCAGATTAATGACAATTTAAAAATATTTCTCCTTTTTTGAATATGCTTAAACTTCATTTGATAGGAGAGAGAGAGAGACCTGCGGTACTGTTTCACCACTTATGAAGCTTTCCCTGTAGGTGGGGACTGGGGGCTTGAAGACAGCACTCAGCCAGGTGTGCCACAGCCCTGATCCTCCTTGACTTTAAAAAAAAAAAGAAAGAGGAGTCAGGTGGTGGCTCAGAGGGTTAAGCGCACGGACTGCTTAAGGATCCCGGTACAAGCCTCTGGCTCCCCACCTGCAGGGGAGTTGCTTCACAGGCGGTGAAGCAGGTCAGCAGGTGTCTGTCTTTCTCTCCCCCTCCTCTCTCCATTTCTCTCTGTCCTATCTAACAACAACAACATCAACAATAATAACAGCTACAACAATAAATAAAATAAAGATAACAATAATAAAAATGTGATTTATTAAAAAACATAAAAAGAAGGAAAGAAAAGAAGAAAATATTTATCTTGGATTTTTAAGTTTTGTGATGGGTCATATTATCTTTGCTGGTCAAGACTATGCAGGCCTATTTGTGAATCTCTGTCATGTGTGGCCATAGTTACAGGTCCCCAGATGTGGCCTGTGCTGGAGGAAAGGCCTCAGGAGACTCATCTACTGTGGTGCTGGAGCATCTCCCCAACCCTTCTGGTTCCAGAGGTGACAGCTGAAGGAGAGAGGACTACTCTTCAGGATTTGCCTGTGATTTGGACTTGCTGCCACTAGGGGGTGGTGGAGCCCAAAGTACTTGGGAAAAGGCCCCAGGCTGGTGTGACTACTCACTGTTAGAGCACAGGGCTTGACTGCGCCTGCCTGAGGCCACACAGGTCCCAGGTTCAATCCCTGCTACCACCATAGGCCAGAGCTGAGCAGTGCTCTTGTCAAATATTTCTTCTGTCTCTCTCTCTCTCATACACACACACACACACACACACACACACACACACAGAGAGAGAGAGAGAGAGAGAGAGAGAGAGTAAACCTTAAAGAACAGAACCACAGGGCTGGGGGTGATTCAACCTATAAGGTGCAAGTTATCACGTGTGAGGACTCAGGTGTGAGCCCCCAGTCCCTACCCATTGTGTGTGGGGGAGAGTGAAACAGTGCTGCAGGTGTCTCTCTCTTTCATTCTCTTTGCCTTATTTATCTCTATCACAATTTCAATAAAAGGAAAAATAACCACTGCAGGGAGCAGGGAAATTGTCATGCAGACATCAAGTCCCAGTGAAAACCTTGATGGCAGAGAGACAGAAAGAGAAAGAGAGAGAACCACTAAGTCCTGGTGAGGAGATGCTGCCCAATTTTGTACAGACCCTGACACTGAAGTTCAGGTGGCCTTGGCCAGAGGCACTAGCTCTGACACACAGGTCCTGTCTGCAGGGAGCAGAACAGTCTGCTGAAGCCACTGAAGAGGCCTTTACTCCATACTCCCCACCACTGTGTAGACTCAGGATGCTGCCTCCCCCCAATCACAAAGTATCTTATAAACCAACTGGCTTGACTTTGAATCAAAGACACATACAAAGAGAAAATAAAAAAAAGTAACTGCAGCTAAGGGTCCCCAGGACACAAGGCTAGTCCTGAGAACCATGGCTATGCTGTCATCACCTTGAAGGTCAAAGGGGCCTGGAGTCCTTCCTGCAGCAGTTTCTGCCCAGGAAGTCCCTCCATCAATGAGCTAAGGGATCCTGCCTGTATGGGAATGATGGCAAGGGGCCTTTGTTCTCCGCCACTCCCTGCTGTGCAGGAAGATCAAGGCAGAAGACAGTGACATTCAGGACTCTGAGAGCCAAGCTCTGAGGAATCATGACCTGGACTAGGCCACCTGGCTCACTGCCTAGGAGAGCCACTGTCTAGGAGAGCCACTGTCTTTGCTCCCTGTAACCACACTCAGCCTGCACACTTGCACCTGGTCTGCTAGGTGCCCGCCTGCCCCCAAGCCTGTGGCTGAGTGTGTATCTGCCATGGAGAGGGGATGGGCTCTCCCATGGGTAGCAGCTCACACAGAGCACCTGCGCCCAACTGCTCAAGCCCCCAGCCCACCTCTGCAGCTCAGCTCTCTGCCCTCCATGGGTCTCATTACCCCCAGGGAGTCCCACCACTCTAAGGCCGGAATCACCAGCTTCTTACCTAGTCCTCCTTCCTCTCTGCTGCACCTGCCTGACCTCTCCTGGTGTCCACTCTGTTTTAGTTTTCAGAGCTGGGCTTTCATTCTAATAGAAACACAGAGCTGTGGGGGACACCACAGCACTTTTATGTGATATTAGGGCTCAGATCTGGACTGCAAGCACGGCAAGGCATGCTCCCTTCCCACTGAGCTATCTCTCTGGCCCAGTACCTACTGTCACTGCCTTTAATTTACTCTCCAGGAAGCAGCTAAGAGGTCTGTCTAGAAGGATGTCAGACACTGCCTGGCCACCCAGCACGCTGGAATCAACCTTTGCCCTACCAGCCTGGACAGCTGAGAATGGACACCCCCGGAGCTCTGCACTTCAAGCCCTGAGCCACTCACCATGTTCCCTGCCAGACCCACAGCTCCCTCTGTCAGAGCTGCAGTTGGGCCCCTGGAGAGCTTGGGTGCCTGGCTCCCTGGATTTACGGGTCTCAGCTGCAAAGCTTGCTCTGAGTGAGGCCCAAGTCACAGCACCTCCACCACCTGGCTACGTCTGCAGGGATGCGTGTGCTGGTCACTTCCTCCTGTCCCTCCAGCTCAGGACCTGCAGCCTGGCCACCTGCGGGGGTGACAGAGACACCCAACCAGAAAGAAACTGGGAGACGGTCCTCTCTCGGGATGGGGGATGAGGACCCAGGAACTGCTGGCAGGTGGAACACTACTCGGCCCTGCTATCCTCCACCTTCTCCGCTCAGACTGGTGATGGACGTTGTTCCTCCCATGGGAGGTGGCCACCACACAAATCCCTGTAGGGGTTGGGATTTGGGGGGGGGCACTCTGGAGCACGTCTGAACCCCTGGGAGACTATTGGGGGGCGTAAGAGGGACCTGCTCCAGGTGAGCCCCAAGAAGGGTCAGAGCTGTGCCTCCATCAAGGTCAACAGCCAAGAGACAGGGGGGCCCTCGTCACCCCAATATCCCAGGATCAAAGGTTCTTCTGAGATCAACATAAAAGGATCCCCTGAAAAGTTCCTGGCTTTGATTCAGTTTACATCACGCTACTTAATTTCGCTTGAGATCTCCAATCTCATCAAAGAGAGCAGGAGGGCTTGCGTTCATCAAAGAAGGTGTAGGGAGTGCTATGGTGGTGGGGTACAGGTCTTGCTTGGCACCCCGAGACTAGCCTCCACACCTCTGCAAAGCCTCCCCCCCAAATGGCCAGAAAGGTCCACCTTCAGAGAAGACCCCACTATCCCTTCACAAGGCAAGAGAAGAGCAGCCAGGGCAGCTGGGGCCTAGCTCCTAAGAACTGTGTGGGTGAAGAGCCAAAGGCCGGTGAAGCCCACTCGGCCCCACTGTAGCCCAGCACCTCCTCCAAGAAGGCCTCCTTGAGTTGAAGGTGGGTGCCCACCTACATCCACTGTGAGGGTGGCCGAGTTTATCCCCTTTGCAAACCAGGACTAGGGGTCTGCCGAGGTGAGACCTGGGGTGAGCCCAAAGCCAGGATGGTGGATCCCCTTGTGCAAGACCTAGCAAACAAGAATTCCTCCACTTGCCCAGAATCTGAGGTGGACAGAGGCCAAGGCAGCCCTGGCTGACACTTGGCCCATGAAAGCACCCACAGCCCAGTGGTTGACTAGGGCCTTCCTTTTGACTTCTTACCTTGTCTTTCCTTCCCTTCCCTTCTGTAGTAACCCCAGCATGAGTTTGGGACTATTAGCATACAAATGGCCTCACCCTGAGGAGGTGCTTCAGAGAAAGGATGTATAAAAGCAAGGGACTTTGAGCACATAGGCCTCTTTGGCTGCTGCTGCTTCTCCTGGTCAGAAGCTCCATTACCATTATTCATCACACATAAAAACGACTTGATTCACAAAGAAACAAAAATAAATAAATACATTTCCATCCTGGGATGGATAGGGGAATCAGAACTGGGAATACTCTCACCCCCCCCCCTTCCTGGTTTCTGAAGGAATAGCTCCCCCCCCCCATCCTCTTGGGTCCAGGAGACCCAGGATACTCAGGGCCCCATCGTGCTGCATCTGTGATGCCCCTGAGCTGCGGATGAGGAGCAGCACGGGCGCAAGCTGCCAGGCTGTCTGGTTATAAGCCGCCCCCCCTGCACCTTCCCTGAAACATGTCAGAGGCTTCCCTGTGTCCCTGCTAATGGTCACAATCAGAGCTTGCAGGTTGCCACCACCTGCTGGGGCCACATCAGCTCCGGGTTTCCTGGAGAGAATTCCCTGCAAGATGTTTCAAAGATGCTTCTCTTAGCAGATGATTATTCTCCGATGCTGATTAAAATGTATACGATGAGGAAGGCGACATTATCAGCACAGCACGCGCTGGACACATTAAATGATCATCAAGAACATGGTCAGGGCACCCCAACGCTCCCACCACTGTCCTCACCGGGGTTCCAAGCTCATGGGATCTGCTCAGAGTCAGGGCTCAGGACTGCCGACCAGGCCAGCACTGATCTAGAAATGTGGGGAAGGAATGAGACTCTCCAGGCAGGCTGGGAAGGGAGAAAAAAGCCCAGGGGAAGACACAGGCCTGTGAGGTGAGCTAGAAACCACATGACGTAACAGGAAGGCAGAGGCTGTCAGGACAGCAAAGACCTCAAATGTTCACCCTGTCCAATGCACTGCAGAGCTTTTAGTGGACTGGAATGGCCCTTCTTTTGTTCAATGAATCCTTGAATTATTTTCTTTGTTTCAATGCTACTGTACAAGAAATTATTTTCTGAGACCATTTTCCGTTGTTCCCTCTCACTGTGGAGCACTACACTTGCTTCCTGATCTCGTATCCTGCGCTTGTGCTGAATGCGATCCTTGTACCCGGTCTCTCACCACTGGGTAGGATGCTGCCTGTTGGCGCTGCATAGATGTGTCCTTTATCACATTGGGGAGTGCTCTTCGTTAAGTAGTGTTTTGAGTGCTTTTTTGATGAGTAGGTGTGACACGTTGTTAAGTCTTCTGTGCAGCTACTGAGATGTCCAGACAACTTTGGTTCTTCATGAATATGTTACTGAGTTTCATATGAGTCATCTTACACCCTTGAGGTAAATCCAACCTAATGGTGATACAGGCTCCTTTGAACAGCTACTCAAAAAGCCTATAGTTTTCTTGCAATGCTTTCTCCGTGATTTTTGATTCTAGAGAGCTAGTCAAAAGGTAGTTCATCTTCTATCTTTTTTCTCTTGAAACATTTGAGAAAGATTAGTGTTGATCCTTTTGAAAATTTTGGCACAGACCAGTGGAATAAGTAAAGAGATGAATGACAACTACCAAATGACTTCACTCAGATGTGGAATCTAGAGAACTGATACACATGAACCTGAGAGAGAGAGAGAGAAAGAGAGAGAGAGAGAAGAGAGTGAGAGAAAGAGAGAGAAGAGAGAGAAAGAGAGAGAAGAGAGAGAAAGAGAGAGAGAGAAGAGAGTGAGAGAGAGAAAGAGAGAGAAAGAGTGAGAGAGAGAAGAGAGAGAGAAGAGAGTGAGAGAGAAAGAGAAGAGAGAGAAGAGAGTGAGAGAGAAAGAGAAGAGAGAGAAGAGAGTGAGAGAGAGAAGAGAAAGAGAAGAGAGTGAGAGAAAGAGAGAGAAGAGAGAGAAAAAGAGAGAAGAGAGTGAGAGAGAGAGAAGAGAGTGAGAGAGAAGAGAGAGAAGAGAGTGAGAGAGAGAAAGAGAAGACAGAGAAGAGAGTGAGAGAGAGAAGAGAGAAAGAGTGAGAGAGAGAAGAGAGAGAGAGAAAGAGATGAGAGAGAGAAGAGAGTGAGAGAGAAGAGAGAGAGAAGAGAGTGAGAGAGAGAAAGAGAAGACAGAGAAGAGAGTGAGAGAGAGAAGAGAGAAAGAGAGAGAAAGAGTGAGAGAGAGAGAAGAGAGAGAGAAGAAAGTGAGAGAAAGAGAAGAGAGAGAGAAGAGAGTGAGAGAGAGAGAGAGAAAGAGATGAGAGAGAGAAGAGAGAGAGAAAGAGAGAAGAGAGAGAGAGAAAGAGAGAGAGAGAGAGATTCCTAAGATGGTTATCTGTTACCTTTGGCAAGTGAGGTGGGGACACAGAGTCTTAGAGCATTTAGGATGTGGTGTGGAACTACCCTATAATATTACAATCTTGTAGCCCACTATTAATCAGAAATTTTAAAAAAACTTAAAACTTATTATCTTTATTTACTCAGTGGATAGAGACAGCCAGAAATCGAGAAGGAAGGGGGGAGAGGGGCAGAGAGACACCTGCTTCCACTTGCAAAGCTTTCCCCCCGAAGGTGGGGGCTAGGGGCTTGAACCTGGGTCCTTGTGCATTGTAATGTGTGCACTCAACCAGGTGTACAACCATCTGGCCCTTCCAATTTTTTTTTTTAATCTTACAAGCCTGTGGGTGGGGCGGTAGTTCAGCAGATAAAGCACTGGATTCTCAAGCATGAACTCCTGGTCTCAATCCCCAAGATCGCATATCTGGTTCTCTCTTATCTTAAACAGTTTCTCTCTCTCTCTCTTCTCAATAATCAATCAGTCAATCAATCTTCAAAACTTATAGTGCAAGTCAACAGCAAAGATATCTGCTCCTGAGCTTTTCTTGTGAAATTATTGGATTAATTTCTTGAGGTTGCTTGTTTAATAATTTCCATGTCTTCTAGAGTTACTTCAGGTGCTTCTAGGAAAGTGTCCATTTCTACTAAATCAATAAATATGTCCACAAGATTTCTTTTATCCCATTATATTTTTGTCAAGTGGGTAGTAAAAATAAAGTGAAAAACCTTTTGTTTCCTCCCGATTTAAACATTTGGCACCCCTTCCCCCTTATAATACTGTCAAGCTAGCTCACCTGGAAGGGTACCCGCTTTGCCATACTAGTGACTCAGGTTCAAGCTTGGGTCCCCCTGCCACTGACCTTGGACATCTGCAGGCAGGGAGGTCATGGTCAGGGGAGGAAGCTCTGCCTGGTGGAGAGCTTAGGGTCTTTCACCACATTTTCTCCCCGGCAGCAGCCAAAAAAGCTTCAGTGCTGAGTAACTAAGTGCTACCACAACTCTACCAGCGGGTTGCTGGGCTGGCGGCGGGTTCTCCCAGCAGACCCAATCTGGTCCCGTCTTCTTAGGCTGGACAACAAAAGCATGTACAGTCATGTGAATATCCCAGAATCTGGTCACCTACAAGACAAATGGACTCATGCACTAGCCAATAGGGAGAAAACTTGTGCCAAGCCATGTACACACAGACCCAGCAGGCCATGCATAAAGAGGGGGCTCTGACCTGCCCGAGGCCTCTCCAGAGTATACCAGTCCAGCCTGGACCAACCTCAGCAAGACTGCCTGGAGCCCGGATCCTGGTCTGCTCTCCCCTTGGCCCCCGGGGACACTGGCCCAGCCTCAGTGTCTGAGGCTCTCGCCTCTACTTTTGACCCACTTAGGAGGGTCCGTGTTGTTTCAGAAACAATCCTGCCTTATTCCACCTGCCTGTGCCCGGCCCCAGGCACTGAGTCACTTCTTTTCTGTGACTTCTCTCAAGAGAGTTCTGTGAGGACTCAGCTTAGAGGAGGGAGAGTTTCTGTTGAGAAAGGAAGATGCTGCTTCAGCGAGAAGGGGCGCTGGGTGTGGAGGACTCTCCCACAGACAGGGCAGTGGCCAGAAGGCAGTGTTGGCCCATCAAGACAGAGGCACCACGTGGCCTGAAGGGGCAGGGGCCAGCAGGAGGCGAGGCTGCACTGTTGTCCTTGTGTGTGGCAGCCAGGGCTTACTGCAAAGGCTCTTCTTCCTCCATATGCCAGGTGAAGAGCTTCTCAGAGGTGCCTGAGGTCACACAGTGCCGCTGCAGAGTCTGGGGGAGTCCTTCACCTCGAACAACTTCAAGCTCAGAGTTGAGGCCCGGAGCTCCCTTCTGGCCCCCAGCGTTGCTGGTGAGCTCCTCTCAGCCCCTCACCCCTGCTCAAAGTGTTCTCTCATGCATACAGCACTGCTGAGGCCCTGGGCAGGAAGAGATGGCCGGACTCTGGCTTTGCACAGTCCTCATCTTACAGTCTGTGTCCCAGCCCCACACAGCTGCCTGGTCTCGAAATCAGTACTTGAGGAGTCAGGATACCTTATGCAAATGCCACGTGAGTGGCTAAATGAGGGAGGAAGAATAGGCCAATTCAGAAATGGATATACTCGTGAATACATACACAGGTGTGTGCCAATCCTTCTAAATCCGTGTTTACCCAACATGGTGGGGTCGGCAGAACTCCCACCCCCCCTCATTTAAACACTGTGGCATCCAATTCCTGCCCAGCCCGACGTGGCATGGGTTTTCTCTTTAGCAGACACAATTCACACGCGAGGAAACTTATTATGCACACAGAGCAAGAAAATAGAGAGGCAAAAATTAAATTAGATGGCAGCCTGGAAAATGCCCACTGTGCAAAAACCGCAAGCTAACTCATTTGTTTGGCCTCCCTTGAAAATGGCCAGGTTTTAATTTGGGTCTCTGGGACCCGTCTCCGGAGCTGCCGAAAGGCTGGTGGGAGAGGGGTGGGGATGGGGCTTCGGATGAGCAGACCCATATTCAATTAGTAATCAATCCTGACCTGGCTGCCCTGGAGGCTGCAGAGCTAATGAGGAGGGGAAGGGATGTGGGGTGGGGTGGAGAGGGTGGGGGAGCTCTGGAGGAATCCATCACACCAGTTGGCGGGGTCACGCATCAGCCTGCTCCCATTCCAGGCTCCACCCGAGATTATGGAGTGTCTGGGGAATGAGTCCTGCCCCCATTCCTGTACTCCCCTTCCAGATGAATCAGGCCTGGCAGAATGGGGTTCCGGACTGTCAGAGAAGGCACACAGGTTTCATCAGACGTCTGGATGGGATGCCAACCATGGACATTCTCAGTCTGGGCAGGTAATGGCCCCTTAACATTGGCTCCGCCAGAACAAACACACCAACAGCCCTCACCCTTCTGTCGCTCCCAACTTAACTCCACATGGGCAAGTTAGCCTCCATTCCAGAGTTCCCTCCCTGACCAAGAGTCCTCCAGGGCCAGCAGTGAAAGGTGGTGGTGCACAGTCCTAGACTTTGGGGTCAGCGGTCCTCCAGGGTCCTTCTGGAAACCCCAATCCAACAGCTGAGGGCCCCAGTAAATTAGAGTGAGTGTAGGATCAGGGCACCCGTGGGCCAGGTACACTTCCTGGTCCCTGAGCGCCCGGGGCTCTCCCCAGCTGCCTCCTGGTCTCGCCCAGGCTCAGAGGGCTGGCTAGCTCTCTCTGCTGTGATGTGGGCGAACTCACCGTCCAGTCAGGTCCTCAGATCTAGAACATTCTCATCACAAGCTCACCAAGTGTCTGTCATGCTTTCATCAGTTGCCCATCCATCTGGGTGGCAGTCCCCTGATGAGATCTCCAAGATAACCAATGACCACAGACTCGGGGGTGGGGGCATAGATGGCTGCACTGGGTACAAGCTCTTGGCCCTGCTGCCATACTGGTGGTGACTTCACTCCCCGTGTAACCGCCCCACCACCAGCCAGTGGATTTACAGGCCCTTGTCTCCAGCGCCATTCCTTCTCAGGCAACCCTCAGAAAGCACGCCCACCAGCTCCCCTCACAGTCGCAGCAGAGGTGACAATCTGAACCAGGGAGACAAAGCCCCAGAGTGCCTAGAACACCATTCTGGTGACCCAGTGAGTCTCTACCACAGTGGGGTGGGGGTGGGGGCTGTCACATTGAGCAGCTGTGGCCATATCTCCTGAAGGCACCCCTACCCCCCATCTCCAGGGAACCAAGGACCCCGCACACCTTTGGGTGGGGCTGCTCACTGCAGGAAGCCTCTGTTGTCACAGAGGGCTGCCACTGCCCAGGTCCCCCAGAGGATCAGAGCATCTCAGCTGCTTTGTCACACCAGTGGTGGCTCCAATTCTTACCCTCTCAGTTCACACCTGCCCCAGAGCCCAGCCCACCAGTGGTGTGTGGGGTCCCCTCCCCTGCAGAACCCTAGTCTTGCCACACCTCAGCTGCTGTCTGAATTGGGGTGCAGGTCTCACGCTGTCCACCTCCTGGGATCAAGTTGCTCAAGCCTGGCTGGCATCAGGGGCTCACGGTCATCCTGATGGTCCCCGAACCAGTGTGGAGGCCACGATGCTGAGGTGCTCCTGAGTGGGAATTAGAGCCACCCCCAAGAGACCAGCCCAGAATGAGGAGCTGACAAAACTGGGGGCAAAATGGCCCTGCGATTCTGGGGTCTCAAGACAAAAAGCAAGATGTGGCTAGGGGTAAAGTGACTCTCACATCTCATTTCTGGGGGTGGATAAGTTGGGATGGAGACACCTCAGGGGCCTCTGCTGCCACCCAAATTCCGACACCTGACTAGCCGCCTTTCCTGCATGTTCCCCTACATACCCTCCCCCTCTGCACCCAGGCATAGAGAGAGCTTCTGAGTCTGTAAGGGAGGAGACTGATCTGGCGCCTCTGTCTGCCGCCCATCTCAGGATCTGTTTTGACAAACCTGCCCTGGCTATCTCAGAGATATGTATCTCTCTGTCTCTCTCTTCCTCTGTGTCTCAACCTCTGATACATTTTTCTTTTTTATTCTCTTTATTTATTTACTGGAGAGAGACAGCCAGAAGTTGAAAGGGAAGGGGATGACAGAGAGGAGAGAGACAGAAATACAACTGCAGCCCTACTTCACCACTCAAAAAGCTTTCCCCTTGCAGATGGGAACTGGGGATTCGAACCCGGGTCCTTGCTCACTGTAATGTGCCACCACACACCCTTACCCACATACTTTTACTTTAAAAAAAATATTTTATTTATTTATTTATGAGAAAGATAGGAGAAGACAGAACCAGACATCACTCTGGCACATATGGGATTGAACTCGGGACCTCACGCTTGAAAGTCCAAAGCTTTATCACTATGCCACCTCCCAGACCACCCCCATACTTTTTCTATCACTCCCCAAAGGGAGCGCTCCAAGGCAGGCCCCTGTTTATGTGCTCCTTCACCCCAGATGGGAGTTGACAGCAGACATCCATGTCCACAGGAAGCCACCACAGCCCATGGCCTGGACTCACCACTTGCCTGAGATGTCCAAGAGGCGACTCCTGCTGCCTCCACCTACTAAGGGCCCCAGGGCACCAACACCACCAGCTCCCAACAAGGAAGAGCAACAACAACTCCAGCCAGAGACACCCCCCACCCAATGCACTCAGAGCCCACAACACAGCTGGAGACCCCACCCCACAGCATCCAACACCAAGGCAAGGAGGCTGCTTAGAACAAACCACAGGGTGAGGGTGAGAGACCTCCCTGCCTCAGGCGACCCCAGAACAGAAGGCCTCTGCAGAATGTTGTGGGTGTGGGGATGGGTGGTCCCAGAGGACTCTGGGGCAGAGCTCCTACCGTCCACGCAGGCGGGCCGGGCCCTCGTGGTCCCTGCAATCTGCCCCTTCCTGCAGGCGCAGCGAGCCGTCTGCCGGGCGATTGTCCTCCTCGGCTGGCTGCTGTCCCGGTCCAGCGTCACGATCTCACAGGTGCCGGCGGCCAGCTGACCTGCAAGAGAGGTGGGCGGTGGCTGAGTGGCTGCCTGAGAGCTCGCAGCCCAGGTCCCGAAGCTCTGAAGCTGGACACCCACCCTGCCAGCCACGGGAGGGAGACTGTTTTCCCCGACAGGGACACCCAAGTTACCTGCCAGGGTGCTGACAGATGACCGTGGTATATATATATACACACTGGAATCCTACTCAGCTACTAAGAATAATGAATCCCCTCTTTTTTTCAATGTTTCATTTTATTTTATTTTAATTGTTTTATATATTTTCCCTTTTGTTGTCCTTGTTATTTTTTTAGTGTTGTAGTTATATTGTTGTTATTGATGTCATCATTGTTAGATAAGACAGAGAGACATGGAGAGAGGAGGGGAAGACAGAGAGGGAGAGAGAAAGATAGACACCTGCAGACCTGCTTCACTGCCTATGAAGAGACTCCCCTGCAGGTGGGGAGCCGGGGCTCGAACCAAGAACCTGATGCCGGTCCGTGCATTTCTATTTTACATTTCTAATTATCTTTATTTATTTATTGAATAGAGACAGCCAGAAATCAAGAGGGAAGGGGGTTACAGAGAGAGAGGGACAGAGGGACACCTGCAACACTGCTTCACCACTTGCAAAGCTTTCCCCCTGCAGGTGGAGACCGGGCTCGACCCCCCCCCCCCCCCCCGGTCCTTGTATTGTGACCTGTGCACTCAACCAGGTGCACCAACATCCTGCATTGGAGAATTCACCTTCTTCACCTCATCTTAGGCAAGCCTGAAGGAATCATGTTAAGTGAGAGAACCCAGAGGGAGGGATGAGTATGGGCTGACCTCATTCAGAGACAGGAGTCGAGAAACAACAAAAGAAGGGGAAACCAAAATGGAACTTGGACTGGAGTTGGCATATTGCAACAAAGTGAAGGACGGGTGAGGGGTGGGGAGAAGGTTTCAGACTCCGGTGCATAGTGTTGGGGGGGACCTAGGCTGGGAGCTGAAGCTTTTTGCCAAAAGCTGAGTTTTTTTTTTGGGGGGGGGCAAGTGATGGTGCTCCTGGTTGAGTGCACATGCTACAATGCACAAGGACACTGGTTCGAGCCCCGGATCCTTATCTGCAGGGGGAAAGCTTTGTGAGTGGTGAAACATCGTTGCAGGTGTCTGTCTTTCTCCCTATCACCCTTTTCCCCCTCGATTTCTGGCTGTCTCTATCCAATAAATAAAGACGAAATGTTTTTTTTAAAAAAAAAATTACACATGTACCAACTATTGTACTTGCTGTTTCCTGCAAGCCATTAATCCCCTGAATTAAAAAAAAAAAAAGAGCTGTCATGCTGAGCATACAGGTGACCTCCCATTCCTGCCTCTGTAGACAAGACATTCAGGGTGGCCCCATCCTTGAGGCGTGGATGTCGACGTGGGGGCTGGCAGCATGGAACACGGGAACCCCCTGCGTGGAGCACAACATGTGAGCCGCAGCTGAGTCCCAGTCTCCCACCCCTGACTGCAGATGACAACAGTGCCAGAGTCACAGGGAAGAAGTCCCCGTCCACCGTCCACATGGAGTCCGGAAGGGGTGATGGTGTCTGTCTCTCAGACCAGGTGCCCTAGGCTCCCTCCCCTCACGGGCTGGCACCCACGTCTCCACAGGCGGCACACGCATGCAGGCTCTGAGTGTGTAGCAGCGAGCTGCACGGGGGGCCACACTTCACACAGGTGCCTGCAGGAAGGGCCCAGGTGGGTCACGCCGCCAGGCATGGGTGGGCAAAACTGTGCTGGCACACACACGATGCTCAGACATGTCCATGTGGACGGGACGCTGATATGCTCACACACAAGGCCACAGGGGCCAGCAGGGAGCAGGGTTGGGTGGCCTCGGTCTGCTCTTGACCAGCAGAGAAGCAACACACTTCTTTTTTTACTTAAAGATTTATGTCTTTATTTATTAATGGGGAGGGGACGTAAGAAGCAGAGCAAGGCTCCGGCATGTGTGATGCCAGGGAAAGACGCAGAAACGTCGTGCCTGGGAGTCTGACACTAACCACTGCGCCACCTCTAGGGCCAAGTGACACACCTTGGAAAGAGATGACCTGGCCCATCCTCCAGTCCCTGTCACGAAGAGGGGCCAACAGGCTGGTGTCCTGCAGAGAGCCATGTTGTGTTATATAAGATGTCACTCTCACCACCAGAGACAAAGCCATTAGTCTGAACACCGATAATAAAAAAAGTATCAGCACTGGGTAGATGACACATAGAGAGAAGTCCCCCTCCTCACCTGCGCAGAGGACATGAGATCCCCCATTACCCATGGGCCTTCTCCTGCTGTCTCTTCACCAGCACCCCCCCCCCCACACACACACACACTCAGGCAACTCCCAGGATGCTTCAGACAAAGTCTTCTTTGATATTTTATTTTTCTTTTACTAGATAGAGACACAAAGAAATAGAGAGGGGAGGGGAAGATAGACAGGGAGAAGTAAGACAGGTGCCTGCAGACCTGCTTCACCACTCGTGAAGTTCCCCCCCCACCCCCCGTAGCTGGGGACCTGGGGTTTGAAACCAGATGCTTGTGCTTTGTAATGTGTGCATACTACCAGGTATGTCACCACCCAGCCTTGAGGCAGTCTTCTGTCACCTGTGTCAGCCTTCCGGTCACCTGTGTCCCTTGAAACTCCTCAGTCTAAACTCAGGCTGAGTCAAGGGGAGGCATAATATGGGTCACCAGTAGCCTTCACTGTCTGGAAGCCCCTGACCTTGGAGGCACCGAGTCTGCCTGACCAGGACTCACTGGAGCACATGCACTGGATCCTGGGAGCTGTGCGCAGTGTCCTTGACTGCACGGTCCAGAGCCCATGTTGAGTGTTGGGTAGGTCCTAGTGGAGGAAGACAGGGCTCAGAGCTCCCTATGCCTCCTCCTGATTAAGCAGCTTCCAGCAGCTGAGCTGCAGCCTGATCTCACTTGCTAATTACAGACTGGGAAGGCAACAAAAAATAAATAAACACACACACACACCAACAAGCAGATAAACCAAGACAGCTGAGGAGAGCAGTCTGAGATGGCCAAGCAGTACTTTCCTGGTAACAACAGTGACTAGAGAGGGTCCGGGGTGGCCACGGGGGACCGCAGCTGATCCACCTGAGAACAGCATAAAAGCTGCTGTGACTCGGGCTGGGCGACACTGATTTGCAGGAGGCGGCTGCGTGGGCTCCGTCCTGGCTGCTATTTTAAACTCTGCAGGTTGACGTGGGGCCACTCTGCGATTCCCAGCCCCTGGTGCTGCCCACCTTAACTCCAGATTCTGCCAGCTGAAGACAGTGTCTGGCACAGACCTTTCTCCCAGGAACCTACTACCTACTCAGGTTCCCAGGACAGCGGCCATCTGGGAAGACCCGCTCCCTCCACGCACACAGCCCCAGTCCACTAAGGGGGCTAGGGGAGCACTGTGAGAAGCGTCCAGGAAGCCCAGACCCTGGTACCTCTGAGTTCTGGTCACTAACCAATCAACCAACTACACAACACTCCTTCCATCTAAAGAACCCACCAAGCCTAGAACCTCTCCGCCTTCCCAGCGTGACATCCACAACCAGAGGTTTAACACCTGCCTGCCCCAAACTTAAAGATCCTGTCCAGCCTCTGAGCCCAGGTCCTGATCTGTAAGGGAGGACGGGCTGGGCCATATCAGGGGATGAGGGTCCCTGTGTCTCTCACCCATGTGACCCATAACCAGCAGCTGTCAACCTAGCACTGGAGTGACCCAGGTGCCATGGCTCTGAAGCTCACATCCTGCTCTTGTTCATGAGTGTCAGGCACTCTGTGCCTCTCCACGTGCACCCATGCTGGTGGGTCCAGAGCAGCTGCCCTGCACAGTGATGGGCCTGGGGGCTCTGCAGACAGGACCACAGATGGGGCCTGAGTTGGTGGCAGGGGCTGAGGACTGTACGCCCACCATGGAGGTAGGGGGTGGACCTCTCCCTCTCCCCAGTTCTCAACCTGGAGCTTCCAGTATCCGCCCCAGCCTAGCGTCTGTCATTCTCATTCCAGGAAGTTGCTGGCCATGCCAAGTAGGCCTGTTCTGGTGACTCCGTTACAGTGTGATGCCATCCACAAACAAGGCCACAGGCCTACAGGCAGGGTTAGACCCTGAAAGCACCATCCAACCTGGCAGAGAGGGGAGAACAGCCCGTGTGAGCGGACAAGCTCCTGCAGAACGGCACTGCACTCAGACGGGAGGCAGGCGTGGACCGCGGGCCGCCTCCTGGGCTGACCATACCTCCCCCTCTCACTTCCAGTGTGGATGAGAGGATGCAGGTGGAACATGCAGACACCAGCCCCTTTCTGTCTGTCTGTCCATCCATGCCAGCTTGCTCACACTGCCATGAACACCCCTTTAGCCAGAGTCTCCCTTTCTTGTTTCCGCCACCTTGCCCAATTCCTTGTTTGGGGCTGGCTTTCTGTGGATCCTGCCCCTTCTCCTCTTGCACTTCTATACCCACCTCACCCAGAGCTGTGACGGTTGGGGGGGCGTGGCTTAACCTGGTGCAGGGGGTCCTCACTCCTGGGTGAGCTCACAGATACTCAGTCCAAGCACCAGGTGGTGGCACACCTGGTTAAGTGCTCATATCACAGAGTTCAAGGATCCAGGTTCAAGCCCCTGTTACCCACCTGCAGGAGGAAAGCTTCATGAGTAAAGCAGGGCTTCCAGGCTTCCATTGTCTCTCTGTCTCTTCCCCTCTCTATTTCCCCTCCTCTCTCAATTTTTCTCAGTCTTTATCCAATAGTAGACAAATAAAAAATGTTAAAGAAAAAAAAAACAGTCCATGGCTGGGTTCTAGCACTCTCTTGCTGCCCACAGATTGGACACCACCCCATCCCCCAATAACAACATCCGCAAAGCAGATGACGATAACCTAGAAATACAAGGGAGCAGGCCTGGGACTCCTGAAGGCAGCTGGCTAAGCTGAAGGTCAAAGAGGAGGGTGTGAAGTAGACAGATCACCTAGCCCAGTGCTGGGAAATTGTGCCGATGCAGTCACATCTGCTGTGTTGTCCCCTCAGGCTACTGCTAGTTCCTGCGAGAGTTGGGACATTCTCGGAGTGCCTGTTCAGCCATGTTGTACCCTCAGGGCATTGTCTATATCCCCGCGATATTTGGAGTGCTTTGGTCACTCCTCCCCCCTCCCATTCTCACGAGAGTTATCATCCTATCCTGGAGTGCTATGGTTACTCCTCCCCCTTCCCATTCTCGAGAAAGCTACTCCTATAAAAGCCCTTCTTCTTCCGCAGCACCTCACTCTCTTGCCAGCGCTTCACCTCGGTGTTCAGACGCAGGAAAGGTTACTGCGTGAGGCGGCCATTTTCGCTACCTCCACGTGGCCCAACCTGCCTCTCTAGCACCCAACTCTGAGGTGCCAGCGCAAATAAAGATTTGTGTTTCCTCTTCGCTCCGGACCCCCTCTCTCTCTTCTCCGCGGCCCATGCACAACAACAGCCCAGTCTCCACTGGATGGCCTGTGACTGGCCGTACCTTGGATGGAGCTTTAAAGGAATTGTGTTCAATGAGATCAGCCAGAAAGAGAAGAGTGAATATGGGATGATCCCATTCACAGACAGTGATTGAAAATTAAGAACAGAAGGGAAAACACATGACATATCTTGGGCTGGAGTTGGTGTACTTCACCAAAGTAAACAACTCGGGTGCGGGGTGGGGGTGGGGTTTTCAGGGCCTGGAACATGATGGCAAAGAAACATCTACAGGGGGATTGAATTGTTATGTGGGAAACCAAGCAATGTTACACATGTACAAACTACTGTATTTGACTGTTGACTGTAAACCATAAAGAAAAAATAATAGCATATGAGCAGACAGCCCCCACACGGGGGCCTAGCGAAACCAAAGGCATCCTGAAGAAGCAGGTATCTCCACAGAGTGGTGGTGGGCTGTTGTTGTTGTTTTTATTATTGTTATTTATGACCATCAGGGTTATCATTAGGGTTCAGTGCCTACACAACAAAACCACTACTTCTGGTGGCCATCCCCAAACCTTTCCCCCCCATTTTCTTTCTTTATTTGATGGGACAGACTGGGATTAAGAGGGAAGGGGGAGAATGACAGGGAGACACCTGGAGTACTCCCTTCACCGTTCTCCAAGCTTCCTCCCTGCAGGTGGGATGTGGGGGCTCTGAACCACCCTAGATGCATCTGACCCCCAGTGGTAGTGGCAGGTACTTACACCCCACCCAGACATGCCTAGCAGTACATAGAGGTGGACATGCTCAGTGACCGGGGCTGAGTGTGTGCAGAAGAGCTCCACGTGCAGAAGAGCACTGGTCCAAGGTCTTAGAGAAGGGTTGGTTACATTCTCATTATCGTGTTTTTAAAAAGTTCATGTACTTCAATTCTCTCTTTCTTTTTTAAAATAATTTTATTTATTTATATATTCCCTTTCATTGCCCTTGTTGTAGTTATTATTGTTGTCATCATAGCTGGATAAGACAGAGAAAAATAGAGAAAGGAGGGGAAGACAGAGAGGGAGAGAGAAAGACACCTACAGACCTGGTTCACCACTTGTGAAGTGACTCCCCTGCAGGTGGGGAGCCAGGGATTTGAACTGGGATCCTTACGCCGGTTCTTGTACTTTGTGCCACTTGGCTTAACCTGCTGCATCAGTGCCCGACTCCCCACTTTCTTACTTTCTCTCTCTCTTTCTTTCATTCTTTCTCTCTCTCTCTCTTTTTTTTTTTTCCTCCAGAGATTCAGTGTCTGCACTATGAATCCACTGGTCCTGGCAGTCATTTTTTTCCTTCCTTCCTTCCTTCCTTCCTTCCTTCCTTCCTTCCTTCCTTCCTTCCTTCCTTCCTTTTTAAAGGGTAGGGCAGAGAGAAATTGAGAGGGGAGGATTAGATAGAGAGAGAGAAACATATAACTTTCTTACTGCCTTTCTCTAGCCCATCACTGTCTGCCCTTCCTGCTTCTGCTTCACCTGTCACCTTTTGGCTGTTCAAGCTCACTCTCTACAGAGAAGCAAAGTTCCAGTGGCTGTCCTCCCCCATCAAGATACACGTGCTGCATTTCTTCCCCTGGTCGTTGGCATTGGACTGACCCTTCTATCGGACTTACTGATACACCTCTGGACACTCCCCTTTAGACTGCTGGACTTCTTGAGGACTGACTGTAGCAGTCCATGGACCTTGCATCCAGCTGTCCTGGGACTTTGTAACACCAGATCACCCCTCTCGCCCCTCAGCCTATCAGGCCCCCACTCCTCTGACTATCAGGCAGTGCCCCCTTTCTGCCCATCAGGCAGCTCCCCTCCGCCTACCAGGCCTCTCTTCAGTCTCACACTGTCCCTTGCTACTCTTACTTATCGCTCCCTGTCTTATTCCAGATCTTTTAAAAACACCTGCACAATATCATTTAGATTTCTGCCCCACAGGTTTCTGTTCACCCCTACACTACTATTCCTCTGTCAGAGATGGAGTCTTTTACAGACATTGACCTATATAAATATGGCCATTGGAAAGAGGGAGATGTCAGGAAATTGTGAGGATGTGGTTGAGCTTGGCAGGGCTTGAACCTGAGGAGTGTGTCAATCCTGTTAGTCTCTCTCTCTACCGAGCGGGGAGGGACAGTAGTAACCCCAAAGGTGTGCCTCATCCTAGCAGACTCCCTGCCTCACAAAGCACCCCGCATTCCTGATACTATGGCCATTAGATAAAAAGAAAGGGGGAGATGTCGGGCCTTAAAGCCAGTCCCCCTGCTCTGCTTACATAATCATGTTTTGCCTGAAAGACCCCCACCACGTTATCCCTTCATGGTATTGCTAATTCAGTTAAAACCATCCCAACAGTTGCTAAGGACACTTTCACCTTCCCAGCATGCCTTTTGCCTCTCTCCACCCCCTTTCCTAGCCATTTCCAACTTCCCACTTCCGGTTTTTACCCTATAAAACCAGCTGCTATTCCAATTTCACCCCCTTTCTCTTCCACGTCCTGACCTGGAGAGGACCTGGAAAAGGGCTGGTGGGCATAGTGGGAGGCGGCATTTTGCTGGCTCCACGTGGCCTAAATCGCTGTCCTCATACCCAATTCTGGGGCGTCTGCGTGAATAAAGATTTGCGTTCCTGCTCCCTCACAAGTTCCTGGTCTCTTCTCTCTCCCCCATGACACAACCCAACACACCCAGTCCCCTATTAAATCAAGTAAAATAAAATTATTCTATTAAGATACAGAAGAGGAGGCAGATGGTGGCATACATGGTAGAGTGCACATGTTGCCATGAGCTTTGGACCCAGATTCAAGCCCCTGGTCTCCCACCTATGGGATGGGGCAGGGGGGATTCTTGAATGATGAAACTGTGTTGCAACTGTCACTCTCTCTCCATCTCCATTCACTCTCCATTCTTGATTCCTGTCTCTATCCAATAAATAAAGAATAAAATACAAAAGAAAATACCCAGCTAGGACTCCAAGTCCAGTGAGAGGCAGTGCTAGGAGCAGAACCTTAAGCCCTAGACAGCACCTGTCACAGTGTGAGAACCCACAGTCTAAGCCCTCACCTCCACACCATGACCACAAAGTAGTGGCTGCTATTTAGTCTCTCGCTGATTGTCCAGACATTTAGTGTGAGGATTAAGATAGGGGGATTACAGCCTCAGCACCTGGACCACATGGAACTGACTTTGCAGCTCAGCCCTGGCAGCCAAATCTATATCAATGCGACTTCAAGGGAGTCGGCTGAATACAGGAGGCAGATCACCTAGCCCAGTCTCCACGGAAAGGCCTGTGACTGGCCAGGGATTATCTGCACCACTGTGTGATAGAGAGGGAGTGCAATGGGGGGGTGTGCACAGGGGATGCCCCCCATCATGGCCTGGTGCATGTGGTCTGCCTGGGCCACTCTCCAGCTCTGGTGTGGAGGGGACAGCTGGCCCTGAGATCTCAGGCTGGAGGACAAGGACTGGGTATTAGGACTCCAGGCCCAGCCTCTCACAGCTGGCCCTGGAGTGTGGATGTCCACACCAGGAAGGATATTCCAGGGGTCAGTGGTCAGATTTCTGATGAGGCTGAGGGTTGTATCATGTGTTTGGTAAGGGACAGTGTAGCAGTGGCCACAGTCATCCTGGAACTGAGACACCAGTGGACAGCGTGTGGCAGGGCTGTGACACTCTAGAGGCCAAGAAGCAGACCGGGGTCTCTCTGCCATGGCCACATTCAGAGAGGTGGGACTGGAGGGGAAGTCTGCGCAAAGATGGAGGGCAGCAGAGTCACAGCAGAGCAGGTGTAGTCTCCTTAGCCACGATCGGGCAGGCAGGGTGCCATTTTGGGAGTTAAGCCAGCAGACCAAGAGGAGGGAAGAAGGAGGGAGAGGCCTCAAAGATTAGGAGGGCCATGCCATGCCCTGCTAAAGGGCTATGGGTGAAGACCGAGGACAGGATTGTCACCTTTGCTAGAACCCAGGGTTTTGCAGGATCTGGGAGCACAGTGGTCAAGAGGGCTCCGTCTCCAGAAGCAGAACCAGTTTTTTGGATATGGGGCCAGAAACAATCCCCTTGCTCTCCCACCTCATGCATGCAACCCCCTGTATCTGCAATGTCAACTAGACCCAAAGGATCCCCTTGGCCTCTAGTGAAGCAGCTCAAGTCGCAGCCATGCAGAGAGAACAGGTGTCCCCCAAGTGAGGGCCTCTCCTGGATTGTGCAGGCCACCCCGCTGCTGAGTTTCCATCCTGCATCAGTCAGTGTCCCCACTTGAGGGACACACACACACACACACACAGCTGTGCACTCCTTCCCCTGGGCTCTAACAGAAGTTCCTGGTGAGCATATAATTCAGACACACTGCACAGCACTCACCTTACCCCACCTGGCCCTGCTGCCTCCCCCCCCCCCCGCCCACTGCAGGTGCTGGGACTGAGCCCCCAGTGACTGAGGAGCCCAGGCCTGGCCCCTAACCCCTGCTGCCAAGCCGGTGCTTTACAGGAGACAGAAGAGGAGACACTGGCTTTATGGGTCTCCTTGAGCAGCAGGCGCTGCGCAGAGCCGCTGTTCCCAGGGCCCCACCACTGTCCAGCTGGCGCCCAGTCAATTATCCCGTTAATGTTCCTATTAATGAGACGCTTCGGCCTGGCAGCCACACCGCCCTGGGGCCCGTCGAGAGCTGGGCTGGAAGGCTGCTGGCACAACATCGTAAACATGGGGTGATTACGTGCACTTTATGACTTCGTAAAGGTCAATAAAAGGCACGCGGGCATCGCTCCTCTGAACAGAGCATTGCATAGCAGCTGGGACGGCGGGATGGGCTGGAGACTGCGGTAGCCGTGTCCTGACACCCCTGGGGGGAAGCCTCTGCTTAGGGACAAGGCCAGCAGGTCCCTGCATGGTCCTACTTTTCCTAGATCTTGCCCAGTTCCAGATAGTGCACCCTGAGCTGGCCAGGGCCTGAGCACAGCTCTGGGCAAGGAAGGGACAACACCCCCCACACATCACACATCACACTACAAAGAGCCAGAGCCAGGGACCAGGCAGGCATGTGCCAGGCTGAGCTCACATATTACCATGTGCAAGGATCTGGGTTTGAGCCCCTGACCCCCACCTGCAGGGAGCAAGCTTCAGAAACAGTGAAGCAAGTCTGTACATCTCTCCCTCTCTCTCATCTATCTGCCCCTTCTCTCAATTTCTCTCTGTCCTATCAAATAAAATATAAATTTAAAAAAATGGCTTCCAACAGCAGTAGACCCAAGCTGTAGAGATAACTCTGGTGGTAATTAATGATGATGATGATGATGATAATGATGACGATGATGTTAGCACCACCTGTAAGATGAGTCCATTACAGAATCTGGGCTTTGCAGTCAGCAGTCCAAGGGAGTCTCTTCTCTGACCTTCAGAGCCAAGCTGATCCCCCTTTGTGTCTGCATACCAGCTCAGGGGTTGGTGGGGAGGGAGTGGCCCATAGATGGGGAGGGAGAAGGACCCTGGAACCTTCCTGCTTCTGGGAATGGGTTCACAATGGGGGTGGGGTGCCAGTGATGACTGAGCAGGTGGGCAAGACAGTTAAGCCCAACGAAGAGGCTGAGGTGGGGATCTGCATTGCAGGGGCACTTATGCACACAGGATTTGTGCACACACTGTCAGACCACACCGTGTGTGTGTGTGTGTGTGTGTGTGTGTGTGTACACACAGACTCACAGAAACACAGAAGTATGCACAGGCATGTATAGAAGCATCCGTGACATGCCGGCGTGTACACACAGGGGCTGGGGCACCAGTGTGAGGTTTCCTTGTCTCTTCTACTCTGACCAATACCTTTGCCTGTATCTAAGCATGGCAGGTATGCTTCCTCCCCCCCTAGCTCTGCAAGCCAGTGGTCATTCATTCACACACATATTCATTCATTCATTCACTCACTCACTCACATGCACTGAAAAGGAGCTCTATGCTCCTGGGGAAAGCATAGAGTCACTAAATGCAGAAGTAACAGGCAGAGAGGGCATGACCTCTGGAGTGCTACGCACACCGGGCACCCTGCCATCCCAGCTTCACTGTGGCCTCCCTCTGCATGGCCATCCCAGGCTTCATGGAAAGCCTGTCCTACCTGGCTCCTGGCCAGCATGTGGTCTTCCTCTCACCTGGCCCTGAGCATTTCCTGGCCCTCCTGGGAGTCAACTGCCCTGTACACCTGGGTCAGCTCACACTCCTTCATCTGCCCTCAGTGCTTCCAGGGCCCTCTGAGACCTGGGAACCCACAGGTTCACCACCTAGAGCAGGCTGGCAGCAAAGTCCTTCTTCCTCTCCAGACCCCAGAGGAGGCCCCTCAGTCCACTCAGATCTTGAAGGAGGATTGCCATAGGGGGTGCTCAGCGGCTGGGCATCTGACCTGATGGAGGATCCCCCACCCATGGGTCTAATGAATGGGTGCTCTTAGTCCTGTAGTCCCGTGGCAAGCACAGTGTGTGAAACATTCACCCCAAACAGCCTTGGAGGTGCTGGCGGCAGCAGCGCTACTGTGAAGTCGGGGAGTGGGGGAGGCATGGCTCTGTAAGCAAGAGGCTCAAAAAGGGAGCCAGGTGGTGGTGCACCTGGTTAAGCACACACGTTCACAATGTGCAAGGGCCCAGGTTCAAGGCCCTGGTCCCCATCTTCACAGGTAGTGAAGCAGGTGTGCAGGTGTTTCTGTATCTTTCCACTCTATTTCTTCTTCTCCTCTCAATTTCTCTCTGTCTCTATCCAATAATAAAATAAATGGGAAAAAAATTAAAAAAGAAACTCAAGAGACTGGCCAGAACGGCAGGTCTCCATAGCAGCAGACAGCAGGGTGGTGGGGATGGCTCAGTGTGTGTGTGTGTGTGTGTGTGTGTGTGTGTGTGTGTGTCACACAGCAGTGCCCTCTGCCTCCAGGGAGGCTGCCATCCACACAAGTTGGGACACCTCAGTTATCTGCCTTGTACAGGACACCTCACACGTGGCTTCCAGGGAGATGAGGAGCAGCACCTTTAGCTGATCCAGCCAGAGGAGGGGGCACCTGCAGGGAGAGCCAGGCAACGGCCCACACACCCTGGCTGACCTGTTCCTGGCAGGATGGAGAGCCATGTTATAGTCCCCTAAGGGGCACAGGTGTGATTGTAATAGTGGCTCTGGGCAGAAAGACTTAGGCCTGGCTGATCAGGGGAAGGGGAAGAGTCCCATTTTGGAGACGGAGAAGGTCAGGACACGGGTAGCAGATGGGTCTGCTGGGCATGCCTTAGTGCCCCAGGAGAATGAGGCTGGAGAAGGGGGTGAGTGAGCAGAGATAAAGCCTGTTAACTGCGCTGTCAAACGTCCACCCTGCCCTCCTCCAGGTCACATGTCCTTCCCCCCGCTAGTCTTGACCCCAGAGACTGCACCACTGACTGTCCTATGTCCAGTCCAACCCAGCAGGCTCTGGACTTTGGTCACAGCCTCTACTATGACTGCAGGGTCTCCCCTCTCCGAGCCTTGGTTTCCCCACCTGTGCTTCTGGTTCACATCCCCCCACCCCATCCCATCAGGTGACTCCATTCTCACACCTTCCTGACAACTCCTGTGCACTATAGCATGCTGGGCCTCCAGGGTCCTGCCCAAATCTCTGTGCTCTCGTGAGAATCAGACTAAGAACATTTGACAGGAAGGATAGTCGTCCTGGTAAGTAGGGGGCCCCACCAGCAGCAACGTAGGGACAACCAGGCCCTGGGTATCTCTGGTCCCACCTGTACCCAGGCCCTCTGGGTGTGGGTACACTTCACCGTCCTCACTGTGCCTCCAGCTGGGCCATGCTGCCCTGACACATGCCAGGCACAGGTACTGTGACAGAGAAGTCCCTTTGCTTTGCTGACTGACTGACAGATGGGAAGCTGGAGAGGCCTTGACAAGTTCACCAATAGCGTCTCTGAGAAGAATACAACCACTCAGTATGATACAAGACCATACATACTACATGACAGACATTATATGAATATGAGAGCTATCACCACTGTCTGAGAAGACACTGTTTCTCAGGCAAACTTTTTTCAGTCAGGTACCAGGTCCCCCATTAAACTGCTGATCAAAACCATCACATTGGAGGCTGGGAAGGTGGCTCAGCAAGTAGAGTGAAGGACTTGCATGCATGAAGCTCAGGGTTTGACCCCAGGTACTGCATATGCCAGAACAGAGCTCCAGCCTCTTAGTCTCTCTCTCTTCCCTTCCACCCTCACTTATCAAGTTGTGTTCTTCCAGCTGTGGTGTGTGTCCTGGTAGGTCACAGGAAGCAAGGGTGTCTGCTGGGTCTTTTCCCGGGAGGAGGAGCTGGTGCTGCCCAGGCCGAGGGACCCTAGGTGCAAAGCGTGAGCCATGGTCTGAGCCCCCCACCCCAAAATGAGCCAAGGAAGTCTATGGGGGAAAGGCCTCCTTCCAAGAAATGGTACTGGAATATTTGTTGTCCCAGATATATATATATATTTAAAAAAACAATTTTGGATATAGAATCACACCTTTTACTAACATGAATTCAAATTGGGGATCTAAATTAAAAAAAAAAACAATATAAGAAGTTGCAGGAGAGGGGGTCGGGCGGAAGCACAGCGGGTTAAGCGCACATGGCGCAAAGCACAAGGACCAGCAGCGTAAGAATATCCTGGCTCCCCACCTGCAGTGGAGTCGCTTCACAGGCAGTGAAGCAGGTCTGCAGGTGTCTATCTTTTTCTCCTCCTCTCTGCCTTCCCCTCCTATGTCCATTTCTCTCTGTCCTATCCAACAACAAATGACATCAACAACAGCAATAATAACCACAGCCAGGCTACAACAACAAGGGCAACAAAAGGGGGAAAAATAGCCTCCAGGAGCAGTGGATTCATGGTGCAGGCACTGAGCCCCAGCAATAACCCTGGAGGCAAAAAAAAAAAAAAAGAAGAAGAAGCTATAGGAGAGCATTTATGTGACATCTTGGTAACAAGCTGTTAGAGGAACACTGAATATTTGATCCATGAAACATTGATAACAAGATCTTACTAACACTGAAAATGTCTAGTCTCCAAAGATGCTGTCAAGAGAATGAAAAGACCAACCACAGAAGGGGAGGAACATGTGTAGACCATATCTCTGATGACAGATATCTGGATTCAAAATGCACCTGAAGACTTAAGAGTCCAACAACAAGGAGACAAACAAGCCAAATTAAACAAAGGCAAAGGAGCTGAACAGATGACTCCCCCAAGCAGCAGATAATCACAGGAGGAGACATTCAGCATAATTTCCTCAGAAAAACTCACATCACAACAACAACAAGACACCACCATGCAGATTTTAAAATGGCTAAAAATCCCCAGCCTGGAAATGTTGCTAGTAAGAAACTATCAGAACTCTCATCATTGCTAGTAGGAATGCAAAAACAATGTGGTCCCCTCAGAAGACAGATTAGCGCTTCCTTACATAATCCCACACACTCTCAGCATACAGATCACCTGCAACCCTGCTCCCAAGTACTGGCCCTTACTGACTGGAAACTGTAAGGTCACACACATGCGCAGACACACAAGCTCTGGGTGCCTGCCTGCCACAGTTACTTACTCACGAGTGCGCCAAAATGGAATGAACTGAGGTGTTCTCCAACAAGAGGATGGATGTGAATGACTGATCTATGCAGACAGTGGAATTACTGGGCCATAATAAAAGGAAATAAACTGAGCTGGGGAGATAGCATAATGATTATGCATTATAATTATTATACTCCTAAGGCTCTGAGGTCCCAAACTCAATCTCCAGCATTGCCATAAGCTGGTGCTGAGCAGGGCTGTGGTCTCTTTCTCCTTTCACTCTCTCTCTCATAATAAATAAGTAGACAGAGGTCAGGCAGTGCTGAGCACAGTTGAGTGCACATATTAGCATGTGCACACTTGCAAGGAGCTGGGCTGGAGCTCCTGCCCCTGCCTGCAGGGGGGGCACTTCACAAGAGGTGAAGCAGGTCTGCAGGTGTCCCTCTTCCTCTCCTCCTTTCCATCTCCCTCTTCCCTCTCAATTTCTATCTGTCCTAAGTTAAAATAAAAATAGAAAGGTGGGGGGAGCGGCTGCCAGGAGCCATGAATTCCTTGTCCTGTCACCGAGCCCCAACGCTAACTCTGGTGGCAATAAAATAAATAAATGAATAAAACAAACAAACCTTGAAAAGGAGAAATAAACTACCGAGCCACCAAAAGAGAAGCCTTAAAGACATCTTGCCAAGCATCAGCAGCAATCTGCAAAGGCGAGATTCTTTTAAGACATTCTTGAACATGTAGAACCATGCCACCAGTAAAAGGAAATTCCAGGAGCTCCAGGGAGAGGAAAGGAGAGGAGGGAAGGGGAGTAGAGGGGGGGAGAGGAGAGGGGAGGGGAGGGGAGGGGAGGGGAGGGGAGAGGAGGGGAGGGGAGGGGAGGGGAGAGGAGGGGAGGGGAGGGGAGGGGAGGAGAAGAGGGGAGAGGAGGAGAAGAGGGGAGGGGAGGGGAGGGGAGAGGAGAGGAGAGGAGAGGAGAGGAGAGGAGAGGAGAGGAGAGGAGAGGAGAGGAGAGGAGAGGAGAGGAGAGGAGAGGAGAGGAGAGGATGAGTAGGTGAGGCACAGAGAACTCCAGGCCAGTAACTCTGTTTGGGTGTGATTGTGGTGGTTGGCACAAGGAGTTATGCATCTGTGAGAGTCCAGTGTCATTGCCAACACTGAGAGTGACCCCCTGCCAGAGGCAAGGTCCCCAACCTCATTACTCCTGAAGCATCCCCTGCAGGGGCTTGAACCTAGGTCCTTGTACATAATAACAAATGCCCTTAATTGGGCACCTACTACCCAGCCTCCCAGCATCATCCTTTCTTGAATTGCACAGTATTTCATTAATATCAAAAGGTGAGCACCAAACACAGTTAGTGACAGGAAGCAGCACCAACCTTAGCACCTCTACAAACATGGGGGGGGGTGTCTGGTTCCTGAAGGCAGAGGTACCCACAGTACTCTCTCTAGTTACTGAAACTGGCCTGGGGAGACACTGACACTCTTAGGAGTGCTGTGGGTCTACACTGGGACCAGCTATTGACATTTGTGAGCGGGTCCTCCTGGTGTAGGGGAAGCTCAGGGCAGCATGCAGGAGGACAGAGCCTCTGGCTGGACTGACAGACATGGGTGGCTGAATCAGTAATTAGATGGAGAGAAGATGCACATTTCCTGGACCAAAGGATTCCTAATCAGTAAGGGAGATACTCTGCCTTCAGTGGGTGGTGCTGTGCACAGTGATTTCTCTCCCAGAGAGGACGGAATGGAAGGGGACACCCCAGACACGAGGGTCAAGGCACCCTTCAGCTGATGGCATAAAACATGTGGTTCTGGGGACTGAACCTGGGCCCTCAGAGCTTTAGGCACGAAGGTTTTTTTTTTTTTTTTTTTTTTTGCACAGACATTATATTCTCTTCCTCGCCCAAAAGGAAGCATTTCTAAAAAGATGAGGTCATCAAGGCGCATATATAAGGTACATGGGAAAACATACGCTCTAGCAGACATGGTGTGTCAGCAGAAGAGACTACAGGGGATCCTTCCGGCTTCCGATAAAGGCGACGGGCTGCACTGACCACATCCTGTCCCCCGAATTCCTGCCACCTGTCCCCTGACTGCCTGGAAACATGGAGAGCCTGGGATTTGAGGCCAGTCTTTTGCCCAAGACGAGTGAGTGTGTTCCCACCAGCACTGCAGCGCGATACCTTGCACACACTTATCTTCACACATTCCCTCTTCCCTCCAGTAGCTGATGCTGAAACTCAAAGGCAAGTCAGAGCTACACAAGAGATTGTGAAGGTGGCTCCCGGGTTACCTCCTGATGCCACCACATGGGTGGATGCTGGAACAGGACTGTACCCTCACAGCCGTCACACCCACACTGGAAAGTAAGGATCCAACCAGTTCAACCAGTCTTTTGTGGCTGGGGTCCCAGGAATCTGAGGCCTGGTTTCACTCTGCACCCCTGAGCACACTCTGCTGGCATATTGTGGAGAGACAAAGTTCCCCACACCAGCTCAGGACACACAGGTGAAAGTCGAAAGGTAGCAGAAACCAGGCAAACCCAATTCTTTCTGAAAGTGAGAATGTGGGGACTGGTGGCCATGCACTGGGGAGAATGCATGTGTTACCGTGCACAAGGATCTGGGTTCAAGTCCCTGTTTCCACCCATAGAGGAGAAGCTTCACAAGTTTTGAAGCAGTGCGGCAGGTATTTCCCTTTCTCTCTCACCCTTCTGTTCAGTTTTTATCTCTATTGAAAAAAAAAGTCTGGTGCACCTGCATGTTAGTTACCAGGCTCAGGCAAAAATTACTAAAGTCACAGGCCCCTTGGAATATACCTAAGATAGACTTCCTAGCTTCTTCCCACACGAAGACCCCTAATTTCATCTGCTCTATCCCTACCTTTGGATTCTGGTTTATTAAACAATTTGTCCTGTTTTCTATCTTACCGCCTTTCAGCCACCAAGTTACAGAAGCTACTATGACACCGTTCTGAACTCTCTGGGCAGACGACCTCAGCAACGTGTCCCGAAGTCTCACCTCTCCAGATAGAAATGATAGAAACAAGCTGGGGGTATGTATCTATCATTCGACCTACTAATGTTCATGTCCAGCAGAGAAGCAATTCCAGAAGCCAGACGTTCTACCTTCTGCACCTCAGAGAAAGATCTTTGGTCTATACTCCCTAAGAGATAAAGAATGGGGAAGCTTCCTATGGAGGGGGTGGGACACAGAACTCTGCTGGTGGAAACTGTGAAATTGTTCCTGTTATATTACAATTATGTTAATCATTATTAAATAACTATTTAAAAAATCATCAGGAGTGGTGAATTTATCCTGCAGGCATGGACTCCCAGCAATAACTCTGGTGGCAATGATAGATAAGTAGGTAGGTAGGTAGGTAGATAGATGGATGGATGGATGGATGGATGGATGGATGGATGGATGGATGGATGGATAGATGATATATGAAAGATAAATCTATGGGTTGTACCTTGGTCTTAGAAAGTCAAACAGCCAAGTGCTTCTCTCTCATGAACTGCCCCGTCACATGCCAGCAGGGCCTGGCATCCCAACAACTCAAGCCCACCCCATCCCACCCCACCAGGACCAGGGGGCTGGGCCTGGAGGAGCTTGCCCAGCGGAGCGCAGGCAGCCAGGCCTTGCCAGCCGGCCGCAGGCTCTGCAGGCCGAGTGCCCCATTACAAATGATGAACATTAAGCGTGCCAATCAATTACCCAACACGGGCAAAGCCATCCAAGACATCTTTATGAGCAAGTGAATCCCGAGCTTGTTCCAATAAAGTATTTACGAGGTCTCTTGTTTCAAAACTGCATGGATGGCCTTTTTCTAATCCAATCTACCCTGGAAAGAAAATATGAAGGCAGAGGACACTCTCGCCCAACACAGAAGCACCAGGCATAGAGAAGGCTCCAGAAAGACACATCTGAGCTACCTGAGAACACTGCCCTCTGCCGACCTGGCCAGTGTGTGTGTGTGTGGGGGGGAGACTGGGCACAGAGCTGAAGGGAGACAGGAGAGCCCAATCTCTCTGACACAGCCTCTGAGGTGAGAAGTCACCTTCTATGCAGATTTATAAGTTCTGCCCACAAGGTCTGAATCCTGGCTCTGTAACTTGCCATTTCCTCAGTTTCTCTGTCCGAAAAATGGGCAGAAATGGGATTAGGGGGCTGTCACTGACCAAGTCTCTGAACAGAATTCAACTCCAGTGTGCTGTATCCATGGGCCACAGGACACCTGTTGTCCCCTCACCCCAGCGAATGTGGGACAAGTCTCTCTCTCTCTCTCTCCCCCTCCCTCTCTCAGAACACAACTCACTGGCATTCTATATCACTTCAGAAACCCCATGGGGCGGGGGGTGTGTGCAAACTCTGTTCTCACAGTCCACCTTGGAATCACAGGAATCACTAGCTGGTGGCTTCCTGAGCAGAAGGGCCTATCTGGGTTTCTCCTGCTCCCTTCACTGGTTGCTCAGCCTCAGGACTGGTGGCAGTGGGGTTTGGGAGGGGTCTCTGTGGGGATGCGCCTGCAGCCTCAGCAGAGACCCTGGGCAGGGCCTCTAGCAGCACACTTCGGTCTTGCAAGCCTGGACGGTGTCCAGGGCGAATGCCAGGGCTCTGGGTGGGCAGTGGTGCTGACAGCTGATGCCATGGAGAGTCTGCATATTGCACCAAGGTCCTGGACTCCGTAGCACTTTTGCACTCACCTCTGAGTCCTTCCACCATCACATCTCTCTCTTTTTTTTTTCTTGTTTTATTTCTCCAGGGTCATTGCTGGGGTTCAGTGCCGGCACTATGAATCCACTGCTCCTGGGAGCCATTTTTCCCCCATTTTATTGGATAGGACAAAAAGAAATTG
The DNA here is from genome assembly GCF_950295315.1 of Erinaceus europaeus. Lineage (NCBI taxonomy): Eukaryota > Metazoa > Chordata > Mammalia > Eulipotyphla > Erinaceidae > Erinaceus > Erinaceus europaeus. The sequence continues at coordinate 17,747,762 of NC_080165.1, read as the reverse complement.
AGTGTGTGGGGGGGAAGCGGAGAGAAAGAGAGAGGTAAAAGACCTGCAGACCAACTCTGATGTTTGTGAAGTAGACCCTCTACAGGTATGGAACTGGTGCTTGAACCCGGATCCTTGAGCTTCCTACAATGTGTGCTTAACAGGGTATGTCTCTGCCCATCCCCCACACCTCCTCTTTCTTCCAGTGACTCCTTGTGGCCCTCTCATGAGGGCATCTGACTGTATTAAGGCCCGCTCTGACACAAACCCAAAATGTCCCATATTCAGATCCACACCTTATTCATACAGGTCCTCTCACCTGGCATTTACAGATTCTGTCATTAGAAGCGTTTTTTTGGGGACAGGTTCTGACTGCCACATGCTGGGTCTGCCCCCAACACCTCTCCACCCCCCCAATGATTTGCTTGTGTGACTTGCAGTCAATTCACTGCAGTGAAGATGCTCTCGGCCTCATCCCAGGGCAGAGCCTTGGACTGCACTCCCCATGATCCCCTTGGGGAGGCTGGTAGGAAGCAGGTGAACTTAACAAAGTGATCAGGGGTGTCTCTCCCATAAGGAAGGGACCAGGATGGGACTCCCTTTGGTGAGGATGGTAAGAATCCTTGTAAATATGATGTCTGGCCACCTGCTCCTGAGGGGTGACACAGGGAAATGCTGGTCTCCAGGGTCAGGATGAGTGAGTGCAGGCAGCTCAGCTGAGGGTATGGGGGTGTGGGGTCTCTGCAGCTGAGGTGCCTTCCAGCCCCCAAGAGCTCAGCACACTGTCCTCCCTTCTCAGGGCACTGCTCTGTGCTCTGAGCGGCTGTCACCACAGTTACAAATGGTGAGAGCCACTGCTGAGCCTGCTGGCTCTGAGATGGTGTGTTCAGATTCTTGTTAATTGGGAACTCCAAAGGTTCTCTCTCTTCCCCTCAGCTGTCACCTGGGGAGGTTTCCACCTGTCCGCCTCCATTAGGAAGAAGCCCTCCCTCCTCCCCCTTCCCTGTACCCTGGAGCTCTCAGCAGGGAGGAGAGGGAGACAGAAAAGGGATAGAATCGCTCGAATATAGTCTACAAGTGGAGAAGTGTCAGAGGCAGGAACTGCACAGACCATGTGTTGTTGGTGTGTGTCCGAGTATGTAAGCATGTGTGCATGCATGTCCCTGTGTGGCTGGGGAGCCATCCCTCGCCCTCTGTCAGTGGACCAGGAGCAGCATCTGCTCCCCTGGATCACAGCCTGACCTCAGGCCTCCAAGGCAGTCAGGTTTCACAGATGAGAAATCTACAAACTGTAGCAGAACCAAATGACAGGCTGCTGAGGCTGCAGTGGGCTGGAACAGGTGCACACAAGATCGTCAGCACCCAGGATTCGTGGGCAAAGGTACCCTCACTCCATCACTCACATCACCTGAGGCAGAAGACTGGGGCAGAAGGCCCAGGGCAGAGATGTCTGGGAAGTAACTCCAGTTCCTACTCTGGTCCTAGTCCTTCTACAGTGGCTGTGGTGATTATAAGAGAAAAGCCTGAAGCCTAAGTAAGGATCAAGGGGTGTCGGCCCCCCTCCACATCAGCACAGTCTGTGACCACTGTGCCCCAGCCTGGCTGCAGTCAGAACTGAGGAGGTAAATACGAACACCCATTGATCTGAAACCAACTGTTCCTTGTTCCGTGTAAACATCCCCACCTGTACCCACCCTATGCTAACTATAAAAAAGCTGAGATGGAAAATGTTCAGGGTTGCAAGACTTTCCCTGCGTGGAGGCTCTTGGAACCCAAGCTTAAGCTTGCTAATAAAGGCTCTTATACTTGCATGTTGACTCTGGACTTCCTTGTGTATGATCGGGATCCGAACCTTTGAGTGTAACATTTGGGGGCTCATCCAGGATCCCCATCTCACTGAAGGAATGCCAGCCTCACTGAGCCTTTAGGACTGGTAAAACTTCAGGTATATATATTCCTGTTCATATCCTTATCTGTTGCGAGAGACCCCTTGGAGTCGAAGGAGGATGTTCTGGGCGGCTCCGGGTTCAGTGTCCTGGGAGACGTCCCTGGCCCTGCTGCAGGGAATAGGATCCCCTCACAAATTTTGAAGGGGAGAGTGTATCGTGCCCACAAAACAGCGAAAGGCCATCCTCCCACCTGTTTGTTTTCTTTCAGGAGTGTCAGTGACTAGGCCACTGGAGTTTTCTCTGTGTGTGTTGTCTCTGTATTCATTATCAGTCTTGTCTTTCTTGAGTCCACTGATTGAGGAAACAGTTGCAGAATGCAAAGCCTGCAGACTTACAAATGCTAGCAACGAGTCTGGAACTCCCAGGATGCATGAGAAAGGAACCAGACCAGTTGCCCACTGGGAGATAGACTTCACTGAGGTAAAACTGGGAAAATATGGGTATAAATATGTTAGTGTTTGTAGATACCTTTTCAGCATGGACTGAAGCATTTCCGACCAAGAAGGAGACGGCCCAGACAGCGGTGAAGAAACTACTCCAAGAGATTTTCCCCAGGTTTGGTATGCCCATTCAATTAAGCTAAGATAAGGGTCCAGTCTTCGCTTCCCTGGTAACGTAGAACTTGATAGATGTCCTTGAGGCAAAATGGAAATTACATTGCGCCTACAGGCCCCAAAGCTCAGGACAGGTAGAAAACATGAACAGAACTCTAAAAGAGATCTTAACAAAATTAACTATGGAGACTGGCAATGGACTGGGTAGCTCTCCTTCCCTTTGCCCTCTATAGAGTAAGGAATACCCCCTATAGTGCAAAGCTGACCCCATTCGAGATTATGTTCGGTCATCCCCCCTCCCATAATCCCAGCCTTGAGATCAGACTTGCTCGCTGATACTAATGATCAGGACCTACTTGCCTCTTTACAGACAATAGCTCCAGCCCGAAAGCTTGTGTGGCCGACTGAGAGCAATATATGAAGCTTCACCCCCTCCAGACTCTCATCCCTTCCAGCCAGGAGACTCAGTCCTGGTGAGATGCCACCAAAAAGAGACACTCGAGCCCTGGTGTAAAGGACCTTATACTAGCCACCCCCACGGCCCTGAAGGTTGACAGTATCGGCCCATGGATTCACCACTCCCATGTCCCTGCAGCAGAAGCAGGAGAGTTCAAGACCAGATGGCGACTCGAGTCTGTCCCCAAACACCCACTCAAGCTCCGGTTGCTCTGCTCGTGACTCTGCAGAATCTTTCTCTCCTGGTGACCAGCCCCCGGCAGAAACAGAGATTGGCCCATGAATGGGCTCTAGAAGTTGCAAAAGACAAGGGGGGAATGAGGAGGTAAATAAAACAGCCGTTGACCCAAAACCAACTGTTCCTTGTTCCGTGTAAACATCCCCACCTGTACCATCCTATGCTAACTATAAAAAAGCTGAGATGAAAAATGTTTGGGGTCACAAGACTTCCCCTGCATGGAGGCTCTTGGGACCCCAAGCTTAAGCTTTCTAATAAAGGCTCTTATACTTGCATGTGACTCTGGACTTCCTTGTGTGTGATTAGGACACAAACTTCTGGGCGTAACAAGGACAGGACATGGCACCTCTGACTCCAGTGATTTGCACCCAGTGGGCTTCATGATGCCACAGAAAAGGCTCAATGGTTATAGCAGCCCACTTGTTACATATGAGTCACTGTGTCTGTTGCAGGGACATGTATTCCAGAGCAAAGTAATATTTATCTCCCGGGGTGCAGGGTCTCAGAGGAGCTGTTTGCAGGGTAACCTGAAGCAGGTGCCATAGAAGACAGAGTGAATGCACCAAACAGGGGCCACCTGACCTGTGGGACATTCCGCCTCCTCCGCCTCTTCCTCGGCCAGCAACTCGGGCATCTACAGACTGGGTGCTGTCCCTGTGCCTCACGGGACACTCATAAGTGAGGTTCCCATTGGAGACCCTCCACATGATGATCCCCAGATAAATGAGATCCCACATGTAGCTTTTTTTTCTTTCTGCCTCCAGGGTTATGGCTGGGGATCGATGCCCGCACTACGAATCCACAGCTCCTGTTGGCCCATTTTTTTTTTCCATTTTATTGGACAGGACAGGGAAAAATTGAGAGAGGAAGGGGAGATAGGGAGAAAGATAGACACCTGCTTCACCGCTTGTGAGGCTACTCCCCTGCAGGTGGGGAGCCAGGGGTTTAAACTGGGATCCTTACATTGGTCCTTGCACTTGTCCTATGTGGGTTTAAACTGGTGCAATACTGCCTCCCCTTGAATGTTTTATTGTCTTTATTATTTTTTTGATAGAGGCAGCCAGAAATTGAGAGGAATAGAGAGAGAGAGAGAGAGAGACCTGAAGCCCTGCTTCACTACTTACAAAGCTTTCCTCCTGAAGGAACTGGAGCCTTGAACCTGGGGTCCTTGTGAACTATAACATATGCACTTAATCAGGTGTGCCACCACTTGGCCCCCAACATGTGATTTTTATTTTATTTTATTTACCAGAGCACTGATCAGCTCTGGTTTATGGTGGTGCAGGGGATTGAACCTGGGACTTCAAAGACTCAGGTATGACAGTCTGTTTGCATAGCCATTATGCTATCTACCCCTGCCCAATATGTGACTTTTAAAACATAAATTCAAGGGAATTGGGTGGTAGTGCAGTGGGATAAGCACACGTGGCACAAAGTGCAAGGACCAGTGTAAGGATCCTGGTTGTAGCTCCAGGTTCCCCACCTGCAGGGGTGTTCACTTCAAAGGCAGTGAAGCAGGTCTACAGGTATCTATCTTTCTCTCCCCCTCTCTGTGTTCCATTCCTCTCTCTCCATTTCTCTCTGTCCTATCCAACAATGACAACATCAATAACAACAATAAAACAATAAGGGCAATAAAAGGGAATAATTAAATATACCATATATATACATATATATATATAGGTGTATACACACACACACACACACACACACACACACACACATATAAATTCAGGAGCCATGAAACAGTTCCTCTGATAGAGCACACACCGTACCATGTGGAAAGACTGAGGCTCAAGGGCCCACCACCAGATGGGAGCATTGTGTGTGACACCAGATAGGGTTCATGAGTGGTGAAATGGGGCTGTCATGACTTTCCTGCTCTTTCTCCCTCTCTTCCTGTCTCTGTCTAAAAGTTATAGGAAAAAAATAAGTCTGCCAGGAGCAGTGGAATCATCCAGGTGTAAAGCCCCAGAGACAGAATAAAAAAGAAAAAAAAGTCCACATACAAAGTAGACTCTAGTTCCAGTTCCATTTCTAGTTACTAAAGGTCTTTGTAGACAGTTGTGGAAATGAAGACAGATGCCAGGCAACCTCATGCCTTGTCTTGAGTGAGATGCCAAGTCAGCTCTAGAAGAGAAAGTGATTGTGAGGAAAGATGACTCATTCCCCTTCACGCAGTAGCAAAATGTTAAACAAATGTATGAGTAAAGCAGAGGTGACCTGTCCCCCTGTCCGGGAGCACAGAAGCTATGGGATCTTCACTGTCAGACAGTGGAAGAGGGGGCCAGCAGTGGTGACCCTGGCAGAGTATACACGTCACCTTGTTTGAAGGCGCTGGTTCAAGCCTCTTGCTCAGCCACTCCCTTCCCTGATCCAGCTTTCTAGTCCTTTTTCCAGCCATGACATCATCTCCTCAGACAATAACCTGGGTCCACCTGCATATCAGATGTCAGGCTCAGGAAAAAAACTAATAAAGTCATGGGCCCTTTGCAATATACCTGAAATAGCTATTTCCAAAACAGAGATCCCCAAATCTTCATCTTCAATATTCCAGCCTTTAGGTTCATGATTAATCAACAATTTGTATGGCTTTATAAGTTAGCTCTTTTTCAGCCACACTGTTCCAGATGCTACTATGATGCCAACCGGACTTCTCTGGACAGATGATCTCACCTCTCTATATCCCTGCCCCACTAGGGAAAGAGAGAGACAGACTGGGAGTATGGATCGATCTTTCAACGCCCATGTTCAGTGGGGAAGCAATTACAGAAGCCAGACCTTCCACCTTCTGCACCCCACAATGATCCTGGGTCTATACTCCCAGAGGGATAGAGAATAGGAAAGCTGTCAGGAGGAGATGGGATACGGAGATCTGGTGGTGGGAACTGTACTCCTTTTATCCTATGGTCTTGTCAGTGTTTCCATTTTATAAATAAATAAATTTTTAAAAAAGAAAGAGAGAGAGAGAGAAGGAAAGAAAGAAAAAGAGAGAGAGAGAGAAAGGAAGGAATGAAGGGAGGAAGGAAGGCAGGCAGGCAGGCAGGCAAGCAGGCATGGTGGAGTTGTTTTGTAGGCACTGAGAGCTGGCAACAGTCTACAGATTCAGTGCATGCCTAAATGAAACCCAGCAAGTCATTATTCTTTTATTTATTTATTTATTTATTTTCCCTTTTATTGCCCTTGTTGTTTTTCATTGTTGTAGTTACTATTGTTGTTACTGATGTCTTCGGTGTTGGATAGGAAAGAGAGAAATGGAGAGAGGAGGGGAAGACAGAGAGGGGGAGAGAAAGAGAGGCACCTGCAAACCTGCTTCACCGCTTGTGAAGTGACCACCCCTGCAAGTGGGGAGCTGGGGACTCGAATCAGGATTCTTACACCTGTCCTTGCACTCTATTCCACTTGCGCTTAACCCGCTGCGCTACTGCCCAACTCCCCCTGCAAGTTATTTTTATGGATATGAGTAAATTGATTCTAGAGATTATCTGGAGAGGCTAAAGACCTGGGATAGTGAACACAATCCTGAAGAACAGCAAAGCTGGACGACTGATACTGCCATCATCCGATTCCAAGACTTACTATGAAGCTGTGTAGTAAGCATGACACTGGTGGTGTTCAAAGATGAATACAGACAGATTCATGGAACAGACTTAAGGCTCGGAATTAGGCGTGCCAGTCTGTCAACTAACTCCCTTTTGACAAAAGAGACAATGAATGGAGCAGAGGTGGTACTTTCAACAAACAGTGGTGGGGGCAAGTGGACAGTCACATAAAAGTAGAAAAGTAGGACAAGAGAGACAGCATAATGGTTCAACAAAAGACTATCATGCCTGAGACTCTCAAGTCCCAGGTTCAATCCCCAGCACCACCGTAAGGCAGACCTGAGCAATGCTCTGGTCTTTCTATGTCTCTCTCTCACTGAAATAAAGTAAATATATTTTTAAAAATTTAGTAGTCATTTGTACACAAACTTACTTTTTTTAAAAAGAGTAAAAAAACAAAAATCTCTAGACATAGACTGTTGGGGACCCTGCCTCACTCACTGTGAGCAAAGTGGATCATGGGACATGCACATAATAAGCATACAGCTGATACCAGCCTGGCATGAAGAGCACAGGACAGACAAACACCAACTTGCTGGGAATTGTGGGTAGAGACTATTCAAACAATTGTCTGGCTGAAGGTCCCCCTTTTGGCTTTTCTCCTCTTCATTCTCTTCTGCAGTCACTCTCTTCGCTGTCAATCTTATCCCCCCGAACCCGATGATGCTGTTATGTCCAGGGCCGGCTTGTGTTGTAACTGAACGCTGGTGAACTAAATTTAAAAGACTCATGGAGGGCAGGGAGGTAGGTAGCATAATGGTTATGCAAACAGACTCTCATGCCTGAGGCTCCAAAGTCCCAGGTTCAGAAAACAAACAAACAAACAAATACTCAGGGCTCCTGCCCATGCCTAGCTAGCCCTTTTTCTCCTGACCATCTTCTGATCCTCAATTTTATGCAACTACATAAACCTGTTTTGATAAACCTCACAGCAAAAGTTGCCAGAAGTTTTTATTTATTTATTTATTTATTTATTTATTTTACAACAACAGACCTCATACCCTCCACATAAACTAACTCAGTGTGGCTCACAGACATACTGGTAAAAAACAAACAAACAAATAAATAAAGCTATAAAACTCTTGGAAAATAGAAAACCTAAGAAAAAGCCGCCATGGCCTTCAGCATGGTAGTCGGGTGGATCCCATAAAGCTCTGTCTATATGTAAGTTGATTGGTAGCTTTTCTGAGCTGCCCCCTCCTCCCCCTCCCCAACTCTACACCCAACACACATTTGTTGGTCACAAGTGTCTGATGCATGTGGGGTGACCTGGCTCAGAGAGGAGACCTCTTGCTAGAAAACCACACTGGCCAATCCCTGCGGTGTAATGTCACTGCTAGTTCAAATCTTGACCAATCTAAAGAGCTACCCTGCAATCAAGGACTCTTGCAGTCAGTCCTGGGGAAAGACCCCTCCCCTCATTCACTGGGGTGAGGGCTCCCTTTGCTTTTGCTTCCCAAGAGGCAGACCCCCTCATCTTAAGGATAGGCCATGCCCCCCATATTCAGGGAAGACCACTGTTTAACCCCCTCATGTTGGATGAGGACTCCCAGTATTCTCTCTAAGGCTGTCCTTGAGCAGGGTCAGACAGTGATTTAATTATTAAGAAGTTCATTATATGGAAGAGCACTTCCTCGGTGGCATCTATTGATCTTTCTTTATTCTTGCCCCTGGATGTGAGCGCCTGATTTAATGGCTTGTGGGATGTGCTCTCAGCAAAGCCCAAGTCGGGAGCTAAGCTCCACAAGGAAAAGGGTTGGAGGCGCCTTTACAAAGTGTGGGGCCCCACAACTTAAGACACTGCTCTGGGCCACCCTTATTCCATTCAGAGCTCTCTTTCCCAGAAAGAAGCATGTAGGCTATGAAGAATCTCTAGCCAGACCTAAAAATAGCAACTGCAGAATCAATCCAAAAGTTCTACCTGTAGCCCTTACGTATGGCTGGAGGGACAGTGTGTTGCTCCCCTAACCCTACATTCATGAAGAGGGCCCTATGTGGGGTTTACAGCTAAAGTAAAAAGTATTTATACACTTTCCTCATATTTGGGAGCTACTCTCTGCTCTGATCCAGATTTCTAGTCTTATTCCCAACTCTGACAAAATATTCCCAGACAATACTTTTTTTTTAATTTCTTTATTGGGGGATTAATATTTTACAGTCAACAGTAAATACAGTAGTTTGTACATGCATAACATTTCCCAGGTTTCCACATAACAGTACAACCCTCACTAGGTCCTGTGTCATCCTCTTCCAGGACTTGTACTCCCCTCCCCCCACCACCACACACCCCAGAGTCTTTTACTTTGGTGCAATACACCAACTCCAGTTCAGGTTTTATTTGTGTTTTCTCTTCTGATCTTGTTTTTCAACTTCTGCCTGTAAGTGAGATCATCCCATATTCATCCTTCTGTTTCTGACTTATTTCACTCAACATGATTTCTTCAAGCTCCATCCAAGATGGGTTGAAAATGGTGAAATCACCATTTTTAATAGCTAAGTAGTAATATTCCACTGTGTATATATACCACAATTTGCTCAGCCACTCATCTGTTGTTGGACACCTGGGCTGCTTCCAGGTTTTGGCCATTACAAATTGTGCTGCTATGAACATAGGTATACACAAAACTTTTTGGATGGGTGTGTTGGGATCCTTAGGATATATTTCCAAGAAAGGAATTGTAGAATCATAGGGTAGGTCCACTTCTAGCCTTCTGAGAATTCTCCAGACTGTTCTCCACAGAGGTTGGATCAATTGACATTCCCACCAGCAGTGTAGGAGGGTTCCTTTGACCCCACACCCTCTCCAGCATTTGTTGCTGTTACCTTTTCTGATGTATAACATTCTCATAGTAGTGAAGTCGTATCTCATTGTCTTTATTTGCATTTCTCTGACAATCAAAGACTTGAAGCATTTTTTCATGTGTTTCTCAACCTTTTGGATCTCTTCTGTGGTGAATATTCTGTCCATATCCTCTCCCTAATTTTGGATGGGGTCATTTGTTTTCTTGTTGTTGAGTTTGGCAAATTCTTCATATATTTTGGTTATTAAACTCTTGTCTGATGTATGGCATGTAAAGTTCTTCTCCCATTCTGTGAGGGGTCTCTTCGTTTGGGTAGTGGTTTCTTTTGCTGTGCAGAAGCTTTTTAATTTGATGTAGTCCCATAGGTTTATGCTTGCCTTAATCTTCTTTGTCATTGGATTCGTTTCATTGACGATGTCTTTAAAATTTATGTGGAAAAGAGTTCTGCCAATGTTTTCCTCTAGGTATCTGATAGTTTCTGGTCTAACATTCAAGTCCTTGATCCACTTGGAATTTACTTTTGTGTTTGGTGAAATATAGTGGTTCAGTTTCACCTTCTGTATGTTTCAACTCATTTTTTTCCAACACCATTTGTTGAAGAGACTCATCTTTCCCCATTTAATAGACCAGACAATACTTTTAGCTCACCTACATGTTAGCTATCAGGCTCAGGCAAAATTTAGTAAAATCATGGGCCCCTTGGAATATACCTAAAATAGACCTACTAGCTTCTTCCAACATGAAGACCCCAAAATTTATCTGCTACAGTCTTATCTTTAGGCTTCAGATTATTAAACAATTTGTTCTGCCTTATATCTTAATGCTTTTCAGCCACCAAGTTGCAGATGCTACCATGAAGCCAACCTGACTTCCCTGGGCAGATGACCTTACCTCTGTGCTCTGGAACCCCACCTCTCCAGAGCCCTCCCCTGCTAGAGAAATACAGAACAGGCTGGGGATATGGGTCGACCTGCCAATGCCCATGTCCAGTGGAGAAGCAACTACAGTAGCTAGACCTCCCACCTTCTACACCCCATAAAGACCTTTGGTCCCTACTCCCAGAGGGATAAAGAACAGGAAAGCTTCCAATGGAGGGGATGGGATAGGGAACTCTGGTGGTGAGAATTGTATGGAGTTGTTCCCCTTTTATATTCCACAATCTTGTCAATCATTATTGAATCACTAATAAAAAAAAGTCCTATAAATATAAAAAGTAAATGACATCTTTTTGTACTATATATGCTTCAATCTATGTGATGAAAGTATAATTTTTTAAATTTAATTATTAAAGACAAGCTAAACTCAAATTCACTATTGTGGATAATGTTAACCTATCCATCTAGTCATTCACAAACTTGTAGCAGTTTTAAATGACAATGGAAGGTAGATAGCATAATGGTTATGCAAAGAGACTCTCATGCCTTAGCCTTCCAAGTCTTGGGTTCAATCCCCCACACCACCATATGCCAAAGATGATAAGTTCCCTGGTTAAAAAAAATGACTATGTATAGTCTAAGATTACTTCCTGTTATTTTAAGTGTGTTGTTAGCTTAACTCAGAATGTTACTATATGTGAGACTTTTTTTTTTAGAAGAGTATATACAAAGAAAGAGTATCATTCTTTTTTCTAAAATAAGCCTGATTCTTTCAAAATTAAAAAAAAAGAAGCCTCTGCAGGCATGGCCATGTTCACATGAGGCTGTGAGGATGGCACCCATACACTGGTACATGACTACATGGGGCATTAGGGGGAAATACAGGCTCAGATACACAGAGACCACGTGATAAAGAAGATGGGAAGAGTGAAGGGCCTTTACCCCAGGACAGGACCATGCCCAGGACTCGGGGCACAGAACCACAAAGGATACATTTCTGCAGGGCCAGGTGGTGGCTCACCTGGTTAAGAGCTCACATTATAGTGAGCAAGGATCTGGATTCAAGCCCCTGGTCCCCCCCACCTGCAGGAGGAAAACTTCATGAGTGGTAAAGCAGTGCTGCAGGTGTCTCTCTGCCTCTCTTTCTCTCTATCCCCCCTTTCCCTCTAGATTTCTGGTTGTCTCTATCCAATAGATAAATAAAGGTAATAAAAAAAATTAAAAAATGAACTGTATAAAAGAGAGAGGGGGGAGAGAGAGTATGTTCTTCCGGTGAAACTCAGACATGCTGTGATCTGCTGTAGCAGAGCTGAGGACTCTAGAGGGGGGACTTGAGGAGGGGGTGCCGCGAGGGTGTGGGATACCCAGTCATTGAGGGTATAGGAAGACTTCAGTGGGGGCTAAGTTAAGCGCACATACCACCAAGTGCAAGGAAATGGGCTTGAGCCTCTGTTCCCCATCCTCAGGGAGGATGCTTCACGAGCGGTAAAGCAGGTCTACTGGGCTGGTGGATGTGAGTCTCTATATGACACTCCCTAAGGACTCCACCACGATGAGCCCTCCTGCAAAATGCAAACTCTAATTCAAAGTCTTGTGTCAGAATGGCTCAAGGCTAACGCAGGCATGGGACAATGACAGAGATGTCAGTCACAAGAATGAGGGGGGGGGGGCAGAGCTAAGCTGTGTTTCCTCTGACCTGCAGACAGCCCTGAGGAAGGAAGCCATAAAACGGGGCCGAAGAAAGTGCAGATTCTTAGAGCACAGAACCAGTAGCCAAAGGGGTTAACCCCAGGCATTGCACTTGCTCTCTCAAGCAATCTCAATCTCTCTCTCTCTCTCTCTCTCTCTCTTCTTTCCCCATTTCAATAAATGAATCTTCAAAGAAGGCAATGTAGTAAGACCATCCCTTGATCTGATAGAGAATGTGTCATATGTGTATATGTGTGTGTCTGTGTGTCTGTGTGTGTGCGTGTTTTCCTACTGGGGTAAAGGATGCATTGGGTTGAGTTTCCCATCTACTTTACACTGACAATTCAGTAGCATGACTATCTTCCACAGTGCTACATAGTGATCCTCACCGCCAGCTCCAGAATTTGCTCATCTTCCCCACTGGGCACTTTGTCCCCATGAAACGCCAGCTTCCCCTCCTCCCTAGCTCAGTCCCTGGTCCCCACCCTCCTACTTCCTGTCTCTTTGGATGTGACATTCTTGTCAGCCTCCTCTGAGTGGAATCACAGTGTTTTGTCTCTGTGTGTGTCTGACTTCTTTCACTCACTCACTCACTGGCTGTAGCTGTGACAGGACAGCCCACTTCTTGAATGTGGAGTAATTACATGTTTTGTGGATGGATCCTATTGTGCCACCCATCCTTTCATTTGCTGACACGTGACTGTAGCAGGTGCCACTCCCAGAAGCAAAAGCCACTGAGGTGGGGAGACTGAAACCCGTTGGCCTTACTGAGCACCAGCCCAGCCTATGGGCACCAGGTCCTCTCAAACCATTGTCTCCCTTCCCCATGCCTGATCTGAAACTGCTTTATCAGAACAACTTTCAGGAATACATATCTTTCTTAAAATTAGATAAGCGGAAAAAAATCTACTGGCATCCTGCCATAATTTCTACAGACTAGCAAGCTTTGAAATCCTCTCTGCTCACTCCACTGTGAAACCTGTGAAATTCAGACACTGCTTTCAAGATACATTTCAAAAGCTTTGGGACACGTTTTCTTAACACAAAAGTTAAGATTTAAAGTGTAAAGCCACTAATTCCCCTGGAATCAGGCTTAAATGGAGCAGCATGGAAGATAATGAAGGTCCTGGAAGGACCACACAAGGCTGCATGATCATATTCAACGTTTTTTTTTTTTGCATAATCTCACCAATTAATAAGACTACAAGATAGCATGTTCTACGAGAGATTTTAATTTATTCATCTTGGAACTCAGCTGTTGTTGGAGACGATCTTGGTACTTAAAGGATTAGAGCCCTACGTCAGTGTGCCTGGCACAGACAGAAGCCAATTAACCAGCCTGGGGACTTCCGGTCCCTGAAGCACCTTTCCTCCTGCTGAGCACCAAACCCATCCCTGCTGTGTCCTCTCCTGCTCACAGCCTACGGTGGGGGGGGGGGACATGCTCAGTGCCCTGCCACCCACAGAGCCCACTGGACTTGGAGAACAGCTCCGGTCACCCCTGCCCAGCAAAGGGGTTCATGACTCCACGTGACTGTGTGCTATTCCAGAGAACAAAATACATCTATTCTCCAACCTTCTCTGCAAGGCAGGGACACCCCAGTCTCTGCTTTAGTGCCCAGAACACCCCATACAGGAGCCGGTGCTCAAGGCCCTCCTTCCTTGGGACCTGAGGAACACTGGAGAGCCAAGCAATCACTGTGGGAGCTACGTGCACCACTGGAGAGAGACGGGTTACGTGTCAGGTCTTGGGGTTGCATTTGCTCCAAAGAAGACAGAACTCAGGAGGCTCCAGGTAGGCCACACAGCATGTTCAGGGCCCCTGGGGCAAACCGAGACTGGGTGCACCATTCCCCCCCCCCCCACCCAAGGAAATCATTAAGTTCAGGTTGCTGAAATGAGGATTGGCTTGCCCAGGGCAGAAATTACCCACACAGCTCCAGTGACCTGATCCAGCCGCCACAGAGGCACTACCTTTAAGCTCAGGCGCACTTCCTGAACCTGGGGCAGAAGTATCCAGGGAAGGGTTTGTGTCCCCAGCCACAGAGGAAAATCTTGAGCACAGTATGTCCTCAAGAGAACTCTCAGATACTCACAGAGGTTGTGAGTCTCCCTATGGCAGGGCACTGAGAAGAAAGGCAGCTGGTGGGAACAGCACAGACCCAGGTGGGATCCTTGGGGCTAAGGGCCCTGCATCCCCCCCGGTACTCATCTTGATGGGTGATCACTGACATACATGCACACCCCTTCCCATCTCACTGATCACTTCCAGGGGATAGACACAGCCAGGACACCCAGGCAGTCTGTGGCGTCTGAGGCTCCCTGCTGCCTGGGCTACACCACAGTTTGGGGAGCTTGGCCAGCTGAGAAGAGCCCCGTGCCCCCCTGGAGCAGACTCTATGGGCTCCGGGAGCCCAGAGCAGGAGCACGGAGCTCTCGTGGGTGGAGAAAGCACAGTTTCCAAGGCCCGGGGTCTGCTGATTCCCCACACAGTGGTTGGTAAGAAGCTTCTGTTTGCTGGCGTTTACCATCATCAGCCTCCTAGGAAACCAGAGCTCTTTAAAAAAAGAACCTGAGTAGCCGGCAGAATAACAAAAGGAGCTAAAAATATGACCAGTGTGGACCTCGGATCAGCGGGATGCAGACTCCTCTGGCAAGGCGGCATCTGAGGTGTAGTGTCATCACTCCAGGAGCCCCAGCCAGGGCAGTCAGACAAGACGGACCCAGGCCAGCTGGGGGGCTCTGAGTCTCACTGAACAGATGGGGAAACAATGGCTGCAGCTTACTGGTGCCCGGGCTGCCCATCTTGAGGGGGATCTCCTGAAGGTCTCTGCAGTGAGGAGGGTGCAAAAACAGGACTGGAGAGAACAGGGCCCTTTTGAGAGATGGCTCCATGTTGGGGGGTCTGGTGGGGTGTAATTCTGCTATAAGTAATGGAGCACACTCATCTCCGTAAGCCCAGACTCCAACTCTAGCCAACCCACTGGCCCACCTCTGTAGACCTCAACTCAGATAGCCAACTCAGAACCCACGCCCATCATGTGTGGGTGGATGACAGTCACTTGCCAGTCTCTGGCCACACACATCTTTGCCAGACTGACCCCATCTGACTGAAAGATCAACTATGACCCTCTGAGGCTTGAGCAAGCCACTCCTCTGGGCCAACTAAACTTCCCTGCCTCTAAAATAAAGCCATACCAGAACAGATGCTTCCTGGCCCCATCCCCACCATTTCTTTGATGCAGCCTGCAAGACTGCTGTTGCACTAAGAGCTAGGGCTGGGTTGACTTGCGCACATTTCTGGTTTACCCTTCTGGGAGTATAGACCAAAATCCTTTTTATTTTGGTGGGGGGTGTAGGAAGTGAGAGAGAGATCTGGCTTCTGTAATTACTTCTCTGCTGGACATGCACATTGGCAGGTCGATCCATACCCCCAGTCTGTTTCTATCTTTCCCTAGTGGGGCTAGGGCTCTGGGGAGGTGGGGCTCCAGGACACATGGGTGAGGTCTTCTGCCCTGAGAAATGAGGATGGAGTCATGGTAGCAACTGCAACTCCGGTGGCTGAAAGGCAGTAAGATGGAAAGCAGGGCAAAATGTTTAATAAACAGGAGCTATCAAGTAGGAATAGAGCAGATAAAAGTAGGGACCTTAGGGTGGAAGTTAGGAAGTCTATTTTTGGAGCTGGATGTGAGGAGTTTTCCAGTGGGACTTGTGCAGGGCTCCAGTCCCCTTGGTCTCTATCTAACCAATGCGTATCCCACTGTTCTCCTAACTAGACTCCTCTGTACACCTATTCCACCAGAACCTGTTTGCCACCAGGAGTCTTATTTTTATAATGTCAGTGAAAGGAAAGTGAATCAGGTGAGGACACCAGAGCAAGCCAGGTATAGTTTTGCTTATCTGAGAGAGAAGAAGAAAAAACAAAGAAAGACACGGGAGTAATAGTAAGTGTACAGGTGAACTAGAAAGGGAGTGAAGGCAGGATCATTGAAAAAATGGAGGGGCATATATACACAGAAATGGATGGATGGATAGATAGATAGATAGACAGACAGATAGTGGGATAGAATCAGTCCATATCTGATAACTACTACAGTTTCCAATGGAGGGAATCCTCATAGAACTTGGTGGTAGGAACTGCATGGAATTAATCCCTTGTTATCTTACAATTTTGTAAATCAATAAAATTATAAAATAAAAGAAAAAGAGACAACTCATGTTCGCTGGGGGCCGGGTGGTGGCACACCTGGTTGAGCGTACATGTTATAATGCTCAAGGACCCAGGTTTGAGTTCCAGTCCCTACCTATGAGGGGAAGTTTCACAAGTGGTGAAGCAGGGCTGCAGGTGTCTCTTTGTCTCTCTACGCCACTATTCCCTCTCAATTTCTGCCTGTCTCTATCCAATAAATAAATGAAGATAATTTAAAAAAAAAAAAAGAAGAAAACTCATGTTCAAAGGATCCACCTCAAGCACCTCACCCCACAGGGCCCTACAGAAGGACACACCAGGAGGAGACTGTCACTCTAGAGACCCTCTGAGGTAATGCTTCCACCTCCGAAGATTCCCCACCATTCCCAGCTGAGTGCCACACCTGGGCCACTTCTCCAGGGGCTGGACCCACTTCTATGGAAAGTGGGTGCCTAATAGACAGAAGGCAGCAAAGCATCCTCCCTGGGGAGTAAAACACCTTGCAAGGGACCCCACGCTCTCCTTCATCCACCTCCCCGCTCATCCCCTAGCTCTGGGAATATTAGTGACAAGGACAAGGGTCCACAGGCAGAGACATACACCTGACAGAGCAGGCTGGTGCCACCACAGTGGTAGAGCATAGGCACTCCAGCCACCCTGCCGTCCCATGCAGGTCATCCCAGCCCCTGCTGGGACCTCTAGTGGCCCCCAGTCATCCCCCAACCCTCATGCCCCAGTGTCAAGCACAGAAAACCCTCCACTTCTCCCACCTAGACCCCACCACAGCCTGACCCCATGTCCTTTCCCTAACCAGCAAGAGGCAAGGCCCCTGTAGAACCTTCTAACATCTCCAAGCCCGCCTCCCACCCATGGCAAATTAAGAATCGGAGCCTTGTCAGCCACCTTCCAGCTGACAGACAGCCTACGCGGGTTCTAGGTAGCCCTCCAAGTCCCTGGTTCTGACAGTTCATTCTGCCCATTCCAGTCTAGAAGATCCCCTCTGGAAAGCGGGCAACCCCACCCCAGTGTCTTATCTACCATCACTCTGCAATCTGTGCATATGCTTCCCAAGACCATTTGCATAAGCCTTTGTGGACAGGGGCCAGACAGGAGGAACTGAGGAAGGAACAAGGGATGTGTGGGGAGGTGGGTATGTGGAGAACCAGGTCACCCCATGCTATGGCCTGACCTTGAATCCAGCACAGGAAAAGCAAACTCACACACCCAAGCATGTCCCGCTGACCTCTGTGGCTCATCAGTCCCGTGACTTCATATGCTTCATCTGTGAGACAGCATGTGCTGCCTCTGCGTACCCGGGATGGTGGGTCTGGGTCAGTGGAAGCTGGAGAAGCCCAAGTCTGTAGGGTGTCAGGTAGAAGCACTGGAAGGGGTCAGCACAGTGGCGGACCCGGTTAAGTGCACACATTACCATGCACAAAGACCCAGGTTCAAGCCTCTGGTCTCCACCTGCGGGGGGGGGGGGGGGGGCTAGGGAGCTTCAAGAGGGGTGAAGCAGGGCTGCAGGTGTCTCTCTGTCTCTTTTCCTCTCTGCCTCTCCCTCCCCTCTCAATCTCTCTGTCTCTATCTAGCAAATAAATAAATACAAGTTTAATTAAAAAAAAACACAAAAAAAACCAGAACCACTAGACAGAGAGCCGGACATGAGAGCCATGCCTCCTGTCTCCAGTAATCTACCGGTACATGTACATGTATGAGTGTCAAGTGTCCCTGGTACATATGGGTAGCATGCCTTCTTTATGTTTGTGCATGTATGTGTGGTGTGTGGATGTGCATGAATGCATGTGTGAGTGTCTGATTGTGGCACACTGCCCCACGACAGGTTGACTCCAGTGCTGGGAGATAGTTCACTGGGTAGAGTGCATGCCTTGTCATACTTGCACCCCAGGATTGAGCCCTGGCAGCAAGTGGGAGCTGCTGCAACTCTGGAGGAAGCTGAGGGGTCTATCTCCTTTTCTGTCTCTCTATCTGAATGAAAAAGCAGCCAGAAGGATGGGAGTGCATATGCATGAGGTCCTGGCTCAAGAAAGAAAAGGAAAGGAAAGGAAAGAGGAAGGAGGGAAGAGGGCTGGGGAGACAGTATAATGGTTTTACAAAAGACTGTCATGTGTGAGTCTTCAAAGTCCAGATTCAATCCCTAGAACCATCATAAACCAGAGCTGGACAGTGCTCTGATCTCCCTCTGTATCTTTCTCTCTCTCGTTAAAAATAAAATGTGTTTTTTTTTTTTAAAAAAGAAAGAAAGGAAAGCAAAGAGGAAGTTTCCTTAGAGGGTAGATGCTGCTGCCCAAAACAGAGACCAGACCCTTTAAAGTTCATCTCAAGTTTCTCGGGATCCATTCACATTTCACCTGTGGGAACAGCAGCCCAGTGTGACCAGCAGTGGAGTTCCACACCCGACACTCTGGGTCTGCGTTCACATTATGGTACCCTTTATGCTCGTTCCAGATGTCCACATCTGTTTGCCTGTAAATGTGGGGACAGAGGAAGAACTCCCCTGCCTCGCTGCCAGCACAGCTGACACAGGTGTGTGACTCCCTGATGATAAAGTGCCTGGATGTTCAATCCACTTTTGATACTTCTGGTACTACGATGCTACACCTAATTTGTCACGTGCAACTGTGGGGGTACGACATGCAAAATAACGTGCCTAGACACTATTAACTGGACATTCATGTGCCCACCCATCCACCCACCCACCCACCCACACACACATGCCCTAATCCACTGCCATTGTTAGAGACCCTCCTTCCCCAGGACATGGTCAGCACTCTCTCAGGGAGGAAACATGGCCACCCCCTCTGCCCTGTACTCCTGGCATCCCCACAAGTCCTAGCAATGCAGGCTGAGGTTTTGAAATTGCAGCTGCATGCATTTCCAAGGCCATTTCTGGTGTGGAAGCAGGACCAGACACTGATGAGTCCCTGCGGAGCTGTGGGAGGTCCTGGGCATCCTGAGCATGCACATCTGTGTGACACCTGCCCCTTCCCCCATCCACCAGGCTCAGTGGGCTCCAGTCAGGGCACTCTGCAGGGTCTTGGAGGGTACAAGTGCCCTAGGGAAAAGCACTGATGAGCCCCGTCACGTCTGAGAAGTCACCTCCACCACCAGCCCCTCTGCCGCTGGAACTTGTGCAGCTGTCAGACACTCAGCAGATGAAATTCCCATTACGGTAAGTGTGGGTTTTATTTAGATTCTTTGTCACACCAGGAGCGATAGTAAATGATGATAAAAGAGAGAGTTATTTTTAACACCTTTTCGATTTCCACCCTCCCAGCAGCCATTCACATTTACCTGGTGCCCCTCCCTCTGCACTAATTCTCTCTCTCTCTGTAGAAAGGGAGAGGGAGAGGAAGACAGACAGACAGACAGACAGACAGAGTCTAGGCATCAGAAAGGAACCAGGCTCAGCTCTAGGAGGGTAGCCCCATAGCCCTGTCATCCCACAGTGAGAAACACAGGAATGAATACAGGGCTTCTCTGTGTGAATGCACACCCCTGAACTGGTACCTCACTTTTCTGTTATCACAGAGGTTAGAGCTGGGTGCAGTCTCCGGCCCAGGACCCCCAAATCAGCTTCCCTGTTCTCCAAAACTTCACGCCTAATGTCAGCCCAGCCCTGGCACCTCAAGACGCATGCAGGAGCTCACATCCCAGTGACACTGATTCAGCAAGCAGTTCCGGGGACTTGCTGGGTGCCGAGACCCATGCTGTGTCAGTACTAAGTTCCATCCACTTCACTAGATGACAGAACTGAGTGGCCGGAAGGGTGGCACAGTGGCTACAGCACTGGCCTTAAAAGTGGAAGATCCCAAATTAGATTCCTGGCATGGCATGCTCCAGAGTGATGTTCTGGTACATTCTCTCTTTCTCCCCCAACCTCTCACGTTAATAAATACATCTTTAAAAAGAAGACAGGGATGGTTGCAACAAACACACATCTATTCTGTGTTGGTTGCTGATCACTACACAAATGAACTCTTCTGCCAGTCCTGGTTGCTAATCTTGTGACAACACAGTGACCAGCGCCCCACACAAACAGAGCTGCAATTAATAGACACCTGGCAAGGGACAGTTGTGTCAAACCTGCCACTTCCTAGTCAGGGGGCTATAGAATGCACTTCATTCTGAAACAGTCGACTGAGTGCAAGTCCCACCCTGTGTCCTCAACCCACAGCCCCTGCTGGGAGCCTCAGCAGAAAGCAGGCAGGCAGGAGATTGAGGAGTCACCGCAACCCAGGCTGGGGTACAAGGTCAACAGGAACACACCCCGACAAGGAAGCTGCAGGAGAGGTTGGCAAGAACCTGATCCACACTCCCCACCAGTGGGAGAATTTAGTGACACAGACTGAAACCTCCCATCAGCACCTGCAGGAGAAGCATGGTCCTCTGGGGCCTTCCAGAAAGGCATGGGTGGCCAGTGATCGCCTGTTTGCTCCAGCCACTTTGAGTCTCAAAGCCTAAAACTTCCACTCCCTGTATGATGAGCCTGCCCCGTTGGCTGTGCCTTTATTTATTTTTTAATATTTATTTATTTATTTTCCCTTTTGCTGCCCTTATTGTTTTTTCATTGTAGTTATTGTTGTTGTTACTGATGTCGTTGTTGTTGGATAGGACAGAGAGAAATGGAGAGAGGAGGGGAAGACAGAGAGGGGGAGAGAAAGATAGACACCTGCAGACCTGCTTCACCGCCTGTGAAGCGACTCCAGTGCAGGTGGGGAGCTGGGGTTCGAACTGGGGTCCTTCAGCTGGTCTTTGAGCTTTGTGCCACCAGCGCTTAACCTGCTGTACTACCGTCCGACTCCTGGCTGTATCTTTATAGGATTCATTTTTATCCTTCTTCCTTCTTGTGTGGACACTTCATTGCATTAAGTGTTCACACAAGAACTGTTAATCTGCACACAGTGCTCTGATGGGTCAAGCCAAGCGATTCAAATACTGGGAGAAAAAATAAATTTGTAGTATCTTCAAGCCTTTGGAAAAAGCAGGGAGTGGAAAGTGTGCTTGAGAATTCCAGTCTATTCCTTCATTCTGCGTTTTAAGACCAAACATCATGCAGAAATTGAAAGGGTGGCTCCCCCCACCCAGCTCCTGCCCTAGACTCAAGTCTCCTAAATAAGCGGCAGGATTTGCAACGGGGCTCTTATGAAGCTCATTCTGGTCCCTCTACTTGGACTGCAAGCAGTTGAGACACAGATCATTTGCAAATTCCACGCAGAAGCTAAGGCTGAGCGCCAGATGCTGCCCTGGGCCCTGGATGCCCCAGCCCCACACTGTGGCCAGGCCAGGGCACCCTCTCTCCCTGACCCTCCTTCTGTGAGAGGCCAGGCCTGGTTTGGTGGGTGGGACCATTTCTACAAAGACCAGACCAGCCAGGGCTGCAATTAGGGACAACAATCCGCCTCTCTTGTTTCACAAGCCTATTCATCTTCACAAACACTACAAGACAGTAGGGCTAGAGGGGGACGGATTAGCCACAGGGTGACCTGTATCTCCACACAAAAGGCAAAGTGTGGAAAAGCAGCTCCCTGTGTGCCCCATTCTTCACCCCTGAAAGACCCAGATTCAGGGAAATGGCTATTTAAACAGCTTTCCCACTCCTCAGCAGACAAGAATTCACAATTGCCACCAGCCCGCCTGCCTAGATCCCTCCCTCCCACTGGCCAGCGCGCAGCTGGAAAGAAGTGGGCTGGAGCCCTCAGCCTGTTGGCAGAGAACAAACCCTGAGTCTCCCCTGGGAACCAGGTAACCCACTACCTTGCTCAACCCCCTGGCTCTCGGGCTCCAAAGGGCAAGCTGACAGGGTACAGAGATGCTGTTCCAGTCCTGACCTTTTGCAGAGATAGAGCTGAGGACACTTGACCTCTTGGAGCAAGTGCAGCTCTTTCAGGGTGGGCATCTGTGAGCTTCTTGTGGCTCAGAGTGAGCCCGCCCCAACCCTGCATCCTGCCTTCTTGTGACTGTCTTCTTCCGGGGCATCCATGCACGTGCATTCACAACCTGGGAGTTCTGAGGCTTCTGCAAAGGACCCTCGGATATCCCCCCTAAGACCTGCTACACCCCAGGACACCAGTACTCACTCAGTCATCACTCTGCATACGTGAGTCTTCCAATCCCACAACAATCTTTCCTCTTGAACAAAGCCCACCATCCCTATGATGCAGGACCTCCGGAGACTGGCAGTGCCCGGAGCAGACAGCCAGGCAGTCAGCTCCCAGAGGCAGTCAACTCCCACAGGGGAGACAGAAGGGGACAGTTTATCCACATATCACCCACTAGAGGAGCGTCACTTCTTTAACAAATCATCATCACTTTAAAAAGAGTCAAGACCCCCCCCCCATCACAGGAAATCACCATACAGCTGGACACATCTGACCTCTGAAAGCAGCAGTGAAAGAAACTTCTGCAAGTCTTTCTTTACGAAAACAAATCCACAAAAAAAATTTTTTTAAAAAGGAAAGATGGAAGGAAGGATGGACAGGTAGTGAGAAGGGAGAGATGGGGAAAACTTGTGGATGGGTAGAATAAGATCCAGCTCTGCAGGGACCTCTGATCATTTCGAGGGTCCCAGCATCTCCCACAAAGGACATGGTCCTCTTGGACATACCTGGAGGGAGGCTGGGGTACCCAGCCCCAGAAAATTCCCCAACCCCTGGCAGAATCATCCACTTCAACAAAAGCCTCGAAGGACCCTACTCCTTTCACAAACTACTCCCACTTCTATGCACTGGCTCCCTGAGTCCGCAAACAAGAAAGTGAGACAGACATCAGGCCAATGGAGGAGGTCACTGGACCTGGGACTGGACCTGGGGATAGTCTGCTAGAAGGAGGATCTTTTTCAACCTTGCTTCCTTCTGGGGAAAACCAACAGCTCCTTAATTAGGCAAGAAGTCGAGAAATGTTGAAAACCCTTCATTTGCACTAACAACTCAGAGCTACTGATCTGACTGGTGTGAATTCCCCAGCCACCCAGTGTCCTCCAGTGCTCAGCACTCCCTGCTGTGGAGCCCCAGGCAGTGGTGGAGGTGCGAGTGCCTGACTGCAAGGACACAGGCTAGAGGTGGGCAGTGGATGACACTGGGGTCACCTGTGCAGCCATCACTGTTCCCAGAGAACTGGCCGGGCAGACCCCAGCACACAACAGGACCTGGCTCTAAGAGTTCTAGCAAGCAGGAGAACAAGAAGTTTCTAGAGTGCGTGATGGGACTTGAATGCAGTCACCAGCCCAAGTGACCCTTCTGTTGGGCTTTTGGTGCAGGGTTCCCTTGTCCCAGAGACCTTCCCGCTGCAAGGACCATTTCATGCAAGCCTGCACTTCAACCAATCCGGAGTGCGCCTCTGGAGCACAAACCCAACCTTCTAGCTGTCATCTGGTGAGCAGAGGGGTCCAACTTGGTGAGCGGTCGGTGCTCCCTCTAGGAAGTCCCCGCACCCCAAGTCCACTATGGCTGCTTGGGGATCAGAGTGAGGTCGCAGTGACTCAAGCCTCTCCCTGGGCTCCCTCTGGCCCCCCAGAAACAGGCCCACCCGGTCTGCCCCGCCAACGTGGAACGCTGGTGCCATCTACCGAGGGCCCGGAGAGCGGGCGGGCGGCGCTACTACCAAGGAGCCATGCGGGACAGGAGCCGGGAGCAGCGGGCTCGGCATGGGCCAGGGCTCCCCGCGGCACCCGAGGCTTGGCGGTCACCGCGCCCCCGGGAAGAGCGCCCGGCCAGGGGCAGCAGCACGCGCCGGGACTCGGGGCGCGGGGAGGGCCCGGGGCCGCCAGGGCGGCGGAGGTGCGGGAGGCCGGGCGGGCGGAACACCAGAGCGGTCGGCGCGCCCGGGGACAATTACCTTCTTTGAGGAACTGCGCGTGGATCACGAGGACGAGGAAGCAGCAGAGCGCGGCCCCTGCGAGTGCCCAGAGCGCCTTCAGGAGCTGCATCGCGGAGTGCCCACTCGGCCGACGCCCCCGAAGTCGCGCAGCGAAGGTCCAGGCGCCGCATCAGCGCCCCGCCGGGTGCAGCAGCCGCGGCCGCCCGCTCGCACCCTCCATCCGCCTCCAACGCCGCGCTCCGCCGCCGCGACTGGAGGCGCCACTCCGGGAGGCGATGTGTGTCTTTTTGGGCAGGGGGAGGGGAGCGGACGTGGGAGGAGGGGGAGGGGAGGGGAGGGGGCGCCGGGGGAGGGGAGGGGGCGGGGAGGTTAGCAGAAAGTCTCTGGCCGCGGCGGCCGCCGCTCCGGCCACTCGGCCACCATCGCGGGCTGCGGGGCGCCGGGAGCCCGGGTGCTGGGGGGCGGCCGCCGCGGCCCCATGAATCAGCCCAGCCGCCGCCCCCGGAGCCGCGCCACCAGCAGGGCCCGGACGGCGGGCCGCGGATTGCGCAACGGCCGGCGGTGCTGGGAGTGTGTGGGGGGGTGCCGGCCCCGGCCCCTCCGCCTGTCGCCTCCCCGCCCGCTACTCGGTGTTGCCTTCCTCTTCCTCCTCCTCCACGTCCTCCTCCTGAGCCTCCTCCTCCTCCTCCTCCTCCTCCTCCTCCTCCTCCGCCGCCGCCGCCGCCGCCGCCGCCGCCGCCCGCGCCTGCTCCGACCAGGGGCTCAGGGGGTCGCCGCGCCGCCACCGCCGCCGCCGCCACGGAGGACCAGGCTCGGGACCCGGGCTGCGCGCCCGCTTCGCGGCTGCCGCACCATCGCCGCTGCCGGGGCCCGCGCGGCCCGGCCGAGCCCGCCGCGGTCGAAGTTGCTCCACCCGGGGCTTGGCGGGCCGGTCCTGCCCCCCGGACGGTGCCGGCCTCCGCGCTCCTCGGAGCCCGCAGCCCCGCTGCTGCGGCCGGGACGAGGCCCGGGCCGGGGCGCCCTCGGGCCGCCCCTGTTGGACCCGCACCCGCGGAGCCGCTGCTGCCTGCGGTGCTGCTGGCGGCCGCGCCGACAGGTGGGGCCCGCGACGCTGAGCGCCTCCCTGGCCGCGGGAAGCCGCCGCTACGGCCCAGAGGCTCCTGCCGGCCCGCCCGCCCGCTCGGCGCGGCCCCTAGGAGATGCGGCGGGAGGGGGAGCTCGGCGCGGGGCTCAGCGAGCTCGGGCGGCCAGGCCCGCGGGGCGCTCCGAATCCCGCCCGCGCCCGCCGCCGTCTGCGCTCTGCCCGGCCCGCGGAGCCGCCGATGCGCACTGGGCCGCGGAGGGGACCCCGGGGACCACCCCTCTGCCGCCCTGCAGCGCCCCCGCCTGGCGCGCCGGCGGGTCAGGCGGGGCTGGTCCAGCTGAAAACCGCGGGTCGGGCTCCACCTAGGTGCGCAGGGCCCTCACTGCAGAGCTGGCCTCGGCCTGAGCCGGGAAGCCTCAGCCCCCAGTGCGCACCTCCCCTCCCTCTGTGCTCCCCAGGAGCCCCTGAATGGCTGAGGAACCCGGGCCGAGCTGTGGCCGCTTCGCAGAGATGACCACCGACTGAGGGGCTTAAAATCCAGCCCCTCTGCCTGGAAGCACACTGGCCACACACCAGGCAGAGCAGAGTGGCATTCCAGGCCTGCTGCCCACATGCAGCGCCTGAGTGCACCGCCAGTCCCCGCTGCCACTCCAGAAGAAACAAGGGACACCTTCCCGCAGTGGCCTGGCCCACACACTGGGACTCACAGGTATCTGTTTCTAGCCAGTTTCCCTCGCCATCCCTCTGTCCCTGGAGAAGGGCCATCTGAGTCCTGTTGAGTCACCCACTGCCCAGAACCCATTGTGTTCTTCCTCAAAGGAATTTTTTTTTTTTTTTTTTTGGCCAGAATCCAATTTCAAATGCCCAGCAAAGAGCTTTGAGAAGTGGTTGGGTTAGTGCCTCTGAGTGTTCTTATGCCCCCACCAGTGTGGAGCGGAAGTGAGTGGGGACAGGGGCCCTATGGACAGGTTGGATGGGGGTCTTAGAGTCAGAGGACATCCCCATGAGGCTATTCCTTCCTGCACATGTACTCAGCCAGGGAGCCAAAAGCCTGTCCCAGGAAATAGCTTAGAGGTCACATAGGTCACGTTCCCCAGTGCACATCTGGGGAAACTGAGGCCCATAGTACGGCCTCACTGACATTAAGCCAGCAATAAAGGGCAGACTAGGACTCACAGAAGCTGACTGCCCAGTCTGCCTGACCTGATTCTGCTGTGCCCAGCCCCTGAGGGGAAACCCGGACCCCAGCCACCCTCAAGAAGCAATCTTACACATGGTACACATGCTCCAGCCCCAGGAAGGTATCTATGAAACAAGGATGCAGATACAGGGTCTCATCTGGAAAAGCAGACCAAGCCACTCAGGGTGGTCCTTGGAAGGACTTCCTCCTTCCTTATAAGAACCTCACTGTGTGTTCGGAGTCTCTAATTCCAATCCCTGAGACAACTAAGTCCCAACTGAGACTACCACAGGGGGACCTCACTCAGCCTCCTCAGCCTGACCTCCACCAAGGTCATGGGCCTGCATGTGCCCTCACTTGGCGCAGCTTGCCCCACTCCAAAG
The DNA here is from genome assembly GCF_950295315.1 of Erinaceus europaeus. NCBI lineage: Eukaryota > Metazoa > Chordata > Mammalia > Eulipotyphla > Erinaceidae > Erinaceus > Erinaceus europaeus. Next base: position 17,720,947 of record NC_080165.1, on the reverse strand, counting down.
GGTCCCTGGGATGCTTCTTATAAAAGCACTTCTCTGCCCCTAAAGGAACCACTGCCATAAACAAAGCTGTCTCCCAAACCGGGCCCAATTTATTTACAATTCTGAAAAGGAAAAGATCTTCTAAATTCACTAGGTACACTTTCAGAAACTAAACACTTGGGAAGATCGTTTATGCTGAGAATTGAGGAAGATCCATAAAGAGGAGTGGAGATCAGACTGATTTTCCACAGGTAGGTCAAGAGACTACCATCCTGTGCCATCCTGTGGGGACCAGATCATGCCTGGCTGGCTCATAGCATAGACTGTATGGCATGGGGGCCCTGGCACCATTGTAAGGTCAGGCCAGAGTGATGGACAAAGGCAGCACAATAAAAACTCAGGAGGAGACATCCAGAGTCTGCCCAGGAAGAAACTTTGGAAAATAACAGTATATTGGTGTCCAGAGTCAAGGACAATGAGCAGACCAGGAAGAGGGGTATAATCCCAGGCCTGGCTGGAGGGAAGAGAATCAGTACCAGGCCCTGGGTAGAGTTCCAGGTCCTCCCCAGCACACACCGGAAACCTTGCAGGGAGAGGCAGTGTCCACAGGGGACCTTTGGCCACCAAAAGCTGCCTTCAGTGCTGGGCCAGGCAAGCTCCCAGCAACACACAGCTGCACTCAGGCCCGAGACTGACAAACGGCACATGCTTTTTATCTGGGGAGGGGGCCACAGGCAGATGGATAGGACCCCGTTGGGAAAAATGTGCAATTTTGTGTGAAGAGTCCCCAAGTGATGTTGGCAGCAAATGTAGCTATTCAGGTGTGAGTGTCCTGGACAGAAATCGTAGGTCATCTTCAGATCACATCACAGCTCCTGCAGAAACCTTGGTGTCCTCATTCATGTTTACCCAGACCTTAGACTACGGCTGGCCCACCACCAGATGCTTTAGGTAACACTTGAATGAAGAAGTGGAAATAGCGATACATCAAGATCCATACTCCCTCGTTTGATAAGACTGCATTTTGATAGATCTTTTCCATTTTGGTAATCTTCTGTATTTTTTTTTAATCTATCCAGGGAAGGGTTCCATGGGCTTCCCCCACTTTCTCGTGTGTCACAGAAACAAGCATGAGTAACCTTCCTCTAGTGAGAACATGAGAGCTAGAAAGAGAGAAACACTGAGAAAATCCCTGGCTACCCCCAGCAAAGTGGATTAGGATGTCAAGGGCAGGGCCTCCCCTCCCATAGGAATGAAGTGCACAAGGCCCCCATGCTCAAACTGGCTATTGCCAGGCCACGTGGGAGTCTCTTACATAGGTTCCTTTGCCACTGTAGGGGGTCCATCTGTTCACACACCTCATGCATTTCCTGACAACCTCCAGACAACTCTCCTGGTCCACCAAAGGCCTAATGTAGTCAACAGGCCAGAGGTGAGTCTCACAGACTTATTACTGCACCCTATCAACCCCGGCCCCTGTGCAGAGAGGACTGGCAGCACAACCAGTAGCACTAGCAGAAAAAAAGTGACATAAAAAAAAAAGGCGTGTGTGTGTTTGTGTGTGTGTGTGTATGTGTCCAAGTACAGATACTGAACCTTAAGGGCGACGGGGTCTAAAATAGCTGGGGAACTTAAGTAACACAGTACACAGTCGTCACGAGTCACGCTCGAGAGAGACCGTCGTTCTTGAAGGTATTTTAAAGATGGCAGAAAGAAAGACTGCTGTGGTTAGAAGAGGAAACAGACAGCCAGGAAGGACTCTTGGATATCAGTATGACTCATCGATTCTAAGACACTGGGATGGGCTGAAATCCAGGCCATGGGAAAGGAAGTCAAAGAAGTCCTCCACAATAAGGAGCCACTGGAAGGAGAAATGGGAAGGCGGCTAAAAGCAGAAGCAACTAGGAGCCGGGCAGCGCCTCACCTGGTTGGAGGACACACGTGTTAGCCAGGTTTGAGCCCCCGCTCCCCACTTGCAGGAGGGACGCTTCACGAGTAGTGAAGCAAGTCTGCAGACATCTATCTTCCTCTCCCCACCTCCCCTCAACTTCTCTCAATCTTATAAAAGAAATTTAAAAAAAAGGAAAAATGGTCCCAGGAGTAGTGGATTTACAATTCATAGTGTAGGTGCCTAGCCCCAGTGATAGCCCTTGACAAAACAAATAAGCAAAACATCAAGCCCTAATAAAATGATAAAAATAGAAAAAGTTAAAAAGAAGTAGAAACAACTGAGGTATCCCCAGCTTCCCAAACTTTCATTATTCGGAATTCTAAAGGTGGTGGTGCACCAGGTTGAGCACACACATCACCATGCATGAGGACTCAGGTTCAAGCCCCGAATCCCCACACGCAGGGCTGCAGTGTCTTTCTCTCCCTCTGTAACTCTCTCTTCCAACTCAGGTTGCCTTTTTCCCTATCTAAATAAATAAAACTTGAAAGAAGAAGAAGAAAGAAGAAGAAGAAAGAAAAAAGAAGAGGAAGAGGAGCAGGAGGAGGAGGAAGAGGAAGAAGAAGGAGAAGAAGAGGAGGAAATTCTAAAGGAGAAAAAAAGTAAAGACACCACAGGACACATATCTACTGACTTTGCCAAAAGGACACATATCTACTGACTTTAGCCCCACCCTCTTCTGCACCACAGGGGCCTAGGCCCAAGCAGTGCCAGAAACTGCAAAGCCTGCAAGAGAAAAATAATTAAGACGACAAATGAAGGGCATTCTATCTAGTCGAAACTAAAGGAACACTGAACTTTTCACGAGCAACACCTGGCTTCCAGAAAGTGCTAGAGCAGTGTATTTTAGTTCTTTTTAAAAAATATATTTATTGGGAGCCGGGCAGTAGCGCAGCGGGTTAAGCACACGTTGTGCAAAGCGCAAGGACCGGCCTAAGGATCCTGGTTCGAGTCCCTGGCTCCCCACCTGCAGGGGAGTCACTTCACAGGCGGTGAAGCAGATCTGTAGGTGTCTTTCTTTCTCTCCCCCTCTCTCTCTTCCCCTCCTCTCTCCATTTCTCTCTGTCCTATCCAACAACAATGACAATTACAACAATAAACAAAGACAACAAAAGAAAATTAAAAAATTTAAAAAATATATTTATTTATTCCCCTTTTTTGCCCTTGTTGTTTTATTGTTGTAGTTATTATTATTGTTGTTGTTATTGATGTCATTGTTGTTGGATAGGACAGAGAGAAATGGAGAGAGGAAGGGAAGACAGAGAGGTGGAGAGAAAGATAGACACCTGCAGACCTGCTTCACCGCTTTTGAAGCGACTCCCCTGCAGGTGGGGAGCTGGGGGCTTGAACCGGGATCCTTACGCTGGTCCTTCCGCTTTGCACCACCTGTGCTTAGCCCGCTGCGCTACCCCCCAAGTCCCTGTAGTTTAGTTTTTATAGGCAAAGATTGGGCATGTAGGGTGTTATGCGGAATATTGGAATGGAAAAAGTCTTGACAGGCAAAAGAAAAAAGAAAAAGAAAGAAAGAAAAAAGAAAGGAAAGAAAGAAAGTTAGTACAGAGGACCTCATAGTTGGAAGAACCTCTGTCAACTGGTAAAATCTTCACAGTAAAATGCTGTATCTTTCTCCATCCTGTGCTCACAAAGCTTCCATCTGCAGTAGATGACATTTATGAAGCAACATTATTTTCCAACACTGAAGCCTTTTAGTTCAAGTTTTAAAAGTCAACATGAGACAAAGCTCAGAAAAGTATTTATGATAGGAAAGCACATGAATTCTTCAGCCCTGATGATTGTTTGTTTGTTTGTTTGTTAATTATACAGTCAACTGCAGGTGGAGTGTGAAGACAGGAGAGCAGACTGGCCGCCTCCTTTCCAGCAACACTGTAATGAGATGGAACAAGGGATAAGAAACAAACGATAAATTATACAGTATACACAGGGACAGAAATGTAAAGTTATTTTTAATGATGGTGGTAAGCACTAGAATGGGAGGAATTATGGTTTTATGTTTTGTCCCTAGGGGAAAGGGTAGGGTGTTAGGGGGATGGAGGCATGCTTTTGCATTGATTGATTTTATTATTATTATTTTCCTTTTCCTTTTTTGGCAGCAGTAGAGACAGCTGCAGCATCAAAGCTTCCTCCAGTGTGGTGGAAGCTGGGCTTGAAGCTAGGTCTCATGCATGGCAAAGCAGATCACTGTCCAAGTGACCTTTTCCCAGGCCCAAAGATTGCTTTACACCTGAACGTTCTTCATGTGCTAGAATTTGTTCTTTGGGAGTGGGGCAGTAGCGCAGCGGGTTAAGCGCAGCTGGCACAAAGCACAAGAACTGGCTTAGGGATCCCAGTTTGAGCCCTGGCTCCCCACCTGCAGGGGGAGTCGCTTCATAGGCGGTGAGGCAGGTCTGCAGGTATGTCTTCCTCTCCCTCTCTCTGTCTTCCCCCTCCTCTCTCCATTTCTCTCTGTCCTATCTAACAACGATAACTACATCAACAATAAAAAACAAGGGCAATAAAAGGGAAAATAAAAAATAAAAGATAATTTGTTTCTATTTGTTTATTTTGTTTATTTTTATTTATTATTCTGTTTAATTAATTTTTTTAAAATTTTGGATAGAGACAGAGAGAAGTTGAGAAAGGGAAGAGAAAAAGAGAGAAAAGACACCTGCAGCCCTGCTTCACTGCTCCTGAAGCCCCCCCACCCACCCCAGCAGGTGGGAACTGGGAGCTTGAATCTGAGTCCACGTAGACTGTAATGTTTGCTTTCAACCAGGTGCACCTCAACCCTACCCCAGAAGAATTTATTATGTGTATCCATGTACCACATCTCTGGCTTGAAAAAAAGAAGCCTAGAATAAGGTGAGTCGGGCTGTAGCACAGCGAGTTAAGCACATGTGGCACAAAGCACAAGGATCAACATAAGGATCCTGGTTCGAGCCCCAGGCTCCCCACCTGCAGGGGAGTCGCTTCACAAGCGGTGAAGCAGGTCTGCAGGTGTCTTTCTCTCTCCCTCTCTGTCTTCCCCTCTTCTCTTGATTTCTTTCAACAACAGTGACATTAATAACAACAATGATAACTACAACAATAAAACAATAAGGGCAACAAAAGGGAATATATATATATATATATATTTTAAAAAGTCTAGAATAAAAAAAAAAGTTCCAATAGGCTGTGTGTGGGGGGTGGCATACACTGTGACCATCTGCCTGAGTTGGAGAGATTGCAGAAGACATATATGTGCTGACAAATAAATACAGGTAGATGCTATAGCCATTCTTAGAGCTTCAGGCATGGAAGTATTTGGCATAACCATTCTGCTACCTCCCCAGCCCAGCCCAGCCCAGCCCAGCCCAGCCACAGACATTCTTTACACAGGTGTGGCCACACTTGTTCAAACATCTGAAGGTCTGAAGAAATGTTCAAGGTGGCCAGTAACTGTCCTGTCATCCTGAGGCCGAGAGAAGACAACACCGAACTGTGGGGTGGGAGGCAGTCTTCCAAGCAGAAGCCTAGAGGCGGAGCATCCACAGATGAGCCTGGGGAAGCAGGAGGCAGCTTCATGGAGCATTTGTGTTCTGCGCGGGGGCGTGTGTGTGTGTGTGTGTGTGTGTGTGTGTCTGTGTGTATGTGTGTGTATGGGGGGTGGAGTGTAAGGAGACTTAAGAAGCAGTGTGGTCTGAATACAAGACCACAGCATGACACCAGGGCCACTTCTTCCCAGGCCCAGACAAGGGGGTGGTTGCCCAGGAACACGTGTGCAGTCCAGGAGATCCCAGCCTCCAGATCTCCAGGGATCATGGTAAGATGAGGGGATCACACTCAGTCTGGTGTGGGGATGCTGCAGGAATATGACCCCCACCCCACCTTAATAAATGGCTGTTCTCTCATCAACGTGACAGTCAGTGAATAAAACCAGCAGTCCAGGTCTGGCCCTTGATGCCCAAACAGGATTTCCAGGGGAGCCCTGAATACCCCCCCCCACCATTCTGCAGGAGGCCATTCTGTCTAATGGAAACAGGAGTACTCCATGTCCCTGCACTCCAAGGTCCTTGGGAGGCCCAGGTTCACATCCAGAGCAGTCACACACAGAGGTGACAACACAAAAAGGGCACCCAGGAGGTGCAGATCACAGGGCCATCTGACTTGACTTGAGCAGAGAGAGAAAGCGAGGCTCCCAGCAGAGGTGAGGCATGGGGATGATGATCTTCCGTGATGGGGTTTTCCTGACAGGGTGCCCTGCCCTGCCCGCTGCAGGTGTTTTCACTGACAGCAAGACCCTGAGAGATGAAAAGGAGCAGATGTTCCTGTCAACGGTGAGTAGCAGAGATACTGGACCTGTGCACAGGAGATGACGGAGGTCTCTGAAAAGGCCCGTTTAGCCCTGCGGAGGAGGCAAGGCACGACAGTGTCAAAGGAAGGCCCTGAACCCTGAACATCTGCGAGAGGCAAGTGCTCAGTCTGCTTTGAACACAGGCAGCACTGGAGGAGGAACACGTGATGCCCATGGCAGGGATTGGCGCCACATGCATGAGGAGCACATGTGAAACTATATGACAGGGCAGAAGAGAGAGCACGGACACACGGCAACACAGAATGCATGACATGATGGGGCCTGGGGTACATGGGGAGTGGCACAGGAAGCTCACAGGACACCTGTCAGTAGGAACTTGCAACATGGGTGGCGGGATGGGCATGATGCCCATGGCATGCGTAATGCCGTTACACAGCCCAGGTGACAGTCACCCAGCACTGGTGACAGGGAACACTTAGAACAGGGACACATGGTTCACAGGCAGTGGAGGCACAAGTCACATGGTCAGAGAGTTGCACATATGGTCAGGGACCTTGTGCCTTAGTGATGGGACATGAGGGTCGCAGGGAAAATTCTCAGCATAGTCACGCAGGACATGTGACAGCCTCCCATGACACATGACAGAGAACCCCTCAAGACCGGAAGGCATCTGCAACACCTCAGGAGGACAATGAGGTGATGAGACACCTGGATACATGGGGACAGATGGAATGGAATCTGTGCGTGCTGGGGAAAGCTGCATGCACAGCCCATGCGTGCCCTGTGGAGGCGTGATGTGTATGTGTTGGAGCCATGCAGGAACGGAGCCTCTCTACATGCAGGGGTATGTGTGTACATGCGATGACAGGTGCCCACCTGTGCTGTGCCTGAGGGGGTCTGGGAGCCAGTGGGCTGTTCCTGGCACCTTTGTAAATACACTCATCAGGGGGTTTCAAAGGAAAGGCATTTTTCCCAAGGGGCTGTGGGTTTTCCTGCAGCCTCAAGTTTCCTTGACAGGCCTGTTGGCAAGGGTGGAATAACGACTTACGTGAAGCCCTAGTTAATACCTGCTCAGAGAGACGCACGTGTGTATTCATAGAGACATGCATGGAGGCAACATGTGAGAAATGTGTGTACACCTGCACTCAGAGACTCACAGAGATGCACAGAGACTAAGTCAGACACGCCAGGTCCACATCAGCTTGTAGCCGTCCATATGCCGGTGCATACAGGACCTCACAGTGGCTGGAAGGAGTCCTCACTCACACCATGTGGACCATGTCGACTCCCTGGGAGTAGATGGGAGGAAGGATGGGCAAGGCACCACACGCCCCTCTCCCCAGTTTCAACTAAGGTGAGCCAAGCCTGGGGCCCCTCTCACTCCACCTTCCTCCCACAGCTGCTATACTATCTGCAGCTCTGAGGCAGCAGCTCTGATCTTCAGGGAAGCTGTGCAGCTAGGGTCTCACCCCCACCTAGCAGCATCAGGTTGAGCTACTGGTCCTTCCTGATTCGGTTTCGCCATCTCTGAAGGGGGGTAGACACAGTGGTACCACCTTCACAGCCAGGCTGGTGAGTCAGAAATATTTTTTATCTTGATTGATTGATTATTTTTAGTTGATAAGACAGAGATAAATTGAGAGGAGGGGGAGAGAGAGAGAGAGATGCTACAGAACTGCTTCGCCACTGGCGAAGCTTTCTCCCTGCAAGTGGAGACTAGGGGCTTGAACCTGGGTAACCAGATGTGCCAACACCAGTTCCCTTTAGTCAAGAATCCTGCTAGTCCCTCCCCCTGAACCAGCATGCCTGGGCCACCCCACCTGGTGGCTGCTACCTCAGCATGAAGTGGGGGGTTAGGAGGGAGTCATAGAGCATGTTGCCTCTCAGCAGGGCCAGGAGAGTGGCAGAGGGGAGCAGGCAGCCTGTCCCCTCCCTCAGACAATCCCTCACCATCCCTCAGGGCCTGCAGTGCCTCCACCAGCCAGGCACAGCAGCACCAACTTGTGGCCTCAACCTGCAGTGGCCACCTAGTCTCCTCTCACGTTAATTCTCACGGTAGCTGCACCTTATGTGCTCCATCCACTCTCAGTAAAGAGCATCCTTATAAACTGTCTCCTGACAATGAACATGAACGGGGATGAGGAGGCACCAGAGAACCTGGAGGTGGCCCAGGCCCTCCTAAGCAGATGTGCACACACCTGGCTTGTGTCTATGGGCTTCAGGAGACCTGAGGAGCCTGGGGATGTGCTGAGATGTGGCCACTTCACTGTCAAAACTCTGGCCACCCCCCACCCCCAATACACACTACAGGAAGCAGTGACTATTGTTGTTTGAGAACAAAAATGTTTTGTGAAGTGTCCTTGAGGAAATGTTATCTAATTAACACCTTCCAATCAAATCATTTTTCTCAGCATCTACGCTGGAAGCAGCACTTTTAGGGGGTCACCGGGGGGGGGTGGTGGAGGATAGATCCTTTGCATTCATGTCTGTAAAGTTAGCTTTTCCTGCACAAGAGAGCAACGGAAACAAAATTAATAAGAACTCCATGGAAGGAGGAGCCTCCGTGGTGTCTCTGCCTCCTCCTCTCTTTCTCAGAGAGAAACAGACTAAGAATTAGGCTGGGGATGCAAATTAGTCACACTCCTGTGGAGAGCAGTCTGGAGACCACTCAGAAGGCTAGAGATAGACCTACCCTATGACCCTGCAATCTCTCTCCTGGGTTATATCCTAAGGTTATAACCAAATACACTCATCCAAAAAGATCTGTGTACACCTATGTTCGTAGCAGCACAATTTGTAACAGCCAAAACCTGGAAGCAACCCCAGTGTCCAACAACAGATGAGTGGCTGAGAAAGTTGTGGTCTATATACACAATGGAATACTACTCAGCTATTTAAAATGGTGAATATGGCCAGGGGTAGATAGCATAATGGTTACGCAAAGAGACTCTCATGCCTGAGGCTCCAAAGTCCCAGGTTCAATCTCCTGCACCACCATAAGCCAGAACTGAGCAGTGTTCTGGTAAAAACAAAAACAAAAACAAAACAGAAAAAAATGGTGAATTCACCTTCTTCACCACATCTTTTATGGAGCTTAAAGGAATCATGTTAAGTGAGATAAGTCAGAAAGAGAGAGGGATGGATATGGGACGATCTCACTCATAGAGAGAAGTTGAGAAAAGGGAAACAGAAAGCAGAACTTGAACTGGGTTTGGTGTGTTGCACCAAAGTGAAGGACTCAAAGTGTGTATGTGTGTGTGTGGTGGGGGGGGATTCAGGACCTGGTGCAAGATGGTGGAGGAGGACCCAGGCTATGGGTGACATCGTTTTGCAGAACACTGAGAAATTTTACACATATATCAATAACTATATTTTCTATATACTATAAACCACCACACACACACCCCAATAGAAAAAGAAAAAAGAAAAGAATCAAGCTGGAGATGTGACTGAGTCCATGGCAGAGCACCTATCTGAGATCCTGGGTTCAATTTCCAGCACTATGTAACGGGGGCAGAGTCCATGCACCTTATACACGGCACGAACGCAGGCCTGGCACAGTTTCCTTGGAGGAGATTTTGGAACTTATGCAAACCCTCTCCTGCAGGGCGGGGCTGTGGTAGGCCCTCAGGATGGATGTTTCAGAGGAAAGGCATGCGCTCCGTCCACTGCGTCAACTAGTGTAAGCCCCCGAAACACAGGATTTGAGCAGACAGAAAAGGAGGCTGTGGGGGCCAGGCCCCAGGGATGTACACCCAGACTGTGACCACACGCTGAGCCCTGCCAGGGCCCACATGGTTCACATCTCTCCCAGTGAGTGCTCACAATCACCTCCTGAGGTTGAGATGACCCCGCTTACTGCTGAAGAAATGGAAGCTCAACCTGGCTGACCTGGCCTCACAGGAAGGGCTTAGCTGGCACTGAATCTACCTGGGCAGTCTTTGTTACCTTCTAGACAAGGCTACAATATCCTCAGAACCACCTGTATGTTCTCACCCATGTGCTCATTTACCAGATGCAGCCAACCATGCATCCATCCATCCACCCATCCATTTATTTATAGCCATGTTTCCACTCATAATCCTTTTATCCATTATCCACTTTTCCACTCATATTTTCTTTGACCCAACCCTTCTGTACATCCACCCACACTTGTATCTACCTATCTATCTATCTATCTATCTATCTATCTATCTATCTATCTATCTATCTATGCTTTCCCATGCCTGCCTCTGGTCCAGGCAAGGACCACTGAGGAGGGAGGAAAGCTCAGACCTGTTTCCGTCTGGGAGAGAAAGACACACACGTACAAGGCAAGTACACTGCCCCCAGGCTCATGCTGAGATTAGGGCCTCTGTAAGGGAAAGGGGGTGTCTTGAAAACACAGGGCTAGGTGAGTGGCCCCACAGAGGTCTACTGTGATAGACAGACTTGCAGAAACTCAGACCTAACCATACTTGTGTGTGGACATCTAAAGACCTCCATGTAATGGAGAAAAATACCAGATTCTGCTCACAGCAGGCACCAATAAGTCTGGTGGAGGTGAGCAGAGCTAGAAAAGCTAATAGATTGGTAGTCCCGGACTTCTGATGAGTCCTTTAAACATTGCTGGGGAGTGGAGAAGTCTGTGCTTTAAAAGCTGGAATGAGAGATTTTTCCAGCCTCTGTGACTCTGATAAGGACCCACTCTTTTTATCAACCTGTGTGATGGGTCCGGGGACACCTGTGCTCTCACTCTTCTTTCACACCAGAGAGAGCCATTCCCTCCCCTACAGATACTGCAAAAGATTGTCCTAGCAGCTGTGTGTTCTGCGGCCCAAGATCCTGCCTGCTGTTTGACTGTGAGGTTCCCTGACCTGCCCCAAGGCTCCCCTCACAACAGCCAGCCTCTCCCAAGGGAAGCTCAGCTCAGGTCAGTGAGGGCTAACTTTCCTCCACCCTTCCCTCTACCTCCTGCCTCCCCGCCCCAAGCCCAATCCTATCCCACTAAGAAGTGGGGGACAGAGTGGCAGACAAGAGGGAAATGGCTTGTCCCCTTGAGTGTTCATGCTCCCACTTGAAGCCTACTGAGTCTGTTTCCTGTCCCCAAAGCTGCAAAGACCACAAGTACACACACACACACACACACACACACACACACACACACACACACACACACACACACACTCCCTCCCTGGCTAGAACCATCACCTTTCCCCAAGTGTGACTCTTCCTGGGCCAGGTCTGCAGCTCCCATGTCCAGACAACCTTCCCACTGCTTTTACAAGTCTCAGCCCCAGATGTCCATCCAGCCCCCATCTTAAATCTTCTTAAGGGCTCCCAGAGGCCTTTAGGATTGGTTCTACTATTGGAACAGGGACAGTGATCTTAACTACACATTAGAATTGCCAGGCTCATCAGTAGAACGGCAAGCCCAAGTCTGCCGCAGCTGCCTGGACCCCCAGCCGCAGACTCATCAGTGACTTCCAGTTGCCTTCATTCTAAATCCTGCTTCAGGACCAGAGGGAGGGGGGGCGGAATCTGCCCTGCATGAAGTCACACAGACATCCCATTTAGAGTAGGTATCCTGGCTCCTCGCTCAACCCTGAAAGCCCTGGGCAGTCCTGCTACCTTGTTCATGAAGCTCCCTGCCTGCACCCGGCTGAAGAATGGGGGTGAACAAGTGAACAGTGCTGCCTGGGACCCTCCAGAGCCACGCCTAGCCACTCTGTGGAAAGGGAAGGCAACCAGGGGTTGGGAACAAAGATGGTGGCAGTGGCCGCCATGAACACTGGTATGACTTGGTACCTCCTGAATGTCATGGCTGCTTTGGAACTTCTGGGGGTGTACAAGCACCCCTCAGTCCATGAGGTTCTCACTGTGACATCTGCCCAAGGAAAAGCAACAGAAGGGCTGACAGGCAGCTGTCCCACTGGAGTGCACACTTCTCAGGAGGAAGGAGCCAGATGCCAGTGCCTGGCATCACAGGGGAGCACCCTGCAGAGGGGAAGCTTCACCAGCTGCAGAGCAGGGCTTTGGAGTCTCACCCTTCCCACCTACCTCCACCTCTCTCTTTCCCTCTCCCCCTCCCTATCCCTCTCCCTCTCCCTCTCCCTCTCCCTCTTGAGCTCCCTCTCCCTCTCCCTCTGCCTCTGCCTCTCCCTCTCCCTCTCCCTCTCCCTCTCCCTCTCCCTCTCCCTCTCCCTCTCCTTCTCTTGCCCATTTGTTTCTGTGATTGAAAAGGTAGGAAGAGGAAGTCTACTGGGAACATTGGAATCACACAAGCATGAAGCCTTAGTGGAATCCTAGTGGCAAAAATGAAAGAAGGAAGGGAGGAAGGAAGGATGGAAGGAAGGAAAGATGGGGAAAGGAAAAAGAAAAGAAGAAAAGGATAAACACAGAAATGGAAGAGCAGTTCCAGACTCATACCAGGGCAGGCTCACGGAAGCCAGAGATGAACTTCCACACTGCAGTCCCTCTCAGGTTGGGTCACAGGTAGTGGGTCACAGAGAGGACTTTGTCACTTGCCATCTTTCCCACAATGTGTGTGGTCTGGGACCTACCCTGAGCAGCAATGCTGAGAAGTTCTTAAATAAGGTGAAGCCCGGTCACAACATCAGAAATGACTTATTGATTTCTTTAAATGCGGAGAGCCTTGTTTGTGAAAGGGGCTTATTACCACCCGTCTCCGTCTGGAACTTTCTAATAGGATGCTGGTCTTAGGGGCTGCAGTGGCCACCTTGATAATAACAAAAAGTCAATCTTCTCAGCCCCAGAGAACCTATGAGTTATGGTGACAAGAGAGTGAGAGAGGGAACATGAGAGTAAACTATAAAGTGCTAAGTCCTGGGCGGGGGGGGGGTGAGACTGGGCAGAGATGTGGGGGGCCAGAAGTTTGAATGAATTTCTACCCATGAAATATGGCTGGAGGGGGCAGTGAGATAGTTAACCTGCTTGTGTGTCCACTTTGCCATGCACCCTGCCCAGGTTCCAGCCCTCAGCACCCCACGTGAATATGACTACACTCTTGTGCCCTGGCATCTCCCTCTCTCCACATCACTGTTTTTCTGCCTCGTTCTCTATCTGAAACAAATATCATCTCAGAGCAGTGAAACTGGACCAGCACCACCAAATAAATAAATTCATTAGGATTTGGGCAGTGGTGGCCCTGGTTAAGTGCATATTAATACACAAGGACCCAGGTTCAAGCCTCCAGGCCCCGCCTAAAAGGGGAAAATTTCACAAGTGGTGAAGCAGTGCTGCAGGTGTCTCCCTGTCTGCCTCTCTCTCTCTCTTTACCTCTATCCCCCTTTCCTCTCAATTTCTCTCTCCTCGATCAAATTAAATAAAGATTTTTTAATCTTATAAAAATAAGTAAATAAATTCATTAAAATAACAATAAACATAGCTGGAGGCATGCCCACTGGTGCCACTGAGGTGCTGACCACCCTTTTCTTCCTGCTAGAACCATAAACCTCTGCACACATCCAAAACAGCTCCCTGTCCAGCGACCAGCCCAAGCATCAAAAAAGGGGATGAAACACAAAGTCTGTCTCCCTCCCCCTCAGCAATGGCGAGGTGACCTTAAGGGCTAGCAGGAGAAGGGGATTTTGCTCCAAAGGGGGAACAGGAGACTCACATCTGCTCCAGACTTAGTGTCGAATAATAAGGATGTTCTGAGCACAAGGGGAGGGGGGCACATACCAGGTGAGGCATAGATGTCCCCACAGTATCAGAGTGTGAGAGTCGACTGGTCTGGACCAGGTGGCCCAGTAAGTTAATCAGCAGCCTCTGGACTAGGTGGACTTCCTGATGGCCAGAACAGCTGGGGCCACCTCTCTCACTCATCTCATCTCTCTCCTCCCCATCTACTCCCCAGACACAGCTAGGCCTGGTGGCCACTCTTACCTGGAAAGGCAGGTCCTGTGTGGTCACATTCCCACACACCCTGGTGCCTGGTGGGCACAGGACACACCTGCCTGCTGTCAGATGCCAACACTGCCCTCACACCAGCTCTGATGCTGCTGTTGTCCATCTTAGCAACGGGGAGCCCTTTGTACTGCTGAGCAAGCACTCTGAATCCCCGGTCCTGGCTATGCCCGCACTGACTGACTATTGGTCATGTGTGCTCAGCCTGCTGGGCTACGGGACACTGGATGCCACCTCCAATTATTGGAAATAATGAAAAACAAACAAACAAATCCAGGAGAGTTTGAGAATCCAGAGCCAAGCACAGAGAAAGGTAGGCTGGTTGTCCAGAGGAAGGGGTAGTGAGCTGGCCGGCACCCACTGGGAGTGCCACAGGACAGAGGCAGGCCCTTTGAGCACTGGCCACAGGAAGCAGATGTGACCTTTCTCCCTGGGAGGCAAGCCCTGCCCTACAGTCCTGAGGGTCATGGAGGACTGGCTTACCCAGGGCCACTGCAGTGTCCACTCCTGCCCAGATGCTAACCCTGGACTTGAACCTCTATTCTCCATAGCCAAGGCTGAGGCAGCACATCTATGTCATGAGCCCTGCCACAGGGCTCCAAGACACAACACGGACTGTCCACCAGTCAGTCAGTGGCTCAGTATCAGACAGCGGCCTGGACCCTGCTGAGCTCTGCTGTTGTGAAGCTCTGTTTTTGTGCTGTGGTCTGCACCTCCTGCTCACATCTCCTGGCTGCCCCTGACTCTGCAGTCTGTTCCTTTCAATCCCTCTCCCTCCCCTCTCTCCTGCAGCCCCATGGGTCGGTGGTTGTCCCTGGTCGTCCAGCTATGTCACCACCCTTTCCAAGGCCTGTCAGATCAGCAAAAGCCCCAAAGGGTTAGCACAGGAAGGAAGGAAATTCAAGGTATCTGGGGACTTCGGAGCAAAGGAGGACTCAGCCTTTCATGGGTTTTCATGAGGTCACACCAAGAGCACTGAAGATAGCTATGGCAGGTTCTGGAAGGTTCCATGGTCAGAAGTCAGTCCTGGGAGGCTCAAAGGCTTAATGGGCCAGGTCCTCAGTCATGGCTGGATGGGTCTCTGCTGGAGTGGGTCACACCAGGCAGCTGCAGTTGTCACTGGCTTTAAAGCAGATGGGAGCACTGTGGTGGGGCACTGTGACAGATGTCACAGGAGGGGTTCAAACAACAGGCAGACAGGCAGGCCCTCCTCTCACATGGAGGTGCTGGACAGCCAAAACCAAGGTGCCAGCTCACTGGTTGGCTTCTGGAAGCAGCTTCTCCTCAACCTTAACACACCTTCCTCTATCTCCCATGGGAGGAGCGGACAGAGACAGGGGATCCCTCTGTCCTTTCTCTGCATGAAAAGAGGGGAACCACCCCATGGGGTGTCTACCCACATGGCTTTACCTGGCCCTGAACACTCCTCTGCAAAGGCCGTCATCAACACCACCACACTGCCTTGAGGCTCCTGCATCAGGATGGGGGGTATATATCAGCCCACAGCAAGGCTCACTGCAAACTCACTGGGTGCCCTGGCCCCCGGATACTCTCCCAGGAGTAGGAAGCCACACAGAAACCCAGGGCACCTGCCATCCTGTGTGAGACTGGGTCACAGGACTTGGCACGTGGTTCTAGGCTTGGAAAACAGTCAGTAAACAACACACACACACACACACACACACACACACACACTCTGCATGAACTGGAGCCCAGACTGCTCATTATTCCACTGTGCCACCGGGACCCAGGACCTGCATTTCCTGGGCCATGTCCCCATCTCCATACCCAGGCTTGCACCCAGACAGCACAAGGCACACCCTCTGTTTTGCAGATCAATGAAGGAACCAGGGACACAGAGAGCATCTCCCCTGATGCACCCCAGCTCCAAATGGTCGCCCTCCAACTCGGGTCGAATGGGAGGCCCCATTTGGACCTGACGTCGTCATTAAGTGGCTTCGCTAATGGCCTTGAAGGCCCGACCTCATAAGTAACCTGCTGCTGGGAGATGCACTTGATTCCGGACTCAGAGACCCCAAGGGGTGGGTGGGCTATTAAGGCGCATTATGTCCGTGCAGAGAGGGACACATTCAAACCAGGACTTAATTTGTCTACGTGTAAAATACCCGGCTGAAAGCAACAGCCAGGACAAGCGGCAAATGAGGATGTGCCGGGGAAGAGCAGGAGCCCATTTGCCAAATTGAAGGTAAGCACACATTACGATGCAGAGACAGCCAGCGCCAAGGCGGTAATGACGGGATTGGGATGTCGTGGAGGCCTTGTCACATGGAGATGAACCAGCGCTGGCCCGGGTCCCATCCGTTGGGGGTTCTCCTCACCTCCCCATCCCCAGGAGGTTCTGCTGACCCTTCTTATGGCAGAGAAGGGGGTTGGGGTGGGGAGAGGGCCTGACTCAGCTGCAGCAGGGCCTTTGCAGGGAGGGGAGGGGAGGGGCCGGCTGGGGTCTACAGGTGGCTCTTGTCTGGGAGTCCCTGTGCTGAGCAGCTGTTACCAGTGAGGGCCCGTGATGCACCCTGTCTTCAGGAGGCAGGACTGCAGGGCCCAGCAAAGCTGACTGGGTTCCTGAAAATTTCTATCAGAACTTGTGGGACTGGGCAGTGGCATACCTATTAATGCACATTATTTCTAAGCACAAGGTCCAGGGTTCCAGCCCGGGCTTTCTCACCTGCAGAAGGATCTGCTTCAGGAGAGCTGACCAGAGGCCACTGGGCCCAGCAGCCCCTGGGACTCCACACAGGATACAGGAGATGAGACAGCTGCTTCCCACAGTCCTCCCTCCCAGCACCTGGCACTCTCCCCGCCGCTCACACCTGGACCCCAGCTGATCACAGGGCTAAGGGGAGGGCCGCAGCAGATCCTGTTCCTCAGGGAAGGCCACGTGACCTCAGGGCCCAAAGTGAAGCCCAGGGTAGTTGATATGGACAGCACCAAGGAGGAGATGAAAGAGGACGGGGGTGAGAGACATGATGGGGAGCCCATCCCTCCATGAGCAGAATGCGACGTCTCACTATGCCTGAGCCATGGGGACCTGCTGAGCTGAGCGGAGGGAGCCCCCCACACCAGAAGACACAGAGGTGGGTCCGACACCTCATCGCTTTGTCCTGTTCTTTTTTTATATATTTATTTTATTTATTTATTCCCTTTTATTGCCCTTGTTGTTTTATTGTTGTAGTTTTTATTGTTGTTGTCGTTGTTGGATAGGACAGAGAGAAATGGAGGGAGGGAGGGGAAGACAGAGAGGAGGAGAGAAAGATAGACACCTGCAGACCTGCTTCACCGCCTGTGAAGCGACTCCCCTGCAGGTGGGGAGCTGGGGTTCGAACCGGGATCCTTATGCCAGTCCTTGTGCTTTGCGCCACCTGCACTTAACCCGCTGCACTACAGCCCGACTCCCCGCTTTGTCCTATTCTTTTAAAAATATTTACTTATTTATTCCCTTTAGTTGCCCTTGTTGTTTTATTGTTGTAGTTATTATTGTTGTTATTGATGTTGTTGTTATTGGATAGGACAGAGAGAAATGGAAATAGGAGGGGAAGACAAAGAAAGGGAGAGAAAGACAGACACCTGCAGACCTGCTTCACCACTAAGTGAAGCGATTTCCCTGCAGGTGGGGAGCCTGGGGCTCAAACCAGGATCCTTAAGCTGGTCCTTGCGCTTTGTGCCACCTGCACTTAGTCCACTGAGCTACTGCCCGACTCCCCTGTTTGTCCTATTCTAAGGAGTCCACCAGCACAGCAGGAGCACAGAAAGTGAACTTCAGCCCCACTCAAATGTCACCCCTCAGATCCCCACCAAACAGAGACACTCACCATGCCACAGCAAAGATCCCTCATTAAGTCTTTTAAGTCTGCACAGGATGCCAGAAGCAGGTGCTGGCCCCTGTTGTCACACCTACTTAGCCCACCAGAACCGGGGGTCACACCTCCCCTTTTCAACATCATGGGCCTCAGTTGCTCAGTGTTCCCACACATGAAGAGCTGAATTTGGGGGTGTCAGGAAGTGAGAGAGGGCAGGAGGTTGAGGCTCAGAACCAGGTGCCCAAAATAACTCCCATCAAATCCTAAATCGCAGGTACCAGTGCAGAAGGCCAAGGCTAGGAAGGGGGGCCTGCTCCCGTCTCTGCAGTGACATATGACCCTGGGGAAGCAGGTCTCACTGGCACTGTCCCGTAGACATTTCTTGGCCCAGGTCTGGGTTTCAGCCCTCCACCCCACCTCACCCCCACTGAGAACAGGTCCTGACTGTCAGCCTCCTCACAGCTCTGCCTCCGTAGTCCCTCTGGGGAATTCCCAGTCTTTCTCCCAAAAGAAAAAAAAAAAGCCATTTTCAGCTCAGGCCTGCCTGAAGCGCCTCCCTCCTTGGATGCATACAGATGGCAGGGGCTGATTTAAATAAATCTATTAATTATCTGCAGCTTAGAATGCGTGTATGTGTGTGTAAGCTGCAGCTCCTAAATAATGTAATTTCAGAAGCCTCAGCATCGATTACATTTAATTACTTCTCCCTGTGGTGCACGGGATGGAGACGCAGATGCCTGGCGACCCGCCCTGGAGAGGTTGCTCTGAGCTTCTCATCTCCTCAGACCCCTAGTGGCCCCGCCCCATCCCCACCCTTGCAACCAGGACAGACTCATTTGTCACCTAGGAATGCCTCCTGGCCATGCTATGGCCTACAGAGACATCACCTCCTGGGGGGTCCAACTTGTCACCCTGGTAACAATCATGAACCTGCTTTCTCTGCTTCCCAGAGGAGCAGACCCCAGAGTCTGGACTTTGAGCCATGACCTAGGCATCCAGATCCCGTGTGGGTTGCTGCCAGGTATTGAGGCATTGACCCATGAGGACGGTAAAGAGGGCACAGAGGAGAGAGGAGCTGGAGGAGGAGAGCCCCACTACCACCCCAGAATCTTGGTGAGGGAGAGTGCTGAAGATAGGCAAAAGCTTTCATGTATGAGCCTCAGCCGAAGCATCCAGTCCACACTGCTCTCCTTGCCTGGTGCCCCTGGTGGGTCTCCGGAGGACTCCTCCCTAGCCTCTTCAACTGCGATAGGAGGGCAGAGATAAGGCTTCTGCAACAGAGGGACACCTCTCCCATTTCTATGAACCCCGTTCGGGGGGAGATTGTCAGCTGGTTGCAGGAGATGGCAGATCACTGTGTCCCTCCTGCACTGTAGAGTTAACTGTTTCCTTTTGTTTATCCCCTCCAGTCCTCCAATAAGATGGGCACCTGTGAAAACACAGTTATAGACGAGTGCTGGCATGCATGTGAACACCATGGGGTGGCAGCGGCATGGGCTCTGGTAAAGAGCACACTTCCTTTCCCATGAGCAAGGACCCTTGGTCACACCTGGGAGCACCACATAGAGGGGAAGTCTCATGAGCAGTGGGGTGGTGCTGTGGTAGCTCTTCTTCTCTGTTCCTCACCTCCATATGGAAGGAAGAAGGGGCCAGGTGGTGGAGCACCTGGCTGAGCACACGTTACAATGGGCAAGGACACTGGTTTGAGCCCCTCGTCCCCACCTGCAGAGGGGAAGCTCTGTGAGTGGTGAAGCCATGTTGCAGGTGTCTCTCTGTCTCTCTATCACTCCCTTCCCTCTTGATTTCTGGCTATCTCTATCCAATAAATAAAGATAATTGAAAAAAAATTGAAGAAATGAAAGAAGAAGGAGAAGAAGAAGGAGAAGGAGAAGGGAAAAAAGAAGAGGGAGGAAGGGAAGAGGAGAGGGGAGGAAGGGGAGAGAAACAGCCCTTCAAGAGCAGTGCAGGGACTCAACACCCCAGAGAAGTCCTCATGGCACAAAAAAAAGTGGGGGTGTAGGGACAAAAACATGAGGATGGACTCGGACATGCCTGCCCTCTGGCCACTGTAGAACAGCTCAGGTTAGCACGGGAACAGAGGGGGTACTCTCAGAAGCACCAGGGAGCAAAATGTGGCAGGTGAGGGCCTAGAGGTGGCAGACACTCAGGAAGCAGTAGAACCTTCTGGCTTGGGAAGAACACCCAGTGTTGTTAAAATTTCGGAAGCTCTTGCTGGCCGGGTTGGCTTCGTGGTGGTGAACAGAGACGCGGAGACAACAGCTGGGCAGGGAAGCTGTATTTCTTTATTCAGGAACAACGATTCACAAACTAAGACAAACTAATCACCAAACAGAACTCTGCTGTCTCTTTGTGGCGGCACAAGCACTCCCTCTTACTCTGTAACTCGGGAACTCTCCAACTCTGGAACTCTGGAACTCTCGTACTGGGGAAGCCTCTCAAACTCTCGCACTCTCAAACTCAGGAACCCTCTCCCGGGGTTCCCTGGGGCGGGGCCAAGCGGGCCCGCGAAATTAACTGGACTGATCCAATTCTCTTGGCGGGGGAGGGCTAGAACAAACCAATGTAAAGCATACGACAACCCAGCTCACGGAGTCTCCATGCTCCCTGAAATACTGGCATTCATTCACCCCCTCCCTGGACATCCATAGAGCACTTCCCACCCTGTCCCCCTGCAGTAGCCCCACTGGAGCTCCCGTGGATAGTAATGAGAAGACAGGGACAGGAATGGGGAGGGAGGACATTGCTTACCCTCTCTCAGTCTGCTGACCTATAGTTCCATGGTCCTCACCCCCCAGACTTCATCCAGCCAACTCCTGGGCCTCTGAGCTGCCCCAAGAGAGGCTCTAGACCACCAGGGCTGAGTCATCCACTAGCAGTGTCTTTATAGACTAGACCCCAGGAACTCTGCCTGTGGGGGTGGGAGGGCTATCTCACAGCTCTGTGAAAGCTGACTCCTATAGGAGAGGACTCTGGGTGTGGAGGGACCCTCAGCAGTTAATAATTCCTCAGTTATATCCCAGACACCTGGGAAATTTTGAAACAATAACAATTCGGAGGTCTAATCTGTTAAAACAATAGCTTTTAATATTCATTTGTTACTTACAATAAATGGTCATAATAATTTGATGATTAAGCTGCTGTGACCTTCACTGAACCTTGACAATTCTCATCTGCATTCTCATTAAAATGAGAGTTTCAGTCACATTCTTTGAAATCAGTAATTTTCTCCTTCCCAGAATTTCCAACGCCTCCCTAAAGAGTAATTAACTCATGTGATTAAAAATGTAATATGTTGGGAACATTTTTTACTTTACAAAAGTACCAGGTTAAAAGTTTTAATATGCACTGTATTAATCATAAATCGTTTTGATTAAAAAAAAACCTGTATGAACAAGAAGTAAATGGAAAAGCTTCATTGTCAATGTTGGATTATGATAATTTCTTTCCTAACCAAATTTTTATTAATGGGGGAAAAATAATGAACTAAACTGGTCCGTCAAACTTGTGCACCTCAGACTTGCAGCCTGGGCTGGGTGTGCTCCAAAGCTCTTGCTCTTGTAGGTGGTCTCTGAGGCCGTCTGGTTGCTGAGGTTCTTGCTGGTCCTCTAGAATCTCCTTGTGGCTGTTTCCTCCGCTGGCCCATGTTGCGGAGCTATTTAGAACAGTCTGGAAACAAAGTGCCCACAAAGTGCCCGGGAAGGAGACAGCTCAGCCTGTCAGAGCACAGAACTTGCATGCTTGAGACCCCAGAGGTTATGAGTTCAATTCCGGGCACCACCTTATGCCCAAGTTGAGCAATGCTCTAGTTTTCTCTGTCCTTCTCTTTCATAATGAACACATACACACATAATTTCTTCTTCCTCTCCTCCTCCTCCTCCTCCTCCTCTTCCTCCTCCTCCTCCTCCTTTTTAACCAGAGCACTGTTTGGTTCTAGCTTATGGTGGTGAGGGGGATTGAACCTGGGACTTTGGAGCCTCATGCATGAGGGTCTCTTTGCATAAACATTATACTACCTACTCTCGCCCAAACTTTATTATTTTATTTTCACAATAGAGGTGGGGAAGGCAGTGTGTGTGTGTGTGTGTGTGTGTGTGTGTGTGTGTGTGTGTGTGTGTGAAAGAAACCACTAGTAGTGTCTTTACAAGGTAGACCCCAGGAATTGTGCATGTGGGGGTGAGAGGGCTATCTCACAGCTTTGTGAAAGCTGACTCTGTAGGAGGGAACTCTGGGTGTGTAGGGACTCTCAACAGTTAGCTGAGCATAGAAACTTCCTTCTGTGAGGTGGGGGCTGGGTTTGAACCTGGGTGACATGCATGGCAAAGCAGCACACTACCCAGGTGAGCCATCCCCACAGTTCAAGCAAATCAATGTCTTTCATCGCCATAGGGTTATGGCTGGAGCTTAATGCTGGTTCTATGAATCTACCACTCCCAGAAGACATCCCCCTTTTTTTCCTTCTATTTTATTGGGTAGGACAGAAAGAAATTGAGAGAGGACAAGAAGACAGATAGGAAAAGAGAAAGAAAGACACCTGCAGACCTACATCTTATCTCATGAAGCTTCCCCCCCTGCAGGGTGGTGCAGGGCCTCAAGCCCAGGTGCTTGCACATGCTAATGTGTGCATTCAGCCAGGTACACCACCACCTGGTCCCAAGCAGATCATTTATATCATTGCTTAAAAATGGCTGCAGTCCCCCCTTTATTTTCTATTTTGCAGGAATTTCTAGTATCTTGCGATGCCCATATCAAGAAGACAGTGGTCTGTCGAAGGTGGACATGCACAGGAAGGAACCAAAGTGGTGGCAGTTGCCACGGCTCACCCACAAGTTCTTGGTGAGGTTCCTGGAGCTTCATGCTAGAAGTCCCCAACTGCCAGGGACACGATCCAAGCAGGAAGTCGGGACCTGTGGGTGTGTGTTCTGCTCCTTTCAGGTGCCAGGGAGTGCAGGGTATGGATGAGATCCAGAGACACTGGGGATGTGTCAGGATGAGTCTCCCAGTCATCCCTGGGCAGTGGCACGTGTAGTCAATCGGCAGTACCCAGGGTACAGCTGGCCGCCTGTGCCCTGTGCCCCGGAGGGGGTGCCACTATGCTCTTCTCCACCTTCCTAAGCATCTGGCTATGCTCTTTCTGTGCATGATAAATATTTATTTAAGGCTTTGTCCCCTTGTCAGTGTGATGAACAGACCCTTGACAAAATCAATAAATCAAGTAAGCTGAGTTAATCTACAGGAGACCCTCCATTATAATGGCCTCTGCCGTCCCCCTCCCCCCCAGCATGCCACTAAGAGCATGGAGAGGACAGGAGGCAGCAACTCACCCAGAGGGACTCCCGGGAGCTGTGCCCAAGGCATCACCACAAGATGGGTGTCATGAAGCTGGATCCAGGGAGAGCACTGCATGGGTCTAACTGGGCAAGGACTCCTTTGGGAAACCAGATTCCACCCTGTCTGGCTTCTCTGAGCAGAAAAGTCAGGTAACTTCACTCAAGTTCAGATAAACCCTATTCAGTCAACACTAAGAATAGAAGACCCTGTGCTCAGCTTATCAGCTAAAAAAATAAATAATGAAAGAATGAAATGAAGGAAGGAAGGAAGGAAAAAAGGAAGGAAGGAAGGAAGAAAGATTCATACAGCCAGGCTACTCTGTCTTGTGCACAGCCCAAGCTTGAGCCTGCCCCCTGCCCCCTGCCCCCTGCCCCCTGCCCCCTGTCCCCCAACCCACTGGGCCCCAATACAATGAAGGACGCTTCACTACTATGTTTTATATTACTCTCTCTGACATTCTGTCTCTATCTAGACAGAAATCCGCCACCCCATCTCCACAAGTCTCCCTGTCACAAGCTGGACCCTGTCATTTAAAGGAACTGCATTCTTCTGCCACCACCTGCTAAATCTATCTTTGTAATAAAGTATAATAGGTACAGAGACTTGTCTAGGGACAGGATTGAGACCTGGGGGGGGGGTGCAAAGACAAAGCCACTTTCTCTCCAGCTGTTCACAGAAAGCATGTAGATTCCTGGGCTCCCTGAGCTCCTTCATCCCCAAGCAACCATGACTGACTGTCAACATCTCCCTGGCCTGGTCACTCCCCATCCCCAGAAGACTCACCAGGCAGGACACTCCCCATCCCTAGCATCCAGACAAGTCAGGACTGTAAGCGTGGGAGCATGGTCTAATGGGGGTGGTCTTGGGGTGGGGAACCTGCTCAAATGCCCCCTCGGTGATAGAGTCTTGCATCTTTTTCCAGAGCCTTCATCGTCGGCCACCAGTCCTGCAAGGTCTGAAGGGCTGTAGGGAAGGAACAGACATCAGGGGCCACCCTGTGCTGGGTAAAGGAGAAGGGTGGGGGGGTTACCAAATCCTCACACTGGCCTGAGGCTTGTGGCATCCCAGAATGACTGAACCCCAACAGGAAAAAAACAATTTTCCAATACCAGGCATGGAACTTAAATGCCTCGACAATCCAGTTACTAGGGGGAGTAGTGGAAAGTATCCAGGATTCAAGCATGAGGCAAGATTTGAGAACCTTAGGGTGAGCCAGAGGGCCAGGCACTGGCACACCTGGTTAAGTGCACACATTACAGTGAGCAAGGGCCGGGTTCAAGCCCCTGGTCGTCACCTGCAGGAGGAAAACTTCACCAGTAGTGAAGCAGGTGTCGCTCTGTCTCCTTCCTTCTATCTTCCCCTCCCCTCTTGTTTTCCCTCAGTCTCTATACAATAATAAATAAATAAAAGTGTTTCTTTCTTTTTTTTTTTTAAGATGTACCAGTCAGGGGCTTCCGGCCTGGCAGGAACATCCCAGACCTGGACGCCACCAATGTGACAAGGGTGATGGATTGTATGCTCACATCTACCGCCTCTCACCAGCCCTGAGCAAGAGCCTAAGATACTGAACAGACTTGCTCAGTACTCACAGGCATCCTCTAGGCTTCGCAAAAGAGGTTCCCAAAGGCAGGAGGCTGTTCAGAGCCGACTTTTCCAGCCAGCCTGGAGCCACCCCGCTTCACCTTCGCCACTTGGGCCCCAGCCAGCCTGGCTCAGTGTCACCAGACACAGCTGTGAGGGTTCATGCACTCCTAGAAGTGCTGCCCTCCCTATATGAGCATCTGAAGATACTAGAAACACCCCCTAAGTAGAAAAGGAGAGGGATATTGCAACCACTTTGAAGCAATGATTTGGGGCCAGGCGGTGGTACACCTGGTTGAACGCACACATTAGCATGTGCAAGCACCTGGCTTGAGGCCCCACAACCCACTGCAGGGGGAGAGTTTCATGAGCCATGCAGTAGGTCTGCAGGTGCAAAGGCAGCTGAGCACAGACAGGGACTTCTCCACAGGGTCAGTCTTCAAAAGATCACATAGGCCAGTTCCCCACATCCTGTGGGAGGCTTCTTGGGCTTATCCATACTTGGGGCTGCCAAAAAGAGTCAGGCTTCAAGGGCAATAGCAGTGGACAAAGGGTCTGGAAGGATGTTCTTTCCTAGGAGGGAGGAGGGTACCCCTGCTACGGGAACCTCATGTTCTTCATCACGTACTCCTATGTAGGGGGCTCCTCTAGCTCACTCAGGAGGTCCCCGATGTCACCCTATAGCTCAGAGAGCTCTGCCTCTCACCTATGCACACTGCAGCAGAGCTGGGGCAGGGCAGGCAGGGGGCCTTCCACTGGGGTGACAGAGGGGTGGGGGCCAGCTCCATACACCAGGGTCTTTAGAGAGATGAGAAGGGAAATCTGGGTTCTTGGGATCTGGATGTGTCTTTTATGCTCCCCCCACCCCCTCTCCAAAAATACTACAAAACTAGAGCAAGATATGAAACCCTGCCTACCCACTACTATCCCATGCACATAATCACCACACACACACACAATTCAAAGAAAACATTTTATGACATACCCAATGGGTCTATATTTAGAGCTGAACTTTAAGTCAAATATCAAGGAGTTCTGAACAGAATTCTTGATGGGCTTGTTCCTCCATGTGTTCAGAAAACTAGTGTACTGCCTGTCAGCTGGTCCCGCCGTTGGGTGCTACTCCTGCTGGCCTTCGCTGGCTCTGTTCCCAGAGGGCAAAGGTGCCCAGTCCTTCCACAGTGATCCCTGAGGCCAAACACTCTTGAGCCTTCACAGGGCTCCTCCTCTTGTTCTGGGGTATGCTTCAGGAAGGCATCTCACTCAGCCCTGTACTTCAGTGTCCCTGAGGACTTTGAATGAGTTGCCAGGGAATCCCAGAGCAGCCCAAGTGGGGAGGCAGGGGCATAGCAACAGTCAACCCAGGCAAGGAACTGAGATGAGAATTGAGGGAGCTATTATATACACATTTATTATTATTATTATTATTATTATTATTATTATTATTATTATTACTAGGGGTATTGCAGTGCTGGCTTAGAGAGAAATTGAGAGAGGAGGGGAAGGTAGAGAGGGAGAGAGAAAGAGAGGCTCCTGCAGACCTGCTTGAGCAGTCATGAAGTACCCCCCACGTGCAGTTGGGGAGCAGAGGCTTGAACCCAGGACCTTGTGCATGATAATGTGTGCACTGAACTGGGTGCACCACCACCCAGCCACCAAGGGAGATATTTTCAACACAGGTCATGTTCTGTCAACCCTGGTTTCCCACATACTTCAAATGATGCAGAAAGGCAAAGACACATGACAACTGGGGGCCAGACACACTTTAGCTCTGGATGAAGCAGGTCCACTCCAAGAGGAAAGAATCAGAGGGCCCAGAACCCACCTGCTGTGAGCCCATGGGCAGTATCTCCAGGCACATATCAAGCTGATCGATTTCCAATGGAGAAAAGGCAAGTCAGTCAAGTGTGGAACTGTGAGCATGGATCTTCTCTGGGATAAGACGGCCCTTTTGGGCTAGGTCTAAATCTGAACTGGAAGTCTGGGTGGTGGGTCCCTTAAGCATAATGCATTTGTGCATTTACAATGAAGTATGGGAAAAGGAAGCAGCAGTATGGACCTCACGTATCTACCGAAAATTTTCGCAGGAGGAGATAAGGAAGTGGGGCTTATCTAGAGCTCCCACTGCACCAGCACACACCTGCCTCCTGGTCACTGCGCTCAAGACGGGGAGAGAAGTGGAGGGGCCCTGGTGTTCCATCCCCTGTGGGAGCTAACCAGGGTTCTGTCCACATGGCCAGAAAGTTTACCTGGGTTCTGTCCACCTGGCCAGGGAGCTAACTGGGGTCCTGTCCAGCCTAACCAGGGTTCTGGCCACCTGTCCACTGCCCCAGAATGCACCATGCTCCTAGAACAGCTTTCCACCCCTCCACTGGAGCCAAAAGAGACTCTACTCCTCCACCAAGATATGCAGGTGTCATTACCCGCCAAGCGCTGAAGGTCTCATACTCTCCTCTTGGGAGCCCACTGGGCATTGCAAGTGAATTGATGAGAAGATGCACTAGACAAACACCTGCCACCTTTTGGGCATTGTACCATCTTGTTTACTTACATGTGTTCCCACCTGTCTCCTTCACTTCCTCTGCTCAGCCCTACCTGCCACTGCGCCCTGCCCACATGAGCCTTCTGCATAGCTGGGCCCTGGCTTGGTAGATCAGTTCCCCACCTGACACCCAGCTGCCCAGGCCTCTTGACCCAGGGCAACATGAGGCACCTCCTTTGCACACATCAAACGAAGTAGGGAGATGCATGAGCTTTGAAAGTGTAGATCTGGGAGCCAGGCTGTAGCACAGCGGGTTAAGTGCAGGTGGCGCTAAGTGCAAGGACCGGCATGAGGATCCCGGTTCGAGCCCCCGGCTCCCCACCTGCAGGGGAGTTGCTTCACAGGCGGTGAAGCAGATCTGCAGGTGTCTGTCTTTCTCTCCTCCTCTCTGTCTTCCCCTCCTCTCTCCATTTCTCTCTCTCCTATCCAATAACGACGACATCAACTACAACAACAATAACTACAACAACAATAAAAAGACAACAAGGGCAACAAAAAGGGAAGATAAATAAAAATTACAAAATAAAATAAAAAAAAAAGAAAGTGTAGATCAAGCTTGAAAGAAAACATTCACAGCCCTATTTTTAAATTCGCTGGTGAAAAGGCAGTTCAGGCTTGCAACTGATGCTATTACAAGGCCAGCAGGTAGAACCCCTTGGTTTTGAGAAGTTTAACACCACTTCTTCTAGCCCCCACCCCTCTGTCTGTCTCCATCTCTTGCTCCCTCCCTCCCTCCCCTTTCTCTCTCTCTCTCTCTCTCTGCACACCCTGCTATAAAAACTCAAAATGATGGGAGTCAGGTGGTAGAGCAGTGGGTTAAGCGCAGGTGGCGCAAAGCCGCATAAGGATCCCGGTTTGAGCCCTTGGCTCCCCACCTGCAAGGAAGACACTTCACAAGTGATGAAGTAGGTCTGCAGGTGTCTATCTTTCTCCCCCCCTCTCTGTCTTCCCCTCCTCTATCCATTTCTCTCTGTCCTATCCAACAACAATGACATCAATCATAACTATACCAATAAAACAATAAGGGCAAAAAAAGGGAATAAATAATCAATAAATATTTTTAAAATAAACCTTTAAAAAAACCCTCAAAATGAGTGGTTCGCTAGCCTGGGCCAGGCTGGTGTCACCCTGATAGGCATGAAAGAGTGGCTACTGGTCAGTCCAAAAGGAGCTATTCAGGCTGTTCTGACCCCACAGACACTACCACATTTCAACAACTGGAACTGGCAAGTCTGTAGTCAAAAATCCCTTCTTGGGTCTGTCCAAGAGACTGCCCCTTCATGCTAGTCCCTGTAGCCACCCAGAGAGTGGCTGGTCAACTCTTGGGGGTCCTCCTGGGCTGAGTCTACTCTCCTTTCAATGGCCAGTGCAGGGTCTTCTGTAAGATGGGTCTTTGGGGTGGTCTCTGCCCCTTCCTGGGGCTGGAGGATGAGGGCATCATGCAGCACAAGCTCCTTATGCTGTCATCAGCCTGCACCACCCCCTCCCCTAGCACTTCCTGAGACATGTCCCTGTGTCCTGTCTCCAATCCAGGGATAGGTGACACAGGGCACACTTGGTCAGGGGAGACCCCGCAGGATTCAAGAAAGAACTGGAGACTGTCATGCCAACTGGGATGCCTGGTCAACCATGACATGTGTGCCGCAGGGACAGGGTCACCTGTGGACAAGAAGAAACAAAGGGTCTGTGCTCAGTCCTGCAGGTGTCCTGCACCCAGGGTCAGCTTTGGGTGCCAATCTCACTGCTGTCGTGACAGAAGTGCTCTATGGCTCAGTTTCTCCTTGGGTGAATGGGCCCTGAGAGAACCCTACAGGCTGGCTAGAGATACAGGAATTGAAGAACACTAGGAATGAAATCCTCAACTGCTGGGTGGGGGCTTACAACTGTGTGGGTGGCAGTCGTCCTGCTGGTCCCTTGGGGGCTCAACCCTTAGACGTTTGCAGGTCTGGGCCTCATAGTCCTCAATACAGGAGCTGTAGCTGTCCACAGATGAAGGTCAGAGATGGATCCCCTAAGCCAAGGGACTGGCCCCCAAGCTCCAGCACTCCCCTTCCCTTTGGGAGTGTCCATCCTCCCCCTGGTCAGGCAGACCGGACAGACAAGAACCAGCCAGCCCCTCTCAGGCTCAGAGCCGCTTTGGTTGCGTCCCCCCAGGCTGCCTGGTATGGCCTTGGGTCCCCTTCTCCAAATGCCACTGCATGAATTTGATGAATACCTTACACATTCAAATCAGGGCCCCTTTCAAATCAGTGCAAGCAGAATCAGTTTGCAGCATCAAAGTTCAGGATTAGCATGGATCTGGGGCTCCAATCCACACCAGCTCTGTGTACACCTCCCGCTGTCGAGGAGATGGGGTGGGACACCTCCAAGTCCCCTGTGTTCCTGGCTGCTACCAGCAGTCCATGTGCTGCAGACACATAGGTCCCTGGGCCTCAGTCTCAGACCAGGCTGCCAAGTCCTGAGCATTGGCCAACTGCAGGCAAGGCAGCAGCGAATCTCCTGCTAACTCTGAGTGGGGGAGACGGTGTAGGATGGGACTGAGGGTCTGCATTTGACTGAGGGAGTCAGAAAGGAGCTGTGTCTACTTTTTGCACTTCCATTTCAGAGACAATTTACAAGGAGGCCCACTGTGTCACTCCATGGCGATGGATTTACATTTTACATTTGAAAAACTCTTCTTTAGGTCAATTTGATTTCTTTAAAGAATTTCTCTTGGGCCAAAAGCCTTGAGTAGGTGTGATTGCCGCATGTAAACACACTCTCAGAGGGACAATGAATTCTGGTGAATTTGCTGATTCAATCAAATACAGTGAGCAGTGAGTCCAGCACATATTAAGCACCTGCTGCATGCCAGGTACCATCAGGCAGGAGGACCAGGAGGACAAGAGGAGAGAGTCCTCAGTGTGCACCTGACTTCTCGGCAGATTCCTTCCTCTCCACTCCCTGAGGTTGTCCTGGGCTTTGTGACTTGCTTTAATGCCAGGATAGCTTGAGGGTGCTTCTTCTCGAGCAAGTGCTCTCTGGGTTGGAGAGAACTCGACTGGAGCCAATGTAGGCTGCTGCGTGGGAGAGGGATCAGGAACTTGTGTTGAGCTAGCATCGCAGGAGAGAGACTCTGGGACTTGTGGAGCCAGAATGCAATCCAATGTGTGTTTAATCAGAAAAGAAGATTCTTTTATAGATCCCAAGAAGGAAGTGGTAGGGTGTGACTAGGATAGGGGGTGGAGTGAAAAGAGAGTGCAAACCAGTGGGATTAAACCAGTGCCCTGCAGGCAGGATGAGTCTCAGGTAAAACAGTGATTATGTAAATAGACCACAGTTTAAGCAATGGAGCAGGGGGGAGCTGGCATACTGCCCAACACTTTAATAGTGAGCAGCTGATTCCACAATGGAGCAGGGAAAGAGAGAAATAGGCTGGGAATATGGATCGACCTGCCAAAGCCCATGCTCAGCAGTGAAGCAATTACAGAAGCCAGACCTCCTACCTCTGCACCCCATAATGAGCTTGGGTCCATAATCCTAGAGGGAGACTAAACAGGAAAGCTAACATGGGAGGGGATTGGATAGAGTTCTGGTGGTGGGAACTGTGTGGAGTAGTGCCCCTCTTATCCTATGATCTTATCAATATTTTCATTTTATAAATAAAAATTAAAAAAGAAACACAGAGTCCCCCATCTACCCAGTCAGCATTTTTTCTTTTTTAATTTTCTTTATTCATTGGATAGAGACAACCCGAAATCAAGAGGAAGAGGGTGACAGAGAGGGAGAGAGACAGGCACCTGAAACACTGCTTCACTACTCCTAAAACTTTTCCCTTACAGGTGGAGACTGTCCAGGGGGCCCAAACATGGGTTCTTGTTCATAGTAACATGTGCACTCAACCAGGTGCACCACCACCCAGCCCCCAGTCAGTCTTCTGCACCTCTGCTGACCACAGCCACCCTCATTGACTATGAACATGACTGCCAGTGTGAGCCACTGAGTCTGGTCCAGGGACCCAGCCTGTGGTGGCCTTCACTGGAGCAGACAGGCACTAAGTTTCAGGAGTGTGTAGACTGGTGTGGACTGGCTGAGAATCCCTCCTCACAGCAACCCAAAAAACAGGCATCACTCTGCCCACCTCACCCTCCAATGGTAGGACAAGGCAGAAGGCCGGAAGGCACTAGCCTCCCAGAAACCAGCACCCCACATGCATTGGTGCCTTATGGGGGGTGGGTTGGGGGAGGGGGGCAGATTCTGGCTGGCTGAGGCTCCTGGGTCTTGAAGCAGCAGCTGTATAGCCATGTCCCTGGGACTAGGGGCTGGGGTCCCACCCCTTCCAGGCATGAGGTAGTAGGGACGTGCACAGCCTCAGGAATGTGTGTGTGCTTTGAGCCCTCTCTGCCTTGGACAAGCCATCCAGTGCGCGGCCAGCTAACACCTACTTTCCCACAATTCCTAGCTCTGAGCAGCAGCAGAGAAAGATGGAGGATCTTCCCTATTTAGGGATTCTAAAGCGAGACCGAGAATTCACATTTCTTTTCACTTTCTCCCCCCCCTCTTTTTTTGCCACTAGGGTTATATGATTATTGTTGGGACTCTGTGCCTACATAACAAGTTCATATTCCAGTGGACCTTTTGTTTCCCTTCTGATTTTTTTTGACAGAGGACGGGGGAGAGGGGAGGTGGAGGAGCCACCTGTAGCTGTGTCCACCTCTTGTGAAGCTTCTCCCCATGACACTGGTGGCTTGAACCTAGGTCTCCTGCATGATCACGTGTGAGCTCTACCAGGTGTGCCACCTCCTGGCCCTAAACCTGCAGTTCTAACCTCCTCCCAGGCAGCTGCTGAGGTCACAGCTGAGAGGAGGCTGTGAAGATGAAGTGAAAAAAGTTCTAGAAAGCAGCTAAGGATGGCCAGCGTGGGAGGTGGGAGGCAATGTCTCCAATTACAAATGTCTCTTCCTGCACTGCCCTGACTGCAGTCATAGTCAGCCAAAGGTCCCCACAATGGCTCAGGACCCACAAAGTCCCAGGCTTCTTTCTCCACTTCACCCCCAGTGCCAGGCTCATGTGGCTTCTCAGGAGCTGGGGTGTCACAGGTAAACCTCCCTCTCATCTCCACAGAAAGGAGTCTTAGGAAGAGCCCAGTGGGCAGGGAGGGTTCAAATCATAGGGTGATGCTCCCCCACGGGTACAGGGATCTAGGGATCACCATTGATCTACACCGGTTTTCTCTCTCTCTCTTTCCTTCTTTCTTTCTTTCTTTCTTTCTTTCTTTCTTTCTTTCTTTCTTTCTTTCTTTTTTGTTCTACAGGGTTATCACAGGGGCTTAGTGAGAGTATTACAAATTCATTGCGCCTGGCAGCCATTTTTTTTCCATTTTATTGGATAAGACAGCAAGAAACTGAGGGGGGGGATAGAGAGAGAGGAAAAGATAGGCACCTGCAGACCTACTTTACCACTTGTGAAGCATGCCCCTGCTGGTGGGGAGTTGAGGGCACAAACCTGGATCCTGGCATGGGTCCCTGAGCTTAGTACTATGTGTGCTTAACGGGGTGCACGACCACCCTGCCCCCCCCACCAAGGGGGTTTCCAGCATGAGGGGAAAGCCTGAACATCCCATCTAGTGAGATAAATGACCCCCCACGATCTCCAGTGAGGGAGGGAGAGGGAGCACCCAGCAGTGGGGCACCTCATCACCTGCTCTGCCCACGGATGGCACTGCCTTTTCATTTGAAAATATAGATACCATCAGACATTTTGATCATTTCTATTTTTGTTTCTACACTTCAATTTTGGCAGTCCTCTCTTGGGAGCTGGGGAAAAACACATTTCTCTCTACCATTTTTAATCTTCTTTTATTTATCAAACTTAGCTCCTCTTTGGGTGGATTAAAACAGACTTGGACAGAGTCTAGAAAAACAAACTCTTTTAAAACAAGACAAAGATTGAGTCTGGCCAACGGGTGATTTCCAGCCCTCCTGGGACTAGGGGTGGGAAAAGACCATCCTGCCCTCCCCACCCAAGACCCCTCACACACACAGGTGAGGCTGCACTGAGCACAGGAAGCTCAGGGCTCTGCAATCACCTAGCCAGGGCCCACCACTAGGCCTTCTAGAAGTTTCCATACAGGCCTGATTATCCAGCTTGCAAGAGCCCATGTCTAGTGAGTCACACAATGAGCAGGGGCACCTGCAGATGGTCTGCAGAGGCCTAGAATTAGGAGAAAATCCAAGGTTCCCATCCTGCCCCTTTGGTCCTTATAGGGGTTGTCTCAAGAGTCTCTGCTCAACAGGAAGGGGAAACCCGGAAGAGGTCAGAAGTGGAAGTGCCTCACCTCCATAAGAAGCTACCAGAGTTCAGAGAACTGTGCCGAGGTGCACTTGGCCTGGGCCATTCCCTGGTGTCACCCCCCACCTCTCGAGACATTTAGGCCCCTAGGGAGGAGTGCCAGACTCTGTCCCTCCTCCCCCTGCATTAGTACAAAATCCCCCATAATCTGCCCACCTGACTCCACATGAGTTGATGTGGGGAGAGGAAGCAAAATGACAGACCAACATACCATGGACACACTGCATCTGCTGTGTGCTGAGCTGCCTGCTACATGTGTATGTGTGTGGGGGTGGGGGTGATGGTTAGGAGATAGAGGACTAATCTCTGAGAGGGTCTCAGTCTGGTCAAAGAGTCAAGCAAAACGTCCCAACAAATGGCAGGGAGTTCCTGGAGGTGGGTGCAGTCCCATGCAAGCAGACACCCCAGTACTGGGCACAAGGAGGGTGGAGCCCCTCAGGAAGATGAGATCTGAGAATGCAGAACTCAAGAGGCATCAGACAAAATGATGGCTGTGGCTTGAAGTCTGGGCTGTAGCAAGCAGGTGGAACAGCGACAGCAGGCTGGGGTGGGGAGAGAGACTGACAGTGTGGCGAAGTCTAAACACTCTGGTAGGACTTCACTTAGGACTTGTGATCTTCTCTCTCAGGAGACAGGTTTGGAGATGGTGGAGGGCATTTTTAGGAGGACTTTCTTTCCTACCCACCAAGTGTCTGGGCTGATGACTACTCCCTCCACCCCAAAGGAGAAGATCACTCTGAAAGACAGACAGAAAGCTGCTCAGATACCTGGCTCTGCTCACTGCCCCTCAGGGAGTGGGTGTGGTGGGGAGACATGCTGGGCGAACCTCAGTGCCACACTCTTAGGAAGAAACAGGAGCCCTGAAGTCTCAATTAGCCAGGACATGGTTACTTTGTTTTTTGTTATCACATGTTTCCCCATATGAGTGGGGAAAAACTTAAAGGTAGCACCAGGGAAGTAGTAGGGTGAGTTTTTGGAAAACACAAAGGAAGCACCTTTTCACTGTGGGAGGAGTTTTAGAAAGGTAAGCTCACCTGGAAAACAGTAACTAAAGAGGAAAGACAGGTGATCTCAGTGAACAAAGGGGAAGCTGGTCCCAGGTGTGTCCTTTCTAAAGCTCCTCCCACAGTGAAAAGGTGCACTTTGCACACATGAGCACGGAGTCACATGATTCTTTCTAAGACTGTGCCATGACCAGACCCTCCTTCTAGGATAACAGTGGCCCGTGGGGGAGGTTGCCCCCAACCCTCACCATCTTCCCATGCAGCACTGCTGACCTCCTGTGTCTCCCCAGCACCTTTGGCCCTAGATTTCAAGTTCAGACTCCAAATCATGTCCATTTGGGGGCTTGCCCAGACCGTCTTTACTAGTTAGACTTCTATCCAAGCAAGTACTTGAATTTTGGACAAGCAGCTCTGCTCTGGGGCCCAGATGGGAAGTGAACCCCACACACCCTCATTTCAGAAGGCACAAGAGGGGTTGGAAAGTGCGGCCATCAGAAGGCAACATAGCTGGCTGGAGCTGCTGTGGCAGGCTGGGGAGCTGCAAAAGGATCAGTGGCAAATAGGTGTGTTTACACAAGCTGATGGCTTGGCCAACAATGAGCAGGGCAACATCAAGGCTAGTGCCAGGGTGGGATGGGCAAGCGGGCAGCCCACCTGTAAGGGGGAGCGTCTCGGAGCAAAAACCTTGGTGATTCAAGGCAGCCTCTGTCTTTCTCTTGGGCCTCTATCCCTTCTGCTCTGTTTTCTTCCAAGTGCCAGACATGTTCCCACCACCTCCCTCACCCCTGGGCTCTATGACTTCCCAGGCCACCTTCCCTACAACTACGCCTTTCCCTTCTTTTCTTCTTCCTCTTCTGCCTCCTCCTCCTCTTCTAGCATATTTTATTTTGCTTTTACTATTTTTTCCCCAGAGCACTGCCACTAATGGTGATGCAGGGGACTGAACCTGGAGCCTCAGAGCCTCAGACATGAGAGCCTGTTTGCATAACCATTATGCTGTCTCCCCTGCCCCCTCTTCCTACCTTTCTACAGCTGTCACCTCAGCATCTTTTTCTCTTTCTCATTCTGAGTCTCCCTACTAGAACATAAATGCTGCAAGAACTTGAATAAAGCCTTTTTTTTTTTTTAAGAAGGCACAGGACTGCAAAGAGTAGGGGCAGGTGCCTCACAGGCTGTCAAGATCATCATATGTGGCACTCTGCATGCTTTTGAAAAAGTGTGTAAAGAAATGCAGCTAGGGAAGCAACAGCTGGCTGGAGGTCTTGTCCTCCTGGGAGGAAGCTGGCTGGTGTTAATGTCATTAACACCCTGTTTTCACCCCTCTAGACTTGGCTGCTCATTTGAATGAAGCCCAAATTAGTACAGAGTGCAGAGGTCTGCATATTTCCATACAAGTCTGCCTTAATGTTGCCTTGTCAGATGTCACCTCCTGCCTGATGGCAACTGCAACAAACCAAAGACAGGTCTTGGAGCAGAGGTGGTGGCTTGAACTGTCCCCCTTACAGTCAGGCCTGTGTAGAATGAACCCCAGCAGGGGCTGGAGGACACCCCAGACCTACTAAGGGGGAGGCTCTGGACAGAAATCGGCCAGTTTGCAGTATCCCCCATTCCACCCCACCCTGCTCATCCAATGTGAGATACAGTGACGGCCATCAGTCCCAGGATCAGGAAGTATGGAGAAAGTTAGAGATGTTAAGAAGATACAGGAATCAGGGAGCCCATAGAGACCCCTCCCCCCACTGGGTCTATAGGGGAAAACGTTGCATATCCCTGCTGATGGGGGACCTAGGGCTCTAGGGTTCACTGTGCCCATGTCCTCAAGTACCCTGGTGGATGGTCAGGAGGGGTAGTCACGCTCCCCACTACCTTGCCACCCACAGACTACCTTGATGGAGTCTGGAGTTTCTAGAGGACAGAGCCACAGAATCCTGCCATAGGACTGTCCCCTGTGATCACCCCACTTCATTGAAGCTCCAGCCTACTGAACCCCTGATGTCAAGTCCCACCTCTTTAGGGTGAAGTCTGGGTCCACCCCTAGGTGGGGGGTGGACAACCTCATTAGCCAGAAACTCTCAGCTGGAGGGAACTGTTCTGGTTGACACCCAAAGGAAGGGATGTGAATGACACCATCTGGTCCAGGCTGCAGGTGAGGGCATACTCAGCGATAGGGGTGCTGCCTGCCTGGGTCACAGTCACCCCAGGAAGGCAAGGACTTGGTGGCCAGCAGTGAGGAAGAGGGGGCAGCTGAACCTGCACAGGAGGCCTGGGTCCCTGGGGCTACTGTGAGAGCCTTCCCAGCCGGAGGTGGCACTCCGCAGACAACACTCCCTCCTGCCTGCTCTCCTGGGTGACATTTTCTCCAGAGTGGCCTGAAAGGTCACCTCCCTGCCATTCGGGTGGACTTCATAGCCGTGATTACATTTTATGGTCCCTTTATGACGATTTTTGTCTTTAGAGTTCCACAAATATTACTGCAAAAATGACTAGGTCCTGCTCTCCTGCCCGGGGAGGTGATTCTCCAGAACCAGGAGTGCTGGAAACTAGAATCAATGTTATTCAAACATCCTCACTCTCAGAAGAACTGAGAGAGTCATTCAAATAGGCAGGAAAGGCCCAGGGCACAGACCAGCAAGGCAGCTCACCTGGGGGACCAGGCAGTGGGGCACCTTGTTAAGTGCACAGGGTACCATGTATAAGAACCTAGGTTAGTGGTGCAAAGCGCAGGGACCGGCGTAAGGATCCCGGTTCGAGCCCCCGGCTCCCCACCTGCAGGGGAGTCACTTCACGGGCGGTGAAGCGGGTCTGCAGGTGTCTATCTTTCTCTCCCCTCTCTCTCTGTCTTCCCCTCCTTTCTCCATTTCTCTCTGTCCTATCCAACAACAAAGCAACGTCAACAATGGCAATAATAACCACAACGAGGCTGCAACTAGGGCAACAAAAAAAGGGGGAAAAATGGCCTCCAGGAGCGGTGGATTCATGGTGCAGGCACCAAGCCCAGCAATAACCCTGGAGGCAAAAAAAAAAAAAAAAAAGAACCTAGGTTCAAGCCCCTGGTCCCTCCCTGCAGGGGGAAAGGTTCATGAGCAGTGAAGCAGGTTTGCAACCCCTCCCTCTGCCCCTCCCTCCCTCCCTCCCTCCTTCTTTCTCTCCCTCTCCCCAATTCTTTTCAACTTCTCTGTGTTCTATCAAACAAAAGAAAGAAAGGAACAAATAACCACCAGGAAGGGTAGGTTCATCATGTAAGCATTAAGTCCCAGAGATAACCTTGATGGTATTAGTTAAGTAATCAAATAAAAATATAAAAATAAAGAAGTCAGATGGTAGTGCAGCGGGTTAGCATATGTGGCATGAAGTACAAGAACCAGTCTAAGGATCCCGGTTCAAGCCCCCTGGCTCCCCACCTGCAGGGGAGTCCCTTCACAAGCTGTGAAGCAGGTCTGCAGGTGTCTATCTTTCTCTCCTCCTCTCTGTCTTCCCCTCCTCTCTCCATTTCTCTCTGTCCTATCTAACAATGACATCAATAACAACAACAATAACTACAACAGCAACAACAACAAAAAAACAAAACAAGGGCAACAAAAGGGAAAATAAATAAATTTTAAAAATATATAAAAATAAAAGCCATCTCACTTGAGAGGTGCCTGCTGTGCCATGCATGGACCGCGAGTTCAATCCCAGCCCTCATTGCACTAAGGAAGCTTTGATGCTGTGGTTTATTTCCCTCTCTCTCTCTCTCATTTATTTTCCTTTTAGTCATCACCAGGTTTCACTGCTCCAAGGTATTTTTTTTTTTTTAGACAGAGATAGAGGAAAGACACCAAAACACTGAAGCTTCTTCCTGTGGAGTAGGAGGTCAGGTTCAAATCTCAGTCATGTAGTCATGTGCACAACAAAACAGGTGATTATCCAAGTGAACTAACTTATGTGTCCTGTGTCTCTCTTTCTAAAAGAAAGAAAGAAAGAAAGAAAGAAAGAAAGAAAGAAAGAAAGAAAGAGAGAAAGAAAGAAAGAGAAAGACTGGCCAGGTGTGGTGAAGTCCCACTGATGATGAGAGGAGAAGGAAGGGGGGAGGAAGAGGAGGAGGAGGAGGAGGAGGAGGAGCAAGAGGAGGAGGAGGAGAGAGAGATAGAGAGAGAGGAAAGATGAAGGAGGAGGAGGAGGAGCAAGAGGAGGAGGAGGAGAAGAGAGAGAGAGAGAGAGAAAAGATGAAGGAGGAGGAGGAGGAGGGAGAAACATGAATTCTGAAAGCTCCTTGGGAAAATATTACAGATTCCGTATGGCCAGAACTGGAGGAGGTACTGAGTAAAGAAAGACTCCCGTCTGTGTGTCCCCAAGCCAGTGACCCCCCCTCCCCATGCACCCACAGTTCTTGAGGGCTTGGTCTGTGCAAGGCAATGGCCATGGTCACCCTCCATGCCCCCAAGCAGAGGTGTGTGGTCCAGGACACAGGGTGACCTGCCAGGTGCCAGGTGCCAGCTCCCTTCTGGCAGTGCTCAGACAGGCACATCCTACCTGCTCCATCTACAGGACTCTCTCTCTTCTCTCTCGATCTGTGTGTGTGTGTGTGTGTGTGTGTGTGTGTGTGTGTGTGTGTGTGTGTGTGTGTGTGTCTGCCTCTGCCTCTCCCTCTCCCTACCCCCCCCCTTGGTGATGGGAGCCAGACTCAGTCAACATCCCATCCCTGTCATGAGTTCAGGAACACCAACAGACACCAGTGTCACATCTGTCCTAGATGACTGGCACTACTGGAGTCTGTTTTCCTAAGCCACCTGGTGTGGAGGGCTGGCTATAGCCATCTGGTGCACCAACACCTGTCCCCAGTACCCAGGCAGGACCGTTACCAGGGTCATACCTGGACAGCCCTGATGAGCAGGTCTGAGTCACATCACCACAGTCTTGAAGGACACAGCTATCTGGGACCATTTTGTCAAAGGTCCTTTGATCATCCAGAGATGGCAGCATGTGTCTGGGGCCCAGAGCTTGAGGGCTGCACACATTGCAGTCTCCCCCACCACACACACCCCCATGGAGGAACATTGAGCCGGAGTCAACAGGAGACATGAACATCTGCACTGGATGAGCTGTGGCCCCTACAGCCTGTGGCCCCTCCATAATGTGGCACAGATAAATCTCCCACAGCCTGGCTGTAGACAAGTGGGGACCAGGAGACTCTCCACCCACCCGGGACAGCACCCAGATGCACAGCTTGGGGGGGTGCAGGCCCAAGATTAATGTGGAGAAGCAGGCTCCATGGTCCTCACTTCTTGGGTCTTTGAGTTTGAAAATTTGAAAGGTCCTAAACAGAACTAAATCTTTTCATGCACACATGCGCGCACGCACACACACACACACACACACACACACACACACACACACACACCCAGAAACTTGAACAGTGGGAAGTTTGCACCCTTCAAGAAGAACAATAAAACTAGGGGAGCACCCCTACACCCACTCCCAAGGAACAGATGCCCGTGTGACTGTCACCACCTCTTCAAAGCCACATTTCCCTGGAACACCTTTCAGCCCTGAGTCCACTTTTTGCTAGTGCTTACAAGGGAATACACACACACACACACACACACACACGCACGCACACACGCACGCACGCACACACGCACATACACACACACGCACATACACACACACGTCAACTACCCCCCCTTTGACTTTAATAAGCAGATGTTCTCATCCTCAGCACTGAAAATGCAGCCTGAGAGGCCACAGAACAAACCCTCCACTGAGTGCCGCCCACCCTCTCCCTCCAAACACTGGAGCTGGAATTAAGGCTGTGATCCAGACTGCTAGGGAATAAATTCTGCATCGTGTCATTTTGTCCAGAAGGAATAATTGGAGAATTAGGAGATTATTTCAGTGCAATAACTTGAGAAAGATCTGAGAGAAAGCAAATTAAGATCATTTCATGCAAAGAACAGAGGATGCTTTTGAAGTAACAAACAGGGAACCCCAGGAAACCACACCCTGATGTTTCTGCTCAAGAGGACAGAGTAGGGGAGCACTAGTGTTTGCCTGAGTGGGAGGAGGCCATTAGAAATCAATAGCACTTTTTCAGCCAACAGGTTCCTGACACTACCATGATGCCAATCAGACTTCCCTGAATCTCACCATGTGTCCTGGAGCTCCACTTCCCCAGAGTTCTGCCCCACTGGGAAAAGAAAGAGACAGGCTGGGAGTATGAATCGACCTGCCAACACCCATGTTCAGCAGGGAAGCAATTACAGAAGCCAGACCTCCCACCTTCTGTACCCCATAATGATCCTGAGTCCATATTCCCAGAGGGATAAAAAATAGGGGAGCTGTCAGGGGAGGGGATGGGATAGGGAGTTATAGTGGTAGGAATTGTGTGGAATTGTACCTCTCTTATCCTATGGTCTTGTCAATATTTCCATTTTATAGATGAAAATTATAAAAATAAAAAATAAAATAAATCAATAGTGCCTTTCAACCACCAAGTTGCAGGCACTACCATGATGCCATCCTGACTTCCCTGGGCAGAGGACGTCACCAGTGTGTCCCGGAACCCCACCTCTCCAGAGTTCTACCCCACTAGGGAAAGATATAAACAGACTGGGAGTATGGATGGACCTGCCAACATCCATCTCCAGTGATGAAGCAATTACAGAAGCCAGGATTCCCATCTTCTGCTCCCTATAATGACCCTGGGTCCATACTCCCAGAAGGATGAAGAATAGGAAGGCTTTTAATAGAGGGGATGGGACAGGGAACTCTGGTGGTGGGAACTATATGGAATTGTACT
Organism: Erinaceus europaeus; assembly: GCF_950295315.1. Taxonomy (NCBI): domain Eukaryota; kingdom Metazoa; phylum Chordata; class Mammalia; order Eulipotyphla; family Erinaceidae; genus Erinaceus; species Erinaceus europaeus. Next base: position 17,679,419 of record NC_080165.1, on the reverse strand, counting down.
TGTTATTTTATAGTCTTGTTCATCATTATTAAATCACTAATAATTTTTAAATGAAATAAATAGTGCAGTTGCCTCTATTGGGGAGACAGAGAGTGGGGGTGCTGGGTATCTTGTCACTTTATCACGTGATGTGTCATCTCTCGTTCAGATAAACCTGGAAAAGGTGGCCCCTGAGGAGATTCTGTGGGACCAGGCCATTTCACCCTTCTCAGGCCCACTGTCACAGTGACCACAGCTCACAGGCAGTCATCGCCACTGGCTTCTGTCCACCAGTATCTGCCACATCCTGTGTGAAGTCTGAAGTTCAGGTGGTGGATGTGAGCTGTGCAATGCCAGTGAGGGGATGCCCCCCGACTCTGTCCAGGAAGAGCCCTGAGAGGCACAGGCTGGTCCCAGAGGACACAGACAAGAGGCAGGGTCACCAGCAGCCCACCTGGCTCCAATCTGGATGTCAGCCTGTGTTGGGACCACTGGTCCCTTTTATATTAGCAGGCTGAGCTCTGTCACTTGCTCACAGAAGTGGCTCAGATGCCACAGTCTCCCGACTCAGTCCCTATGTGTCACACACATGGATGGGGATGGAGAGGGTGGGGCACACCAGTGTCTGCCTCCCCCCTGTGACCAAGCCCTAGCCGCCTCATGCCCTGATTTTCTCATCAACCCCCATGGTTCTCCCAACTCTCTTTCTTTCTTTCTTTCTTTCTTTCTTTCTTTCTTTCTTTCTTTCTTTCTTCTTTCTTTCTTTCTTTTTTCCTTTCTTTCTTTCTCCTTCCTTCCTTCCTTCCTTCCTTCCTTCCTTCCTTCCTTCCTTCCTTTCTTTTTAATATTTATTTAGTTATTTTACCAGAATACTGCTCAGCTCTGGCTTATGGTGGTACAGGGGATTGAACCTGGGACTTTGGAGCCTCAGACATGAGAGTCTGTTTGCATAGCCATTATACTATCTAACCCCTGCCTGGTTCTCCCTACTTTCAACCTACCCGTCCACCTCCTATCCCCCCTGAAGCTGGGTGAGCCTTAGAACCAGCATTTGGTTCTCTCCTCCTTCTGTGTCCTTCTACTTTCTAGATATTTTCATCACCTGGGGATATTTTTAAAACGAATACAATCTAAGGGAGGGTGGGTGGAGGTGCACTCTGACTGAGCACACATGCTACAGTGTGCAAGGACCTCCTTCTTTTCGACCTGCAGGGGAAAGCTTTGCGAGTGGTGAAGCAGGGCTGTACTGTCTCTCTGTCTCGCCCTCGCTCTTTTTAATTTTTTTCATTATATTTATTTATTGGATAGAGAGAGCCAGAAATTGAGAGGAAGGAAGAGACAGAGCAGCCTGCTTCACCACTCGAGAAGCTTTCCTCTTGCAAGTGGGAACAGAGGGCTTGAACCCGGGTCCTTGCACACTGCAACACCAGCCTGGCCCCGTCTCTCCCTCTCTATCTCCCCCTTCCCTCTTAATTTCTGGCTATCTCTATCCAATAAGTATGTTTTTTAAAATTGAAAAAAAATAACCCTCTCTGGCCTCCATGTTCCTGCTCCCCCATCCCTCACCTCTTTTCACTCACAAGTCAGCCCTGGACTTGCTCTTCATCTGCGGCTTGCTGGTGGTCCCATGGAAGGTCATCCTTATTGCTCCTTACCCCCAGAGCCTGGCTAAGATGCCACCTTCCAGGGGCACTCACCCCCCTCTGACCACTTGCTTCCCACCTCCCTTCCTAGTCCAGGTCCTGTTTCCCTGTGGCAATCCATTGAGAACACATGCAGACACCCATGTTTTCACTTCTATTGCCCTCAATTTGCTCAGCAGCCGTCTCTGCCCTGGGCCAGGAGTGGGAGTGCTGCCCCTGAGCCTGAGACCACCTCGAGCACAGACGAAACTCTGAGCAAGTTCCAGCAGTCTCACGGATGCTCTGGACAGACATCTTGGCTAAGAAATCTCTGGCCATCAGGCAGGGCTACCTGCCACCTCTGGTCTTGATTCCCTACTGCTATATCTCGCCTGAGCCCTGTGCCCACCTAAAAGAAAAATAAAATAAAATAAAACATGTAGAGATAGAAAAGCTGCCTTCCACATGGAACTTTGTCTTTAAGAAAAAAAAAAAAAGTCAACATAATGACTCTTTGTTTCATACCAGGTGCCAAAGGGGAAATCAAATCGCTTTTCTTGCCTTAGAAACAGCACCAGCCACCCCAGAGCCCATGCTCACCGCCCCCCCACACACACACAACCCCTCAGCCCCACAGCTGAAGCGACAGCCCATGTCCTATTACGGCGTCATCTCTGCCTGCGATTATCTGGCAAATAAACCAATTTAGAGACTCACTGGGGTCTTCGTGGCCACCTCTCCAGGGCCTTGACTGAGCTGGCATTGTCCTCATTTCCATAGCACCGGTATCCCCCCTGAGATACAGAAATGTCATTATTTACCAAGAAAGCAAGGTCTGAAAACGACAATTACTTGCCGGGTCACCACAAGGCCCCAAAGCACTTTTCTCCACAGGATTGGACACAGCCTGGTTGGAGCCGGAAAGCAGGATGCCACGCACACGCAGAGGTCTCTGGGCCTCCTCTCCCTGCATCCCTGTGGTTCACAGACTGATTATGTGTGTCCCCAAGTCTGTCTGTGCCTTATACATCACCGTGCTGCACCCAGGAGACATAAGTTGAGGTGCTATCTGGAAAACTACCCACACCTTCATCTCTGCGCGTCCATCCAGAGTGCCTGGAGGTACTCCAGGACACCAACTTTCATGCACATTATTTTAAAAATTTTATTGGTGGTTTCATAGTCATGTACAAAATTATAAGGCAACAGGAGTATAATTCCACACCATGCTCAATAGTTCAATGGTTCTCCCAAGGTCACAGATATGGGATGACAATATCTATATGTAATATGTTGTTATTCACCTCCACACTCTTGTCTTCAATTCCTTTTTTTATTATTTATTTTATTTTTATTTATTTATTATTGGAAAGAGACAGAGAAATTGAAAGAGGAGGGGGAGATAGGGAGGAAGAGAGACAGAGGGACACCCGCAGCACTACTTTACCACTTATGGAGGAGACCAGGGGCTTGATCCTAGGTCCTTGCTCACTGTAATGTGTGCACTTAACCAGGTGAGCCACCATCTGGCCTCCCTTCACTTCCTTTCTAAGTCACACCTATACCTACTACTGCTTCCAAGTGTCCTTCATTTTCCTCTTCCCTTTCAGATAAGTGAAATAGTCCCTGACTTCCTCTGGTGTTTCCAAGATTTGCTTCCTTTTCAGTGATGGTATCCAAACAAAGATTCCTGCTGACAAACATCCCAGATCCCAGTGGAATTGGGGTTCAGAGTCCCCTCTCATTTCCCCCTAACATTTCCACTCCCCCTCTTGGAGTAAGGACAAAATTCTTTTGCAGGATTGTCTGCAGGTTGCATAAGGTGAGAGTCCTGGCTTCTGTAATTGCTTCTCTGCTAGACATGGGTGTTGGCAGGAGGATCCATATGCCCAGCCTGTTTCTGTCTTTCCCTAGTGTAGTAGGGCTCTGAGGAGATGGGGTTCCAGTACACACTGGTGAGCTCATCTGCCTTGAAAGGTTAGGATGGAGTGGTAGTAGCATCTGCAACTTGGTCTGCCATCCAAATTCACCCTAAAACAACTCACAGCCAAGCCACAAGGATGAAAGAGGTCATGTCCCGTGAGTCACCAGGAGAAAAAGGTGCAAGTTGGAAACCCAGTCTGCACCTCAGGAGAAGTACTGTGGCAAGGATCCCTGAGCTGCCACCCACATGCAGCCATGCCTATTACACAGCATCGCCCCAGCCTGGGGACTTGTGCACCAACTCGCCAGCCATCAGTGTCACAGTGACCACATGCTGCACCCATAAAGGACACAGTGCATTTCAAAAAGCCCAAACAAGGGACATCCCAGCAGCTGACAATCTGGTGACTCCGCCATCCAGAGCTGAAACCTGACACAGAATGGGGGGCCCCCACTCATCCCTAATACAGTCACCCTGTGGACAGGACCACAGCTGGGCCTGTCAGCCCACTGTCCAGAGCCCTGCTCCCTGGCACCCAGCCTGGCTCCCCACTGTGTCTGCTCACTGCCAGTCTTGGGCAAGTGTTCCCCGTGAAAGGCCAGGTAGTAAACACTGCAGTCCTGCCGGCTCTGAACCATCTGTGTTGTGTTGCTTCCTCTCCCTTTCTTATCATAGCCCTTTAAGGAGTGAAAACCGTTCTTGGTTCCCTGGAGAGCCAAAAACAAGCCCCCGGCAGGAAGAGCCACACAGTGGGTGACAGTCGCCATGTCTCTCCATCTGCTGCCCAGAAACTGCTGGGCATCCCAGGAGATGCCCTGAACTGCCCTCTCCCCCGCCCACTCTCTGTGCACCCCAGCTGGTCTGCCCTCACAGATCTCAGCCTCTGCACCGAAGATGGATGAACCCAGGGTCTGGGCACAGAGGGGAGAGGTGGTGGTACACCTGGTGGAGCGCACATGTTGCAGTGCACAGGGGCCCGGGGTCGAGCACCCAGTCTCTACCTTCAGGGGGAAAGTTTTGTGAGTGATGAAGTCATGTTGCAGGTGTCTCTCTGTCTCTCTCCCTACCACCCTCTCCCTTCTTGATTTCTGGCTATATCTGCCCAATAAATAAATACAATAATAAAAGAACTTTAAGAAAACATTTAAAAAAGGGGGAAGGCACCACAATAACTCCTCTCCTCTGTCCAGACTCTCCAGCACCCAGCACCCCTGTCCTTGGTTCCAATGGACCTCAGAAGAACGACTCAGAACCAGCCAGCCCCCTTCCTGGGTGTGCTCCATAGTCCCCTGGCAATAGGGACACAAGGGAGGCATGTGGGTGGGACCTGACCCGGGAGAGCAGAAGAGGCATCCTGCCTGTTGCCAGGCTCCTCTGGACAAGCTGAGGTGTCGTGGCCTGTTTCCTATCCTTGGGCGGAGTGCTAGTGGAAGGAGGGGTGGTAAAGAGAGTTTGGACGCCAATGCCACACGGCTGGAAAGGATCAAGTCAAGACTGTCCCCCAAGAGCACCTCCATTTTTCACCTGCTGCCTCCCAGACACACGACGGAGCAGCCGGAGAAATAGCTCCACCAGTAGAGCATCCAACATGCACGCCTGAGACTCTGGGTTCAGTCCCTGGAGCCACACGCACCAGAATGGTGCTGCTCTGTGCTGTCTCCCACCCAGGCCCGGGTCTCATGTGTAACTCTCACTCATGCAAGTGGTATGTCAATCATGCTGCAGACGATGTGCTGGACCCTCAGGACCTCGGGGCTCGGCAGCTGGCAGCCAGAGGGCCTGAGGAGATACAAGCTAGGGTTCCATTCTCAAGCACGTGCCAGCCAGCCCCAGACTCCTGACTCAGGTCAGCAGGGGCCTCCCCAGTCTCTGCAGGACAGAAGTCTGACTGGGTTTTAACTTGGCATCAGCATTGCCCCTCCATAGCCTGCCACCCCCTCCCCCAGGAGAGGCACCTGACCCAGAGAATCTTGAGGGAACCCCTTGTCAGGGCCTGTCCCCCTAAGGGGAATCAAACCCAGTTAGCCCTTTGGCTATCCAGGCCCAGGAGCCAGGTAGTCCCCTTGGTCTGAAGGACAAACTCAGGCAGCTAGAGAAGCCCCCAACAGCTCCTGTTCACGCACAACTGAAACCCCTTTTCAGGGGTCCGGCGGTGGAGCACCTGACTGACAGTGTACATGTTACTATGAGCAAGGACCTGAGTTCAGGCCCCCAGACCTATCTGTAGGAGGAAAGCTTCACAAGCAGTGAAGCAGTGCTGCAGGTCTGCCCCCCCACCCTTACCTCCCCCTTCCCTTTGGATTTCTCGCTCTCATATCAAACAAAACACACTAGGGTGTGGGCAATGATATACCTGGTTGAGCACACACATTACCAGGTTGCAAGTGCCAGAGTTTCAAGTCCCTGGTCTCCGTGTGTGTGTGTGTGTGTGTGAGAGAGAGAGAGAGAGAGAGAGAGAGAGAGAGAGAGAGAGGCAGACAGACATGGTGGGAGGTAGCATTTCATGAGCAGTGAAACAGATTTGCAGATGTCTTGCTCTCTTCCTCTATCTCCCCTCCCCCTCAATTTCTCTCTGTCCTATCAAATAAAATATAAAGAAAAAAGGAAGAAAAGAAAAGTCTCTAGGAGCAGTGGATTCACAGGTAATGCATTTGAGCCCCAGCGATAGCCCTGGTGGCAATTGACTAAACAGACTGATTAAATTTTTTAAAAGAGAGACCACTCTTCTACATGCACCCACAGCAGCCTAGCACCCAAGCCACCACATCCTGGCCTGTCCACACTCATGAGCACGCAATGCTCTTGTTACCTCAGAAGCCCAGGCCATGGACAAAGACAGGCTTGCTGTGCACATGGAAACCCAAGAGTTAAAATTCCTCGGGCGCCTTCCAAATGTCAGGTTTTGATAACCACGTTGCAGCCCTTGTTTCTGGAGTGAAATGTTTGGCAAACCAGCCCTCTGTGGATCTGAAAACACGTCAAGGTGCTGTAGAGCCTTCTACCCAGTTCCCCCCACTCCATGCCCTCACCCCAGGCTGCTCCCCATGCTGGGGATGGGTCTGCCTCAGCCTTCTTGGCCAGGGATGGAGCAACAGTGAGTGGACAAAGGAAATATGCTGGTCTCCTGCTTGGGGAGGGGACAACATGCAGGCAGACAACCCCCCTCTATGCCTCCAGTAAGCCTGGGTGCCAGCTTGTGTCAGAGCCAGGGACAGGCACTTCCAAGGTCATGTGTGTGTGTGTGTGTGTCTGTATGTGTGTGTCTCTGTATGTCTGTGTCTGTGTGTGAAGCATGAAGGGGTACATGGAAGACACAGTCCCCACCCACAGGGGGACACTGCTGCTTCTGCCCAGTGCCACGCAACACATCACCAGACACTGAAAAAAAAAAACTAGGTCAGCTCCACTGTAGGATCAGAGAGCAAGGGTTGGCCCTGCAGAGAGAGAGAGAGAGAGAGAGAGAGAGAGAGAGAGGAATAGGAGAGAGAGGGAGAGGGGGAAAAGGAAAGAGGGACGGAGGGGGAAAGAAAGAAAGAGAGAGAGGGGAATGGTAGAGAGAGGGAGAGGGCAGAAGAGGGAGAGAGGAGGAAAGAAAAAGGGAGAGATGGGGGAGAGAGAGAGATGGAAAGGAAGAAAGAGACTGAATTCACAGCAGACACTCAAGTGTGCATAGGTGAATGTGTAAATGTGTGTATTGTGTAGGTGCTCTCTGGTGTGTGTGCTGCATATGTGTGTGTGTGACACTGTATCTACCTGTGTACAAATATGTGCCTGAGTGTGTGGTCCGTGGTGTGTGTCCCTGTGTATCTGAGGGGGTGTAAGCATGCTAGTACATGCATACAAATGCATGCACTCAAACAGCCCTTGTGCACCTGTGTTTGACATGTGTGCTGTAAGGCAAGCACACACATATACACAATACTGACATCAGGCTCTTCAGCCAAACACATGGGTCACTCCCTTCTCTAGGCCGTCCCTTGGCAAACTGTGTGCCCACCTGTACACACACAGAGTCACAGGGAGAGTAATGCAGACACACTGTATGAGCCACCTTGGGAGAGGGGGATGTCGTCCTCGTCCTCAGATAAGTCTTCCGGTTGTTCCAGCATGTCAGCAGGAACCAGAGCTCCTCGGAGCCAGATTCTGTCCTGGTCTCCCAGTCTGACCACACTTGGGGTGAGGCCTCAGATCCAGCAGCCCAGGGTGCTAATGCCCAGTGTGTGTGGGGGTCGGGGTGGGAGAGCCAGGTATTCAAGAAACTCTTAGAAGCAGAAGCCCACCTGACAGTACCTGTGAACTGAGTGACAGAGCTGCCCAAAGGCCAGCTAGTGAGAAGAAAAACTGGGAAGGGGAGGAGAGGGACCTGCTGGTTCCAGGGGAGCCAGGCCCCCTTACCCCCTTGCCCCCTTGCCTCCTGGCCACACTCCTCTGCCCTTCACCTTTCACCTGCTCCCCGGAATCAGATAGGCCATATTCCCAATATCCCTGAATGACCATAGGCCACCCAATCAGAGCACTAACCAGTGTCCCCAGATTCAGGCCCCTTCCTAACCCAGTGCCCCCTCCCGCCCCCCAGCAGGCAGCACTACACTAGGATGCTTGTATCCCGCCAGGGCTTGGCCTGGAATGACTTATTTCAAGACAAGACACACTCTCCCTCCACCTTCTTTCTTCTCCACAGCAGCCAAGCTGAGGCATCCCACGTCCAGGGATGAAGCAGGTAGTCAGTCACCAGCCAGGGGTGTGGGGCCAGGAAGCACTGCAGGCAGAGGTGCTGGGGCAGAATGAAGTTCACACTCACCCTCTTGTGCAAGGGTACCCCCCTCACACACTTGTGCAATACATATTGCATGTGCACGTGCACACACACACACACGCACACACACACACACACACACTGGGATCAGCTCACTGAAGGCAGGCACCCCATCTGTGAGAAGCCCCCCTGTCTAGCCAGAGTCCTATGGGGTGCTCAGGATATCTCTGCAGCTCTGGACACAGTGTGAGCTGGGGTCACTCAGAAAGGAACCCTTCCTGGGCTCTAGGGAGGACAGGTGAGCCGTGCCCAGGAGGAAGAAGGCTGCCATGCCCACCGAAGGTGGCACTCACCACCTGGCTCCACCTGGGGATCCTGGCAGGTGTGCTGATGAGCCTTACCCACCTGGTCCCAGCCTGGCATGACTGGCCTGCAAAGGAGCCCCCAAAAGCAGCCTTCTCTTTCCAGGATTCCATGACCAAGGCAGCCATGGGAGAGGCATCCCCCTCCCACCTCCTGCTACAGGTGGCCCACCTGCACAGACACAGAGATGAGTCCCAGGACACCTGGGAGGGGGCAGACCACACCTCAGAAGCTCTGGCACTCGGACAGCCCTGGTGGGCCTTGGTTTAGGGCAGAGAACCCAGTGACCCTCGTCTTCCCTCTGCACACCCACTCCTGGGCCTCTCTCACACCTCTCCTGAACACCTGAGCTATGCCTTGCTCTGTTTTCTGGAAGATTCTTGAGACCAGTACTAGGTGGTCGGTCCCTTCAGCAGGCAATAGAAAGGAGGCAGTGTGAGGGCTGCAGGGATTCATTCATTCATTCATTCATTCATTCATTCATTCATTCACCCACTGATATAGACACCCATGTCTTCGTGTGGAACACATGCATTTGCTCATTCTCTCTAGGCCTTGTTCACAATGCTCCCTGTGTAAGCCCCTCCCAGGGCAGGATTCCACCAGGTCAGGCACTTGGCTTGAGACCATCCTCTCTTGGAGGCCCAGGCAAGTAAGAAAGACCATTTGGGACACGTGGCCAGCACGGCCCATCTGGAGAGCTGGGGACCCCATATCCCCAGCTCCTGTCTTCCAAGTCCCACCCATTCCAAGCCGGATGGGGTCAGAGACACAAGAGTGTGTAGAGGTCATGCAAACCTGAGGGATGGGGGTCCGCTGGGACACAGATGCCACTCTGGAGCAGCTTGTGTCTGAATTCTCCAAGCCCACACACCTGACTTCTACAGAATGCAAAACAAAAGTTCTGAAGGGGCTTCATAATGAGAGCTAATACCTCAAGGCAGAGAAGTCACTAAAGAGATGACAAGGACAACTCAACATCGTCACCCGCTCAGATCTGCAGCCCTGTCGCACACTTGATGTCATTGTTAATTTTTTCTAATGACACATTCAAGAAACAAAGCAAAACAAAAGAACCATCAACTCAGCATTTAGAACAACATATTTTGACAGCATATTTTTAAACTAATTCCCCTCTTCCAATGAAAGTGCCATCTTGCAATCTTTTGAAGTCTATTCAGTATATACCAACATGATTATCTCATTCTTCTCACGATAAAAACTCTCAGATACATAATGGCAGCGTGATCAACATGCAAATGCATTCACAGGACATTGTTTCTTCTTGCAAGGCCCAGGAAGGAGGCTAACAATGACTCCCGGGGGAGTTCCTGGGGTCCGCTGTGCAAAGCTGGTGTGCACAGATTTTGGGGGGAGGAGCAGGCAAGGAGAAGTAGCTGGACCCTCATGCTGACCCTCCCAGGAAAATGTCCCAGGACAAAGGTCTCCACACACACACAGCTGTGAGTCTGTCCTCAGAGGACAGAGCAGCAGCAGGGGCCTGGCCTTCCTGAGAGTGAACTGCTACCCCTAGACTCTGAGGGCTGCCACCCTCCACACACACACACACACACACACACACACACACACACACACACACACACTGCTGTGCTCACAGGTGACCTAGCAGACTCCTAGAGTCCCAGAAACCCAGGATTTATGCTATGGGATGTCTGAGCTGCAGTGTCCACACCAGGACACACCAGGAACCCACCTAGAGCTTGTCTGATGCTGTGAACTGAGGTTGTTCCCCATCTCTCCCAAGTCCTGCCTGGAAACATTCACTACCTGTGCTCAGTGGACAATGGAGGACAGACTCACAGCCGTGTGTGTGTGTGTGTGTGTGTGTGTGTGTGTGTGTGTGTGTGTGTGTGAAGGGGCAGCCCTCAGAGTCTAGGGGTAGCAGTTCACTCTCAGGAAGGCCAGGCCCCTGCTCCTGCTCTGTCCTCTGAGGACTTGGGAGTCATCGATCCCTGAACAATGAGGGGCTGTGAAGCAGTTCACCTCGGTTTGGGGCCTTCCAAGCTGTGTCCAAGCTGGTCAGGGACAGAGTCCATGGAGATGAGACCACACAGAGGGCCAGAAAATATCAACAGCATCTGTGGAAGGGAGTCTTTGGGGGCAAAGTGGATCTCCCTCACTGGACAGCATGTGTCAGAGGAACAGAATGAGGCCAGGAGGTGTAGGTACAATCCCCCACCCACACACCCATGCAGCCACACACCATTAGGGGCTCCACAGCCCGACTCCAGACTGGAGCTCCACTGTCCACTGAGCACAGGTGGTGAATGTTTCCAGGTAGGATTAGGGAGAGATGGGGAACAACCTCAGTTCACAGCATCAGACAAGCCCCAGGTGGGTTCCCGGTGTGCCCTGGTATGTGCACTGCAGCTCAGACATCCCATAGCATGAATCCTGGGTTTCTGGGACCCTCGGAGTCTGCTAGCTCACCTGTGAGCACCAGACCACTCTCAACTCTGGGCTCTTCACATCACCTCCAAAACATGGCCCCCAAGAAATGAAAGGTTCACACCAGACCTGCATACAGCCACTGCCAGCAGCTTCACTCAGACAGTCCCCAAATTTGGGGCAGCCCCCGGGTGAGCAGCTGTGCCACAGACCCCTGAGCATCACTCAGAGACAGAAAACTCTCTTACCCAGTATAACCCCGACCTGTTCTGGACTCAAGTGCAGAAGCCCGTCTTTAGAGTTGGTATAGGATGGACTCCATTCAAACGTCCTGGGGAAAAGCTAACCACCAAGAACCAGATATGTTAGCAAGTAACCAGCGAATAGGGACTTCTGGGGGCTACTCTGTGAATCTGTGTCCTGTCTGTGGTCTTTGCAAGAGTCCATGTGCCTCTCAAATCTTATAGAAGTGTGCACTGCAGTGGGGGAATTTCATTGTGGTTAAATATGTTTACATTATTAAAAATGCTCCTGACCCAGCAGATTGATTTTACATCAACGGGGATCACGGCCCATAGTTTGAAAAACACTGGGCTTAGGCAGTGCTTGTGGGGGAGGGTCTCTGAGGGGGATGCTGTGGGGAAGGTCCTCCCAAATAGCAGAGTCCTAAGGCCAGAAGAAAAGGCTCGGGGGGTGAGACTGAGGCTGACAACAGTAAAGGTGGATATGAGACATGGAGAGGGTCAGACAGGCATGCATGCACAGAGAGAGGGGGGAGGGAGAGAGAGGAAAGGAAAGAGGGAGCAAGAGAGAGAAAGGGAGAGGGAGAGAGAGAGAAAGGGAGAGGGAGAGGGAGAGAAAGGGAGAGGGAGAGGGAGAAAGGGAGAGGGAGAGAAAGGGAGAGGGGGAGGAAGAAAGGGAGAGAGAGAAAAAAGGGGAGAGGGAGAGGGAGAAAGGGAGAGAGAGAGAAAGGGAGAGGGAGAGGGAGAAAGGGAGAGGGAGAGAGTGGGGGAGGGGGAGGAAGAAAGGGAGAGAGAGAAAAAAGGGGAGAGGGAGAAAGGGAGAGGGAGAGAAAGGGAGAGGGAGAAAAGGAGAGGGAGAGAGAGAAAGGGAGAGGGAGAAAGGGAGAGAGAGAGAAAGGGAGAGGGAGAGGGAGAAAGGGAGAGGGAGAAAGGGAGAGAGAGAGAAAGGGAGAGGGAGAGGGAGAAAGGGAGAGGGAGAGAGAGAGAAAGGGAGAGGGAGAGAAAGGGAGAGGGAGAGGGAGAAAGGGAGAGGGAGAAAGGGAGAGAGAGAGAAAGGGAGAGGGAGAGGGAGAAAGGGAGAGGGAGAGAGAGAGAAAGGGAGAGGGAGAGGGAGAAAGGGAGAGGGAGAGAGAGAGAAAGGGAGAGGGAGAGAAAGGGAGAGGGAGAAAGGGAGAGAGAGAAAGGGAGAGGGAGAGGGAGAAAGGGAGAGAGAAAGGGAGAGGGAGAGAGAGAAAGGGAGAGAGAGAAAGGGAGAGGGAGAGAGAGAAAGGGAGAGGGAGAGAGAGAGAAAGGGAGAGGGAGAGAGAAAGGGAGAGGGAGAGAGAAAGGGAGAGGGAGAGAGAAAGGGAGAGGGAGAGAGAGAAAGGGAGAAGGAGAGAGAGAAAGGGAGGAGAGCAAGAAAGGGCGAGGAAGAGGGAGAGAAAGAGAAAGGGAGAAGGAGAGAGAGAGAAAGGGAGAGGGAGAGAGAGAAAGGAAGGAGAGAGAGAGAAAGGAAGAGGGAGAGAGAAAAAGGGAGAGGGAGAGAGAGAAAGGGATAGGGAGAAAGGGAGAGGGAGAAAAGGAGAGGGAGAGGGAGAAAGAGAGAGGGAGAGGGACACAGGGAGAGGGAGAGGGAGAAAGTGAGAGGGAGAAACGGAGAGGGAGAGGGAGAGAGAGAAAGGGAGAGGGAGAGGGAGAAAGGGAGAGAGAGAAAGGGAGAGGGAGAAGGAGGGAGAGAGAGGGAGAGGAGAGGGGGTGGAGGGGAGGAGAGAAAGATAGGAAGGAGGGAGAATGAGGCAGGGAGAGACTGAGTACTTATCTATGGGAAATCTGTTAGTAGGAAAAGTTTGGGGGTCAGGCAGTGGGGTACCTATTCAAGTGCAGTAAGGACCCAGCTCTGGCTCCCCACCTGCAGGGGAGTCACTTCACAAGGGCTGAAGCAGGTCTGCAGGTGTCATATTCACTCCCCTCTCTATCTCCCCTCCACTCTCAGTTTCTCTCTGTCCTAGCCAATAAAGTGGAAAATGGCTGCCAGGAGCAGTGGATCATAGTGCTGGCACCGAGTCCCAAGGATAACCATGGGGTCAAAAAAAAAAAAAAAAAAAGAGGGGGAGAGAAAGGAAGGAGAGAGAGAGAGAAGAGAAAAAAAAAAGTGTCCTATGGGCAGGCCAGGGGTGCTCCCAGGTGGTCACTATGAACCAAGACCAACATGTGAGCATCAGAGAGTCCAGAGAGGGTGACTGAGTCCCCTTATGCCCACAGTACCTGGGCAGCCTGCCTGCCTGTGGGATGCCCCACCATGCCTCCTTGTGCGGGCACACCCCTCCCCCAAACCCTCAATAGCAGGCTCAAGTTCTCTCTGTGAAGCTAATGGTCTATTAGGAGGGGAGTCCAACATGCAGTGTCTCCCATGCACGGTCTTCAGACATGGCCCATGAGGCGAGTGCCCCTCCATGTAGACAGGGGAGCACCAAGGCCACCACCTCTGACCCACCTGCTCCTCCCACCTGGAGCCACAGACCCTAAATCCCACACAGAGCTCTGGCCCCAGTTCAGAGCCTGCTAAGGTCTGGGGATCTTGACTATGCCGGAGCCACATCCCTGTTTACAAAAGTGCCACCACCCTAGAGGGGACAAAGGCAGCCAGGAGAGGTCTCAGGAAGGGGTCTGATCTGACACTCCACAGGGAGTGTGGGGACCCCTGGGTACCAAGACCAGGCATTCAAAACCTTCTTCAAGATCCTTGGACTGCCCATCCCAACCCTATCTGAGGAGCCCTGTGTGAGAGAGCATGCCCCTCTAGGCCACCCACGTTCAGCTGCCTGCTAAGGAACCCTGATGCCAAGTCCAAGTTGCTTATACGTGGGGGTGCTGTTCAGACGTGGATTCTCGTTACCCCTTCTTGTCCAGGCTTATTGTTCTAGCCAGAGCTCTGAACCCAGAGGCAGTGGGCAAGTCACAGGAGGTGAGTCTGGCAGAGGGACCCTGAGTCAAAGCCCAGAGAGTACCCACAGGAGGAGCTTAGAGGGAAGGCTGATCAGGGGCTGGCAGTTTCTGAAGGCTCCCATAATACAAGGACAGAATTCAGAGCGGCCTCCCTCCTGTCTGGACAACTGAGAGTAGAAAAACGACTTCTCTGGGTCCAGTCCCAGGCTGAGGTCACAAGCCGTCTGCTTAGAGGTTGTTGACACCATAGCTGGCCCACTCCTGCTCTGTGGGGTTCTCTAGATGAACCAGGCAGGGACTGTCCCTTCCTGGGGACCCAGCCCACTCCAGACCCTGCTGGTGGCTGCGAAGGGACAAGTGCACTCCAGCACAAGTGGTGACCGAGCAGATATGGTACAGCACGCTCCTCCCTGGCCTTGCCAGTGCCATCTCCCAACCCCTTACTGTGAGGGAGCTGAGTCAGGTGGAAAGGGTGGTCCAGGGATAACTAACATGGGAGGAGGGGAGGGGGAGGTAGAGAGGAAAAGGGGGAGAGGGGAGAGAGGGAGAAGAGAGAGAGAGGGCAAGGGGACAGACAGGGGCAGGGGAGAGACAGGGATAAGGGGAGAGGAGAGAGGGGGGGAGGGAGGCAGAGGCAGAGGGAGACAAAGGGAGAGGGCGAGGAGACATGGGGGAGAGGAGAGAGGTGGGGGGGCAGGGAGACAGAGGGGGAGGGGGAAGGGAGACTGGGAAGAGGGGGAGAGAAGGCCAGGAGGGCAGACAGAGGGAGAAGAGAGAGAGGGAGAGAGGAGAGGAGAGGAGACAGAGAAGGAGGGGGAAGGGAGGCAGGGGGAGAGGATAAGGGGAGAAGGGGGGAGACAGAGGGGGAGGGGAAACTGGAAAGAGGGGGAGAGAAGGTCTGGAGGGGATACAGAGGGAGAGGGGGAGAGAGGGATAGGGCAAAGGAGAGGGAGTGGGGGAGGGGAGAGAGAGGGAAAAGGGAAGGGAGAAGAGGGAGGGAGGGGAGGAGGAGAGAAGAAGAAGAAAAAGGAGAGAGGGAGAGAGAGAGGGAGAGAGAGATAGAGGAAGAATGAAAGAGGGACTGATGGAGAAGGAGAAAAGGAGATGGAGGAGCAGGGAGGGAGAGGGAGAGAGGAAGAGAGGGAAAGAGAGATGAAAAAGGGAGAGGGAAAGAGGGACAAGGAGAAAGTGGAGATGGAAGAAGGTGGAGAGGGAGGGAGAAGGAGAGAGGGAGAGGAAGAAAGGAAGAGAAAGAGAGGGATAGGGGGAGAGGGAGAGGAGAGAGAGAGGGAGAGGAGAGAGAGGGAGAGAAGAAGAGAGGGAGAAAGAAAGAGGGGGAGGGAGAGAGAGCAGATTGACAGAGGTCTGGGCTGAGCCTCCGTGACTGGACTATGCTGGGCTCCCCATGGGCCAAGCCTGCTCCTGCTCCTCTCCTCTGCCCAGCCACCGCCAGGAAGGTACTAGCTCCCAGCATGACCCAGTCCCCTAGACAACCTGATGCTGCCCTTGGTTTTCCTGGGGTGCGAAGCCTCCCATGCAGCACTGTCAGCTCCCTGGAGCCCAGTACAAGCGACACACCAGCAGGGTCCCAGTCGAGCTCTGGTACTTGAGGTCTCTGGCAGCAGGTACTTCTGGTCTCACCAGCCTCCTCTGGCCCTGACCCGAGGCTGTCAAGTCCTTCCTTGGAGTGGCTGGCAGATGGCACTTTGGACTCTGCCAGAGCACCTACAACAGCGGGCACAACCCAAACCATAATGACCCCAGGCCAACACGATTTCACAGCCTGACCCTGACCTGTGCTGGGCCCCAGGTTCACCAGTAATTGGAGAAGAGAGCCTGGAGCTTCATCTACCACAAGCCAAAGCCAAGGCAGCTGGCACTCAGCACCAGGGCCTGAGGGAAGCCTACCTCAGTCCACCAGATGGGGAGAGAAGGAGATCTTGCTGGAACTTGAGATGGTCCTTGCTGAGCTGCGAGAGGTCCCAGTAGCTGCCACCTTGCCCATCTGCATCTGCAGCCAAGTCCCTGTGGTATCTTCAATACCCAACTTCCCTTCCTCCATACTCCGGGGCAATGCTGATGATGAGGCATTTGCTAATCAGCCTGTCCACATTAACATCCCAAGATGTGGCTGCAGCTGGCCTTGAACAGTCAGGCTGAGCAGTTCTTGGAATGTGAAGAAATGCAGGTCTCTGAGGTCCCAGGTTCAATCCCCAGCACCACCTTACGCCACAGCTGAGCAGTGCTCTGATCTCTCCTTCTATCTCTACCTCTCATTAAAATAAAATAAATATAAAACAATGAAAGGCAGCTTCTTCCTCCACTTTTTCTGGTCCGAGAAAACATGCTTGTTTCACTCCCCCCAGTGGAATGGATTTGAAAGCCTCTGCCTTCCTGGCCTCACTCGCCCAATTCTTATTCAATCCTCTCTGTCTCTGTCTCTTTCTCTTTCCAAGCACCAGTGCCACTGCATTGACTTCAGCTTCATGTTGGGTGCACAGGCCTCAGCTGAGCCCTCCAGTTACACCCATCCCAGCAGGAGACCTTTGAGCCTGGGCCGCACAGGCCTGTGGCCAGCAGTGAGCATGCCCACCCCTGGAAGAGTCTGTGTCTGCCACCCTACAGCTCAGCTCTGAGCTAAGCAAACCTGGTTTATTCCAGGGCAAAACACCACTTCTGGCTGCTAACCCTGGTATGAGCCAGGTGTGCTGTTACTGTACAGTCTCTTAATCCACTCACCACAGAGGGACAGGAGCATGGGCAGCTGGGTGTGGTCTCTCTCTCTGACTGTGCCCACTAGCCTCTGGGGTTCACAGCGGCCTCTGCCAGGCCTCTGCTTCTAGAAGAAAGGTTCCCTCCCAGTGGGTCTCACCAGTCGTGCCTGCAGTCAGGATCTGGGGCTCTGGTGTGTTCTCTCCAGGGCAGGAGCTGAACAAACACAGAGCTGTTCCTGCCAGAGACCCCCACCACAAGTCACATGTTCTGAGCTTCCAGACACAGTGTGAGGACTGGATGACCACGCTAACTAAGGCCAGCACCCCAGAAAGGAAGACAAAGTCGTCATGACCAACCCAGTTCCCTTCTAGTCTCATGAGTGGGGTGCAGACTGTCTGTGGCCACGCGACCCCCATGGGGTGCTCCCAGCCCATGACGGAGCTCTGGCTCCCCACGTTTGTGACAAGCCCCATTCATCCTCAGACATGAAGCCCATCCTAGAAACCGCGCGTTGGAATTCCTTTGTTTTTCTCCCCAGCTTAATGATGACTAATGCCTGGGTAATTATCTTGCGCTTTTTTCCACGTGGCACTGAGAACAAACAATGCCATTAGCGTCTCTGGAAGGCAGGGCAACAGGCGCAGACTGGTGAAGGGAGACTGCAGACAGGCTTCATGCCTGCAGAGAGTCTGCAACTTCAGTGCAAGGGTCTCCAGGCCATGATCTGGAACTGCTCCTTCCTCACTGTTCAGTGTTGCGAAATAAAACAAATCCAAACCGGGTAGAAAAGTTCCCCGGATGCATGAGTATTATTTTTTTAAAGTGCCCAGATGTGCATTTAAGAGCAGCATCCTGCTGGGTAAATAAAGCCAGAGGAACGATGATGATTGGGCAATAATTGGTGAAATGGGCCAGAGGAAACCCATTTATGGCCCTTCTCTGCACGTCCTGGATCCTGCATTGTCAGAGACATGGCGGTGAGAATTCACCAGATGATTAATTTTCTAAAGAAATTCCAGCGCCCCCCCCCACAGAGAGAGAGAGAGAGAGACTGAGACACCGTCCACTCCTGGGGCTCTTCCTACAGCTGGTATGGATGTCTGGTGGCTTACAAGGTAGACAGGAAGGGACTCACTGAAGGCCTGTCCTATCCTCTGTGCCCACATTCAGTGCACTAACCCCCCCCACACACACACACAGCCTGGTCTGCAGGACAAGGTGGGACCTGGTGTCTGCAGCACAGTGGGCCTGTCCTGGGGGAAACATTCCCTCACTGCAGACTCCGAGCTCCTTAGAACCATGCTCTTCTCATCTCCATCTCTTCTTGAGCCTCCAAGTGCTCAGCTGGGCCCAGATCACTACACAGCCCCAGCTGATGCCAGCAGAACAGGTAAGGGCCTGCTGGGACGTCTCCCCTTGTCCTAAGTGAGGTTGAAGATGCCAGTTCTTAGAGAGGCCCATTCATCTCTCTCTGGTCCCTCTGGTCCTGCTAGGCCTGTGAGGCCTGGGTGTGGGCTTGTTTGACAATGAAGACCAGGGAATGTGCTGCTTTTGAGTCCACATATCTCACCCCATGGGCACAGTCTGGAGGTAAAAAGTCTAATCTTGGGCTGTAGAGATAACGTAATCATTCTGCTGAAGAGTTTCATGGCTAAGGCTCCAAGCTCCCAAGTTCAATCCCCAGTAACACCATAAGCCAGAGCGGAGCAGTGCTCTGCTGTTTCTCTCTGTGTCTTTCTCTTTATATCTCTCTCATTTAAATAACACACACACACACACACACACACACACACACACACACACACCCTGTGTGTGTGGCAGGCTCTTCCAGCTCTGGTGTCCTACTCCTCATATGGCTCTTCCCTGGGCTTGTCTCCTCTCTTTACAGGGACACTAGTCACTGGAGTAGTGTCACCTCCCTCCACCATGACCTCATCCCAACACAGTAAAAACATCTGCAAAGACAGTTTCCAAGTAAGGTCACATCCTGGGGTAGCAGGTTCACGGGTTCAGCTCTTATTCCCTCACTCCTGGGAAAGGGACACAGGGGTGCAGTCACCTCCAGTGTAATTGGAGGTGATGCAGGTCACCTCCATTGTAATTGGGTGGCTGGGGCTCCAGGGATGATGGAATGATATGCCGAGGGTCACACCCTAGTGACCAAGTATTCCTGGGCTCAATCTCAAGCCTACTTGCCTGGGTCACTCAGCCCCCAGAAGAGGCCCCTTAAGACATCAGCCCATGTCCCAGTTGCTCAAGCTGGTTTCTAGGGAGCAGCAGAAGCATTGGCCCCTGCCACATGATTGTATAATAAATAGATTAGGGCATTAGGCACCAGAGTTATTAAAAGTGAAAGATCCTCCCAGAGAAGGCGAGGGGACCTGAGAACCTCTATCTCCTACAAATATGTAATGAAATTTAAATTGAATCTGGTTTAAAATCATTTACCTTTTGACATCATGTATCAGTACACTAAGCATCGGCTGAGAAAGAAAATAACCTTTCAAGCAGAATGAAAAATTACTCTGTCTCTTTTGATTCTGTGTTAATTTTCAAATTTAAATGACCCCCAGAGCTCGGCATTGGGGGTCAGTTCCCCACCCCCCAGTAACTGGACTCCACACAGTCTGGCTGGTCCCCTGGTGCCCACCTAGCCAACAATGGAGACTCAGCCCCAGGGGACATACCAGTTGGAGGGGACACGGCAACCTCCCCTCACCAAGAAGAGAAGAGGAAAAAAAACAGCTTTCTAGTCATGAAGGGCTCTGTTCCTTCCCTGAGTGCAGACAGGGCTTTGGAGAGGTTAAAACCACAGGGCAGAGGAGAGAGCAACCCTCCCCACTATACTAGGAGGCTGGCAGAACCCTCTTGACACCAAAGTGTCTGGTGGGGGTGTGAGTCTATATCTCCCAGAAGCCTCTGCTTTCTCATCTCTAAACTGGTTGGTGATCTGGCCCTGCCTGCCTCTGAGGGCACCAAAACCCTGTGGGTTGAGGTAAACCCCAGGGTATGAACGGAGGGGCCTCTGGTCCAATTTCCAGGCCTTGCCACTGCCTGTTGCAACCCAGAAGTGGATCCACTTTGACCAGTCTGAAAGACGAGGCCACCAAGTTCCAGTGTCTGTGTCTGAGATACTCAGGCTGATTGCTGGGGTGCAGCAGAAGCAGTGCCCCCTGTTACATGACTGCATGATGAATAGATTAGGACAGTAGGCACCTGAGTCATTAACAGTGAAAGGTCCTCCTTTCAGGGAAGGCAAGGGGACCTAAGAGTCTCTCTCTCCTACATACATCTAAGGAATCTGAAAGCAGAATCTCAGCTACCAGAAGTCTTGGTCTTAGGTGAGACAGCACGGTGGTTATTCAGAAGGTCTTTAAGCCAGTACCTCTAAAAGTTCTAGGTTCAAACCTCAGTACTGTCAGAAGCCTGAGTTGGCCAGAGCTCTGGTAAAAAAAAATACACACACACACACACACACACAATGAAAACTTGTAGCCATGCCCTCTAGCATTGGCTACAGTTGGTACTGGGGGCTGCACCATAAGGCTCCCACCAGGACCAACTCCAGGCTCTCCTCAGCTCCCAACAGACATGGGGCAGACATGGGGCAGGGATGGACATCCCAGCAGTAGTCGCTCAGCAGAAGCCCCTGATTCAGGAGTCTCTTTGGAGACCCCCCTCTCCCAAACACTTGCCCAGCTGTGGGGAGAGGTGGTACCAGAGGCCCAGCTGGGCAGAGCAGAACTGGCTACTGATTCAGCAAGGAGTAGACAAACAGGAGCCACAGTAAGGGAACTGTAGGCACCCAAACCCGATAGGCCACTAACTTTACTGTCCCAGAACTGAACCCAGCATGGGGAGCAAACTCTGTTCTAACAGCCCACACCCTGGGCCTATTCCAGGAGGCTCTCGGTCTCCCACTCAGGACAGAGAGGCAGTGGTGGGCTGACTGTGGACCACACTCCTGTGGAAATAGATAGCTTGTTCTGTGCCCACCCCCCAGACCTCCCCTGAACCCTACTCTAGGCTAGATGGGCCTGGCTTGCCCTGATGCCCATGGTCAGTATCCAGAGAGGATGTAGGGCCTGGGTCTCTTTCGAGGCCTGCTGCTATTTCTTAATTAGCCAGAACCAACAAAGGGGCTTTTCATGGGGACTGGCCACTGGGCTGTCACATGTCATAGTAACTGGGCTGGAAAACAGAGTGGGCTTTGCCAGGGTACCACCCCCCCCCCCACAGCCTGCCCTCCAAGAGGAGACAGTGTGAGGAGGAAGGAATGGGGGAAGGAGCTGGGGAAGCCAGCGTCGCTCAGGGGAGAAAGGGTGGTGGTTGGCAGAGGGGTCTGGACCCCAGGATCACACTGTCCAGCCCCCACTGGTCAAAAGGATGTGACACAGCAGCAGCAGGAGGGGATGGCAGGAGACGGGCCCTGGATCTGCTGCTCCCCAGCAAGGGGCTGCTTTCCACTGGGACTCCATTCAAGGCCTGTCATGGCTGCAAGCCAAGCCTGCGGGCACAAGTCCCGGATGTTGATGCTGGCAGCCCCAGCTCTGCTCCAGGCAAACCCAGGCCTGGTCTGAGCTTCTCCTGCTTCAGTTCCCCCAGCCCAGGAACACACAATAGGCCCTCAGACACATGCAGGGAGCAGGATTACAGAGGAGAGGGTGGCAGGTATGTCACACCAGCCTCAGAGACACAGAACAGAGGGCCAGAGGGCACTGCTTTCATCCCCTGCCCATTGTCTCCTGGGGCACATCAGGCCTGAGCCCACTGCCTGAGAGGGGAACCTAGCAAGGTCCTGATGATACTGTCCAGTGAATGTCCCCAGCAGTTACTACACTAGAGGGAGCTCATCCCAAAGCAGGCCTAGCCAAGGATGAAGCTCAGCCAGGGGGGGTCCATGATGGGGGCAGCAAGTGACTGCTGAATGGATCGGGCTTTCCCTTTAGGACTGTAAACATCTCTGAGAACGTGCAGTTGTGGCAGCATTAGTAGCACTGCTCATGTGAAGAATGCTGAAGAAACACACAATGTTTTTTAAAATTCTATTATTTTTATTTATTTATTGGATACAGACAGCTAGAAATCGAGAGGGAAGAAGGAGAGAGACAGAATGATACTTGCAACACTGCTTCACTGCTGGCAAGGCTTTTCCCCTGCAGGTGGGGAACCGGGGGCTTGAACCCAGGTCCTCCTCGCACATTGTAACATGTGCTCTCTACCAGGTACATCACCACCTGGTCCCTAAAACATATAAAATTCACCTCACTATAAATAGCTAAGGGGGGGGGTGGACAATTTCCAAAGGCTGGAGGGCAGTCAAATATATTTTTCCAAGAGCAGATGTGAATTCTGTGCCCCAAGATGCAGCAAGGTTTTCCTGGGGAGCCCCCTGCGGAAGGCACACTTCCAGGGCATGTAATCTGGGAAGGCGCCACCGATCAAGACCCAAGACCGCCCTTAGCATCCCGTGGGGGGGTGGGGGCTCTCTGCCACCCAAGGGCAGGAAAGTATCCAGCACTGCCCTGAGCCCTGGTCTTCCTGGCTGTGTCACAGCACCAAGCAGCCCTGCAGCAGCACAAGAGACCTCCTGTCCAGAGTCACTCCCCCACCTCCATGGAGCTCACACCCACTGCCCGCCAGCTCTGAGGAGGCCAGGCCTCCTGCCACCTGCCAGTCGGGGGCCCATGTCAGCCGCCACCCTGAAGAGGTGAGCCTCTAGCCGTCCTCCCTCTGCTACTGCAAGGAAATGGGGCAGCCTGGAGTCCATGGAACAGGGAGCAGGAACGGCACCCCATTAAGCGACAGAAAAGGTGGAGAGTGGCTTTGGATCACCAGAAAGAGTATTAGGGAAAGCCGTTAGTATGTAGTTAAAAAAATTCTTAATCTCCGCCAGCATATGCCATTCCCCCTAATTTTGATCAACTTAAATGTAAAAAACACCTCTCTGCCGCCACGTGGGTTTTACCGCCATCTGGCTTAATTAGTCCTTGGGCAGCACCGAGGAATGAATGCTGCTCGAGAGTGCTGCTGGGCCATGGGGGTAGGAGGGGGGCTGTTACACTGAGTTGGCATCTACTCTGCCCCATGATGACATGGGAGGTCAAGAAGGAAGCTGCAGGGAAGGCTGCAGAGGAAGGGACGGCAGGTGTGGTCCACCAGGGCCTGGGAAGCGGCCTGGGCTGGGAGGTACTGTGCACAGACCCCATAGGAATAATGCTGTCTGTCCAGGCAACGGGCTTGAACCTGAGTCTCTGCACACTGTGATGTGTGCACTAACCAGGTGTGGCACTGTTTGGCCCCTCCACTTAATTTTCCACTAGATCTAGAAGTTTGTTTAGTAAAGTTGGGTGGGGTACAGATCCAAGAGGAGGGAGAAGACTCCAGGGGGATAAAACAGGCTGGAGGGAGTCAGGTGGTAGCGCAGCGAGTTAAGCGTACTTGGTGCAAAGCTCAAGGACCGGCGTAAGGACCCCAGTTCAAGCCACTGGCTCCCTACCTGCAGGGGAGTCGCTTCACAGGTGGTGAAGCAGGTCTGCAGGTGTCTATCTTTCTCTCCCCTTCTCTGTCTTCCCCTCCTCTCTCCATTTCTCTGTCCTATCCAACAACGACAACTACAACAATAACTACAACAATAAAGCAACAAGGGGAATAAATAAATAAATATTTAAAAAAAAGGCTGGAAATGCAGCCAGGGCCAGCTAGGGTGGGTGTAGGGGGATCAGGGAGGGGACACTGCAGAGCTTGGTGAGTACAGGAGGCCTTGGCAGTGGTCCAGTGATGGGCAACTGGGATGGTGACATTGGCTAGGTTTGAAAGGATGGAGCCAGAACCAGGAGGCATGGGATATCCCATGGGAGAGACAAAAGGAAGTCAGGGAGCCCCCAGGCATACAGAGGTAGGAGCAGAGCGGCCGTCTGTTTCAAAGCACTAAGAGGCAAAAGTTGACCTGGAGGAGAGGTTATAGCCAGGGACAGGAAGCATCAGTGCTGTGCCATGCAGTTCTGCCCCACAACAGTCACTCCAGGCTCAGCGGTGAGCTAGCCCAGGTGCTGTCTAAGCCCGGTCAGGGAGGCTCTGTGAACCAGCTTCAGAGAATTCTCCTCCATGTGGGGGTGGCCACTCTTGCTCTGAGGTTCATTTCCATTCTTATGCTGAGTTTTCCTTCTCCTTCTTCTTCTTTTCTTCCTCCTCCTCCTCCTCCTCCTCCTCCTTCTCCTCCTCCTCCTCCTTCTCCTCCTCCTTTTTAGGGCAGTGCCATCAGTTGAACCTTGGCCTCACAGATGTAAGACAGGCTGAGCCACCTCCCCGGACCACGCAGAGTTCTTTTATTCTCTTCCTTTCTCTTTCTCTCTTTCTCTCTCTGTCTTTTTTTCTCTCTTTCTTTCTCTCTTGTCACTAGGGTTATCGCTGTGGCTCAGTGCCTATGTGATGACACCACCAATCCCAGTGGTCTTCCCTCCCATTATTTATTTATTATTGGATAGAGACAGGGGGAAATTGAGAAGGGAGAGTGTTGGTATGCTTCTAAAAACCCCTTCTGTTTCATTAGTTTAATCCCCCCTGCTTAACACTATTCTATTTACATAACCACTTCATTCTATTTACATAACTGCTGTTAACAAGCACCACCCTCCCTCCAGGGCATTGGTGGTTCAGTGATAGAATTCTTGCCTGCTCCGCCCCCTCTCCTTGTCATACCCTGATTTTCACCAGTCACTTTTCTCTCCACCCTCTCTGCGTCGCATCCTGTTCCCACCCTACTGGGCTAGTATATTTATAAGGACAACATTGTTTGTAGTAGTTTTAATTTAGCTTAGCTTGGTATAGATTGCACTGCGTCCTGCATGAATAAAGAGATACTGCGTACAACCCAGCCATGAGTCCCGGGTCGTCTGTTACCCACCCGTGAAGCCAGCCCGGCGAAAACAACAGGAGAGATAGAGAGAAACATCTGCAGCCCTACTTCACCACGTGTGAAGCTTTCCCCCTACAGATGGGGACCAGGGGCTTGAACTCAAGATCTTGTGTACTGTAATTTATGTGCTTAACGAGGTATACCACAGCCTGCCCACCCCCCTTTTATTCTATTTTGATAGAGGAAGAGAGAAATAGAGAGGGATGGACGGGGGCAGAGGGGGGGGAGAGACATCTATATCCCTGCTCCACTGCTCATGAAGCTTCCTTCCATGCAGGCGGGGGCTGGAGGCTTGAACCCAGGCCCTCCTGCACAGTGATGTGTGTGCCAGCACATGCTCCTCAGCTGTCTTGCTCTTAAACCACTTCACCTGGACCTCCAGTTCTCACTGTAGGGAGTTTTCTGACAGAGGCTCTACCACTTCCTGGCCAGGGGTCCTGTAGCAGATCTGCCCTTGGCGTCTATGTAATCCCATCCTATAAATTGGAATGACAGTGTCCATCATGCAAGGTTTGGGATGTTTGGGGTCTGTGGCATATGGTGTAAAGTGCAAATACCAGCACAAGGATCCAGGTATGAGCCCTGGGCTTGGGCTCCCCACCTGCAGGGAGTTCGATTCACAATCGGTGAAGCTGGTCTGCAGGTGTCTATCTTTCTTTCCCCCTCACTGTCTCCCATCCTCTCTCAATTTCTCTCTGTCCTATCCAACAACAATGACAGCAATGACAATAATAACAGGGTCAACAAAATGGAAAAAAACAGCCTCCAGGAGCAGTGGATTCATAGTGCTGGCACTGAGCCCCAGTGGTAACCCTGGATGGAAAGAAAGAAAGAAAGAAAGAAAGAAAGAAAGAAAGAAAGAAAGAAAGAAAGAAGAAAAATATTATCTGGAAACGGAGTTGTCATGCAGACACATAACCCCAGTGATAATCAAGGTGGCAGAAGCCATGTCCTCCTCTCCTCCTGACTGTCCCTGGCATCAGCAGGCAGGAAGCAGTGACAGGTGAGCCACTCTCACAGATGAATGCCCCCAAGAGACCACCAGCCAACCCAGCACACACGAGGCCCCTTCCAGAGAAGCAGAACTCACTTGTCTTGCACACACAGCCAATGCAGACACCCTATGAAGTCAGAGCAGTATTTGGGGTCCAGAAGACTGAGCACCCAGTAACTTTAAGTTACTGACTTTACCTGTGATTGTTCACATAACCTTGAAAGAAAGTATCTGAACTTCCATGTCCATTGGAAAAGCATTTACAGAAGCCAGTCCGTCCACCTTCTGTACCCCATAAAGAATTTTAGTCCATACTCCCAGAGGGATAAAAAATAGGGACACTTTCAATGGAGGAGATGGGATATGGAACTCTGGTGGTGGGAATTGTGTGGAACTGTACCCCTGTTATCTTACAATCTTGTTAATTATTATTAAATCACTAATAGAAAGAAAAGAAAGTGTCTGAGAAGAGCCACCTATATCCTGTGGAGCCACCAGGAGAGAGGCCATCAAAGAGGGAGGGTTCCTTATTCTCCCCTCCCTCCAGAAAGCCCTCTGTACCTGAACCACACTCCATCAGGAACAAAAAAACCTTTGAGAGCAGTTACTTTAAAATGAGCATGTGAGTACACACAGACAGACAGACAGACAGACACACATACACCATCACAGACATCATGCATCCACACAGACACAGCCACACACACAGCTGAACATACACCCAAACAGACACTCCCCTCACCCCCCAACAAGGGGGGGTTCTACAGACTTGTCTATATGGTGGTACTGTCCTTATATAGGAGATGCTATTCTCCTTGAGGTTTTTTTTTTTTTTTTTTTTTTTTAATTAAAGGATCTCTTTAAAATGACCACGTGTCTCTAAGCTCAGCAGATGGGGATTATTTCCTCTCTTGAGTGTGGTCCTGACAGTGTGGTGCATGGAGGGAAGGTATGCCTTGGTCATCTTGTAGCCTTAGCCTCAGAAGCTGCCCTTGGCTGCATAGACTCAGACATGCCTGGAATTGGGGGTTAGGGGGAGTCCCAGACTTCACCCCATGTCCCAGCCTGCACCACTGTCCTCTGCTTGGAGCTCTCCCATTGCTGACTGTCACCGTACACCCTGGGTCTCCATCCACCTTAAAGTCACCAGTTCCAGCCTGGACACACCCAGGAAGTGCACACACCCCACTCTCCGGAGTCCTGCACAGCAATGAGTCAGGGAATCGCACCAGGGGGTGTAGGCCAGTCAGTCAGGGGCAGGCTGGCCCTTCGTCCCAGTAAGTCACCCCACAGCTGTGTCGACCGGGAAGGAGCCATCAGTGTCACCATCACCATGGACAGTCGTATCCATATCTTGCTCTGGACTGCGCTCCATTCCTGGTTCTTGAAGATATGGCTTCTCAACCAGCTTTGTACAGACCCCTTTAGGAGCGTAGGGTGGGTGCAGGAGGGGGTCAGACTAGCAGCAGAGATAAAGGGGCTTATAAGCCAAGCAGGGAGTGATGGGGAGAAAAAACAGAGTTTTCAGTTGATCTCTACAAGTACATTTATTTATTTATTTATTTAGTCCCTTTTGTTGCCCTTGTTTTTTATTGTTGTAGTTATTATTGTTGCTATTGTTATTGATGCCACCGTTACTGAACAGGACAGAGAGAAATGGAGAGAGGAAGGGAAGCCAGAGAGGGAGAGAGAAAGACAGACACCTGCAGACATGCTTCACTGCTTGTGAAGCGACTCCCCTGCAGGTGGGGATCTGGGGCTCAAACCGGGATCCTTCTGCCATTCCCTGAGCTTTGTGCCATGTGCGCTTAACCTGCAGTGCTACCACCCGACTACCACAAGTACATTTTGTGGAGGAAAAAAGAGTGGAGAAAGAACATTTCTACAGGCCTGGGCAGGCTCTTCACTAGCCTTCCTGGGAAGGACAGGCCTATGGATAGAGGGACAACAGAGCTGGTCACCCTGACCCATGAGGTGGGGCTGGAGATCCTGATAGTTGACGTTGAAGTCCTGATAATGGACTGACTGGGTGAGGCAGGGGTGGTATATTCACATTCTACTCAGCCCTCCTCTGTCCTGAACCCCTTAATGGTCTCAGGCCTGTCCCCCTCCCAGGTGGGTGCACTATGTTTACGGTGACTGCAAGGAGCCTCACCCAGTGCCTATTCTCCATATGGGAGCCTCCAGGAGGACTGCGAATGGGGGGACATATACTCCCTGTAGGACACAGGTGTGTGTCGGGCATTAAGCCAGCCCTCCATCCTCCACTGCTGACACTATGGCCTATTTACATAATCATTGTTTTGCCTGAAAGATTCCTCACCCATTCCTTTGATCTATCTTCTCTCTTGAGACCCTAACATTAATCCCATGAGTTAAAACCCTCACAACAGTTGCTAAGAAGTTCCCAGTGTGCCTTTTTCCTTTCTCCACCCCCTTTTCCTAACCATTTCCATTTCCAACTTGCCATTTCCGGTTTTATCCTATAAAAGTCATTTCTGTTTCTGGTTTCTCTTTCTCTCTCTCCTTCTGCATCCCGACCTAGAAGAGGGCAGGCGTGCAGGGGGAGGTGGATGCCAGCCATTGCAGTTTTAGCTCCATGTGGCCTACCCCTCTGTGCTCTCGCCCGACTCTGGGGCTGCCACATGAATAAAGAATTGTATTACCATGCCGCCACGAGTTCCTGAGTCATCTATCTCCCACCCATGAAGCTAGCCCGGCAGGTGTGTGGGTCAGGGCCTCAACACCACACTCCTGGCAGGGGAGAAGTCCCTTCCTCTGAGGTTGGAGGAACCCAGTTTCCAGAGCAAGCTCAGGCTTCCACTTCTTGAAAGATCCCTGGCAAGGATCAGAGGCCAGCAAGTGTGGGGTTCCAGAAAGAGGCACCATGTGCTGTAGCCCAGGTCCATGGCAATGTATAGCCTCTGACACACCCTGTGGAAAGTATTACACCAGAGAAGCCTAAGTACAGCCCTCCCAGAGACTCCAGCACTGGTGTCCACTCCACAGAATATGGTAGAAGCAATGGCAATATGAAATGAGAGAAGGTCATATCACATAGTCAGAAGAGGTAAAGGACCTCAGCCCGAGTCCTGCTGATACCCACTGTGGTCAGTAATTAAGGGTCTAAAACATCTGAAGCCCAGGGCTAAGAGATTTTTTTCATGGAGAGTGCATGGGTTCCAGACCAGAATGAGCAGTTCCCAGGTGACCAGGTCAGCCCATGAACCGGGTCAACTCACCAACAGTCTACACTGTCACCAAATACCGAGCTATGTCCTGTCTGCAAGACTGGCACCTCCTGCTCCAGGTCATCCTGGTGGAGCTTCCTAGGCTCCCACATGATATGCTTTCTAGTCTGTGGATCTGATTTTCATTCCTTGGAAGAATCCCAGTCCATTCACCGCACCCCACCCTCCAAAAAAATGCATGGTGAGCTAGCTCTGTGTGCAGGTGGGAACAGGTCTATTGTAGACCTGACTTGGCACTGGACAGCCCAGCTGGGGGAGTACTAGAAGCTTCTCCAGAGGGGTCCCCAAGTTCCCTCCGGCCTGTGCACTCCCTGGAAGTCAGACTTCCCTCCAGAGTGCCCATGATGGAAGTCATACCACAGGTGGACACACTGAAGGGACAAGTACATCAGCTCCAGGGTCTTGGCTACAGAAGTCAACCATCTGACTGATGCAAAGGTGATGGTGGCCTGAGCCTCTTTCAAGATCCCCAGGGTAACAACATCCTCTGTGCTGCCCATTTCACCTTCATGGAGTGAGGCTTCTGAGCTGGAGGCCCCACTGTCAGGCTTCCTGCCTCTCCTGTCTTGTCATGGTGGGACCTCAGCCTAATAAGGAAGGAAGCAAAAGACTGGCCACAAGCAACACGTGATCTGTCTTTCCCAATGGCACTCTGATGCAGGTGAAGTCTTTTATAAAGATGAGTGTCTTATATGGTGACAGTGGCTATCTCACAAAACCTGAGTGGAGTATGTTCAGACAGACTTTGGAAGCCTTTGCTGCCACTTCCAGAAGCCTGTATGATCTCAGGGCTAAGTTTGCTGCTACTTAGTCCAGCACGCTCATTCTGCATGAAGGTGGGCTTCAAAAACCACCCCAATTCATTAATGTGTGCTTGCTCCTGAGCTTGGGTCTTGAGAACATAACGCAGCCTCTGCTGGTTTTAGGGTATCCACCAGGACCCTGGGGTGAGGCCATCTTCCCTGGAGAACACACCGTAAGGTGGGCTCTACCAAGCTGGCTCTGCCCAGTGTTGGTCTAAGTCAGATGTGTGCAGACAGAAGCTCACACTCCATTCCTGTTCTTCAGGCTACCCTCAGGGGAAGCCCAGTGCTTTCTCTAGAAGGCTCCTGCTTTCTCAGCAGATGTGCTTTGGGCCAATCCTTTCCTTGGAAATGCCAAGTGACTGATGGATCTTCCAACACACAGAGCAGTGTGTGTTGGAAGATAGTCTCCTCTCCCCAGACAGCTCATTTCCACAGTCAACGGAGCCCCCCAGAACAAGCCAGGGAGGAATGAGACAAGGGTGATACCCATGATTCACAGAAATAAACCAAGTGAGCTCTCTGGCCTGACTCCATAGGCCACTGTGGAGGAGTATAAATGGGCACCAATTAATTATCAGATGTCCTAGATGAGCCCTGAATGGTATTCAGCTACTAAGTGCTACTAAGCACTGGAGCAGCACAGGAGGGTAAGAACATCAAGAATATAGCCAACGGGATTTTTTTTCTTCCAAGGAGAGGCCACCCATGTGGTGATTCCAGCCCCAGAGGCACTTGCATCTGAACTGCTAAAAAACTGCAAACACATAAGAGAAATGCTCAAATCATACCCCCACCCCCACACACACAACAAAAAAAGTGAAGGAGGCACAAAGGCTCAGGCTACCATTATGACTTTAAAAACAACCTCTCTTCAACATTTGAAGAAATCAAACACAAGTAAGACTTTGCAAAGGCAGCAAATGGGTACACACAAACACAGACACACACCACAACCACCATCACCATCACCACCATCACAACCACCACCACCACCACCACCATCACCACCAGTATAACCACCACCACCACCATCACCACCACCACCATCACCATCACCATGACCAATACCATCACCACCATCACCATCACCACCAGTATAACCACCACCACCACCATCACCACCTTCATCACCACCAGCACCACCACCACCATCACCACCGCCATCACCACCACCATCACCATCACCACCATCACCACCACCATCACCACCACCATCATTACCACCATCACCACCACCACCACCATCACCATCATCACCACCACCAGCACCACCACCAGCACCACCATCATCACCACCACCATCACTACCACCACCATCAACACCATCACCACCACCACCATCACCACCACCATCACCACCACCATCACCACCATCATCACCACCAGCACCACCACCACGACCAACACCATCACCACGACCAACACCATCACCACAACCAACACCATCACCACCAGTATAACCACCACCACCACCATCATCATCGTCATCACCACCATCATCACCACCACCATCACCACCACCACCATCACCACCACCATCACCACCACCACCACCATCACCACCACCACCATCACCACTATAATCATCATCCAGGGTCTGCTAGGAAAAGACGGTAAACCCAGCACAACCCAAGGGCTTCTGCTTTTCCTCAGACACACAAAGCCAGGAAGGCATCTCTGCCATCTGCATGGCCAGTGGGTTTCGAAAGCAGCTAAGTCAACTCAGAAAATCTTATCAAGGTGACACCCCTGTGGGGCATCCAGGGAAGCCCCACAAGAGAAGGAGAAACCCACAAGGACACTGAGGAGACCCCTGATGAAACCACCAGTTCTCCTCATGTAATTCAAGACCTAGGCTCGAGACAGGTGGGCCAGGTGGGCCAGGTTGGGTGTCCTGAAAGTGCCCAGCTCTGCTCACAGCACACCCATCTATGCAAAGACACCAGTTAGCTCCCTTGTGCCCACTTGCTCAGAAAACCATTCTGGTGACAGCAGTAAGAGTGGGGTGTCTGTGAATGGTGGTGTGCAAGGACAATGGAAGGTTAATGTCACTCCCAGGATGTGTTCATATTAGTAGAAGCCAGGACAACTCAGATTGCTTTAACCCCAAGTGGCCCCTGTGGCCCTGGGATCAGCCAGCCAGGGCCCAGGGAGATGTGGACACTCCCAGCCCCAGGAAGGCAGCATGCATTGGCTCTGCAGCCCTGCTTGGTTTTCTGGGTTCCCACCCAAGGCCACAGCTGGCAGTGTGGGCACCAATGGGGCCAGGAGGTAGAGAAAACAAAGTCTTCTGCAGGCAGCATGCTTGTGTCTGTCTGACAGGTTTGTCCAATTGCTGACAGAATCCACATCTCTCCAGTCAAAACCACCCTGAGCCGACCTCTCCCCCCAAATACTCCCCAAAAGGTCTTCCGTGCAATCTTCCTGACACTAAACATCTCCCGGGGGCAAAGCAAAAAAGCAGGTAGGGTTCAGCTCTCAGACTACCATGCTGAATACACCCCACTTTTCCTGAGAGACCCCAAACAGCACTGCCCTAGGGCAGTGAGCATTCTGGTGATGAGTAGAGGCTGCCAACCTCCTGTTTATTCACACAGCATCTCCTGCATGCACTCAGCTATGGGTTGTCTCTGGAGGCTGTTCTGAACACAGTGGACAGAACATACAGCAAAATGAGCACAGCCTGGGTTTGCCAGGAGCTTCTGCAGAAGCTGACGCTCAGGGTGCCCAGGAGAGAGGCAGACTCAGGCCTGTGTCCCCTCCTCTTTGTATCCCTTGGTCAGAGTGTGAGCCCAACCCTGTGAGGGACTCCCCGGGTTGGAGGCAGGTGGGTCCCAGACTCAAGCACCCTGGATGGGGTAGAGGGGTA
This sequence comes from Erinaceus europaeus, assembly GCF_950295315.1. Classification (NCBI taxonomy): domain Eukaryota; kingdom Metazoa; phylum Chordata; class Mammalia; order Eulipotyphla; family Erinaceidae; genus Erinaceus; species Erinaceus europaeus. The sequence goes on along the minus strand of NC_080165.1, from coordinate 17,646,646 downwards.
GGGAAGGCAGGTGCGTAACAGAGAAGGCCTGGCAGGGGAGGCAGGTCTTAGCAGACCTGTCTGGAATCAGAGGAGCCCTGAGCCAAGAATGACAGGTTCAGTATCACTATTACCTCATGAAGGGGAGCCAGGCCACCACTGGGACTGAATGAGGCTGAATGTCCTGGACTGTTCTCCTGCCTGGACCTCACGCCTCCACATTCAGTCCAGGAAGACAATCAACACAGAACACTCTCCCACCCCTTGCCTTGGCACAACCACCAGAGAGAAGCCCATTCTTGGGGGGTCCTCAGCCCCCATGCACAACTGAGGTGATTGTGAAAGGCTGTCTTCAGGGACATGGAGGGGGTGTCAGCCAGAGGAGGGACCACAGGGAGTGGAACCCATTCCTAAGTGTTACTGCAAGCAAGATACAAGATGAGTCACTTCTCAATTAGGGAGGTCGTTTGGGGAGAGCCCCTGGTTCCTGCTAAGTGTCAGGAGTGTTTTGACGGTTTACTTTCTGACTCACACAAGGTAGAAGTGGGCCCTGCTGCACACCTCGGGGGTGGGGGGCACGGACGCACCTGCTCTGTAGGCCCCTTCTCAGAGGTCCCCACCCAGGAGGCCAGTGTGCCAAATGCTTGGAGACAGCAGGTGCCAGTCCTCTCCCAGTTCTGCAGAGACCCCAGCAACTTCTGGCTTTGAAGACACACTAGGGGTGTTTGTCTAACACCACTGGAAACTCACCATGAGAACTACCAGAGTCACACAGCCCCAGCGGGCTCCAGACTGGATTCTGGAGCAAGATGCAGGTCACTATGCCAGCACCATCACACAGGAGGATCCCAGCCCCCCAAAGGGGCGGTGCCAGCTCCTGCTCATAGCCTATGCACAGGTGCATATGCAAAAACAAGTTGACATCCAGGGTAGCTGCAGGAGGAGACCCCCTGGAACTAAGCCATCTTGCCCTGAGCTGGGGACCTCCCTCTGCAGGGCTCCCTTCAATGGAGGAGATGCTCTGGAGATGGTTCCATGGCCAAGAGCAAAACTCTTGTTGTGAGAACAATTCCTTGGAGTCTAGTCTCACCCCCCCGCCTTAACCTGCAGAAGTCTCCCAGGGTTGCTGCCTTTGGTGAGGCCATAGACTATAGGCTGTGATGCAAGGCAGCCCAGAGCCTAGCCTGGAAAGCAGTGTGAGCTGGGCCTTTGGGCTCCAGGGACACATCAGGAGTGTGTGTGTGTGTGTGTGTGTGTGTGTGTGAGTGAGTGTGTGTGTGTGTGTGTGTGCATGTGTGTGTGCATGCGTGCACATGTACCCAAAAGTGTCATCTAACCTACTAGAAGGTGCATCTTCATAGAGAGGACTATGTCCCATGTACTGTGTGCACCTAAGGGCAGCATAAGGACTAAGAAAGGGAGGCTTCTCTGCATCCCCAAAAAGAGACCAGCAGGAGGGTCAAACTGGAGCTGCCGACATCCTGACCCAACATCAAAAGAGGGCTGGATGGATGAGGAGACAGCATAATGGTTCTGGAAAAGGCTTTTATGCCTATGGCTCCAGGTTCTCAGGTTCAATCCCCATTGCCACCATCAGAGCTGAGCAGTGCTCTGGCATTTCCCTCTGTGTCTCTCATACTAAAATAAATTATATATACTTAATATATTTTTTCAAAAGTGAGTAGGAGGTGGCCCCAAGAAGGAGACATTTCAGGAGGGAGGAACCCTAGAAAGGGGGGTCCCCAAATGCAGGTTCTTCAGGGAGAAGTGAACCTGGCTTCCCACAGAACAGGAGTAGCTGCCTTTCAGAGGTGGAGTCTGCAGCTAGTGGGTCAAAATGCTCCCCCAGTGCTGCGTCCTGACCCCGGTGGGTATCCTCTTCCTGGAGGGAACTACTAGGACCCAGCCAGGGGCCAGGGGCAAAGCAGGGGCCCGTCACAGTTGCAGGCTCTGGCTGCACCGTCCCAGCCCCCAGGCACTGACATCAAGGCAGCTTTTAGGCAGCCAAGGGTTCAGCCAGTGACAGCAGAACTTTTTGGAACACAAGGCACTTAGTTCCCAGGGGCTAAAGACACCCCAGAAATCACGCCATGGGGTTCAGTCACCTCTGGGACCTTGAACAGGAGCAAAACTAAGCCCCTGGGCAGGGTGGTGGGCTCCTTGACTGTCACCGCTGGGTCTGGAATGTCTGGTTACCTCGAAATGGCTTTATCACCATCAGTGACTTGGTTCCATGTGAGACAGGGGAAATGAAGACGCAGAGAAGAGGCTACAATCAACTCGCAATCCCCGAGCTGGTTCCAGAAAAGCAGAAGTGCGTGGAAAGTGCGGAGACACCTCCCTCTCTCCTCAGACAGTCTTTCCAGCAGCTCCAGCAGCTGCTCTGCTTGGAGCTGGGAAGTGTTGCCTGGGCATAAAGCAGGCTGCTTGCTGGGAAAGGTGTGTTCTGGGCAGGGGGGTGGGGGAGGCTGTATGTCCTTAGTCCCCTGTCCCCCCACCCCTCACACACAGGCCATTTGGCCACAGAAATGGTTGAGTGGCTTTGCCACCTGCTACCTCTGAGGCAGACTCATGCTACAAGCCAGGAAACATGAGAGCTGGCAGGTCAAGCCGGGAGCAGAGATGAGGTTGAGATGCTCCAGGGCCGGTTCCCAGCCTGATTCTGATTTTCAGGGGGGGCGCAGAGGGTGGTCTGCAGACATTCACAATAGACCCTGGGGTTCAAAGAAACTACTAATCTTCAGTGGATGAGAGTCAGGGACGCTGCTTAACACACCATAGTGGTAAGGACAGTCCTGTCCCAAAGACTGACTTTGCCCTCAATGCTCCTGGTGCAGAGTACAGAAGAAAACCCAAGGCAGTAAGGATGGTGGTGATCTCCTCCTAAGAGTCAATGAGCGGTGGTGAGGAGGCTTGTGGAAGCTTGAGAAGGCTTTCCACCCTGGCCAAGTCAGTTGTACCCAGAAGACTTGAGCATCTCACAAGATGCCTCAATTTCTTCTTCCTTTGCAAAGAAACACCGCTTGTAATCAGAATGTTCCAAGATCTGGCCACTTGCTTTTTTTTTTTTTTTTTTTTTTGCAGAAGACTTCTCTCCAGCCCTGGCCAGGCCCCACCAGGACATGGCCACTTATATGCAAGGATTAAGCCTTCCAGCCCCACCTTCAGCCCTTTAACCCCAGTCATTTGGCCCCACCTCCTTAAACCTTTGGCCAAGTCCCATCCAGTCCATCAGCCTGGTTCTTCCTACCCACAACTCATTGTCCTAAGTGTCAAGAAGCGTTTGTCCAGAGAATCAGAGCAAATACTAAAAAGAAAAGGCTGGATATGATAGCACCTACAGGAAAAACCTGACCAGCACTAGAGATGAGGATGAGTTCAGAGGAGACTTCCTGGAGGAGGTATCTCTAACACTGGTGTCAGTTCTAAGGGACCCATCCAGCTATCTGCTCAACTCATTATGTGCAGCAGAACATTGGAATCACTTGGGGAGGACGGCAGGGCAGTGTGCACACAGCACTGAGAAGTGCACAGTACATAGACTTTGTGAGGGGAAGCCCCAGTGGACTCAGCCAGCATAGGCAAAGAAGACAGAGAACTGTCTCCCTGCCCCATCCCAGGTGTGAAGAGGCTCTGAGAGGCAGAGGGTCCATGGGGACAAGAATGATGCACTGGGGAGGGCGGCAAAGGCAGGCCCAGAGGTGGCCAGGCAGAAGGATGGCGGGCAGGAAGCCCTGCTAGAGAATGAGGCCTCTTGAGGGGACTCACTCAGTAAGGGGACCCCCCCCAGAGCCAAACAAACACTTGCAGACACACAACCCTCAGTGGCCACTGGCCTATGGAGCTGGAGCTGCACCCCCATGAGCTTAGGGGGATGGGGGGGTGTCTGGGGAGTCTCGTTCCCCTCATTGGAGCTGAAAATGACAGCATGTGAGCTTCTGCCAGCCATTTTAATAAATAAGTAAACGTTTCGGGAGCCCTCCACCATATTCGCCCGCACGGGAACAGTCTCCGGCTCTGCTGCCAGCTGCTCACCCATTTCTGGAAAGCCCAGCCCTGCGCAGCTTGCCCAGAGCTGCAGAGGTGCCAGTCCAGGGCAGAGATACAGAGCCAGAGGTGCGGGAGGAGTGGGAGGGAGTCTGGCCATTCCTAGCAGATCACTGCAGGAGCACAGGACCCCTTGAAGTGGTTGGGGACTGTGACAGTCATGCAGAGCAGCTTGTAGAAAGGGACCCTACACACAGATCCACCTGCCGAGGCCCATGTTCAGTGGAGAAGCAATTACAGAAGCCAGAACTCCTTCCTTCTGCATCCCCAAAAGAATCTTGATCTATACTCCCAGAGGGAGGAAAAGGTAGGGGAAGATGACCAGAGGGCTCTGAAGTCCAATTCCACTGGGACCCGAAATGTCTGTCACCAGGAATCTTTGTTTTTATACCATCACTGAAAGAGAAGAGAACCTGGAAAGCACCACCAGAGGAAGCCAGGCACTGTTCTGCTTATCTGAGGGGTAAGAGGAAAAAGAAAAGACACTCATATGTAGTAATAGGTGTAGACATGACTTAGAAAGGAAATGAAGGCAGGATCATAGAAAAAAAATGGCAAAAGAAATAAAGAAAAAATCTATGTAGAGACAGACAGATAACCCTTTATCAGTGACCTGGGAGAACCTATAGCAGTTTCTGATAAAAGAAACTGGGTGCACAGAACTCTGTGGTGGTGGGGACAGTGTGGAATTATATCCCAACTGTCTCATCATCTTGTAAATCACTAACAAAAATAAGAAAAAGAGGCCTCCACCAGACTAGGCCAGCTCATGTGCCATGCAGCCCGTCAGGGAGCCCAGGGCAGTGTCCCAAACAAATGACTGACTACAAGTGGCCTCAGGCTGCTTCTTCCTGCAGTTCTCACAGGTGCCCTCTCAGTCCCCAGCTCCCTGGAGTTCTGGATATCTCCATCCTCCTTGTCAATCTCCTCCCTATCAGACAGGCCATCACCCACAGAGCTCTGGGTGACAGGTGGCATTCTGTAGAGGTCATTAACTCCAGAGCACCACATTTCAATGCAAAAATGAACCCCTGGCAATCGGTGCAGCTGTGAAGCTATATAAAGAAATGGGGGTTTTAATGTTTTGCTTTTCTTCCCTTTCCTAGTGCCACATTATCATAACATTTTCCCGTAATTACACCCATAAAAGTCACCTGAAGATACTTCACACCACAAAAGTTGATCTATATATCTCATTCTGGGAATCTGGTGTGGCAGGTCCTGAGTGAAGATCCCAGGATATAACTCAGCCAGGAGGCCCAGTGGTGTCTCCTGCACTCACATAGAGCTGAGTGATTGATGTTCCTGGTGGGCAAATGGTTCCCCCACCCCTGTGTCTACTCTGTCCTGGCTGTTAACAGGGAGAAGTCAGGCTCAATCTGGAGGGAGGGTGGGGTGGGGTGGGGGGGTAGCGTGGCTCCTCTGGGAATAAAAGACAACAGGACTAGGTGGGGATGACAAACTCACCACCACTCTGCATCTTCACCGAGAATTTTATTGTAGAATACAGAATCCTTCTCCCCCAAGTGAGCTATGGTGGACAGGCAGGTCTGCACCTCAGTGGCCCTGGGAACTGAGCTCAGCTAGTAATAACCCCACATACAGAGGTCACCCCTGTTTATGGAGTGGAGAGAAACAAACGTCACATCTTTCCAGGCAGAAATTCATCAAATAAAAAGCACAGTGGGGGGGGGGGAGGAGGAAAAAAAGAAAATATGAGAAATAAACTTCTGAATGGCATCACTTCATTAAGTCTCCAGTGTTTTCAATTTTACCTCTTTGAGAACCCCCAGATATAAAATTTGAACAGCAGGAAAGGAACACATTCTAATCTCTCCTAAATATGCAATAAATAGTATTTATAAAGGAAATGCACATCAGAGAGCCTACGCTCAGTTAGTATGCTAATGGATTAAAAACAATTCACCAGTTGTTTGTGATTTCTTCTCCTAGTAGTTGCAGCTGAGGACAGCATGAGAGTTTGCTTAAGAATATAATGTGATTCTGATCGGGACTTATCGGGGGAAGTTGCACACCAAGGCACACAGGACAGTGCTGCCTCTCCCCGCACGGCTCCCAGGCTTGTACACTGAAATACAGACCTTACTCCCACTAGTTACAGGTCAGAAACATCTGTCCAGCAAACCATTTAGAATCAGGGACGTGTAGTCTGGGATAAGCACAATGACTCTTCACCTTCAAACTGAATCCCGCAGACACATGTCAAAGTCAAGGCTCATTGTTTTCTCCCCACCCCACCCCCAAGCCCCTGTCAATCAAGCCAATATGCTCTCAGTCAGTGTCTTGAATCCCAGGTACAAAACATTGACTCCCTCTGTTGACCCCCGCCCCACCACCCCTCACAGCAGTCCTACTCCATCAGGACTGCTAAAGGGTAGCTATTTTTTGGAAGACAGGAGAAAAGAGGGTCTTGCAGAGATCATGGAGAAGTTGTTACCAACTTTCTCGCCCACAACAACCCCTCCTAACCTCCCCCAGACCTCCCTAACACCTCTTTACCCAGCATCCAGCCCAGCTATCAACAGGGTGCTCACAGGAGACAGAAGGAAGATCATAAAGCCACCAAGATGCCACCCCCCCAACACCCCATTGGATTTTTCCTGGCAGTTCTTCCCCACTAGGAGAAAATGACAAGGCTGAGTCACTATAGCAACTAACAGAACTGGTGGGCTGCAGGTCTTTCTCCAGCCAGCGGGTGGAGCCCATCCCCTTAACTATGAATTGCAGCCCATTGCAAAGAAGCTAGGACCTCGCAGGCCAGGAACAGAATACCCCCTAACTGAAAATCAGGCCAAGACATAATCCAGTTTTCTCTGAGCAGCACCAGGAAGTGAGGCATCACCTTATGTGCTGCACAGAAACGCTCAGATTTAATAGGCAAGATAACTGAATCCTGTAAGATACTTCTCAGTGTCTCTAATTAATATGATTCAAATATATCTGCTCCACAACACAAAAACATTTTTGGGTAATAAAAACCCTGAGTGATGAGAAAAAGAGAACAATTTACAAACAAGAATGCCATCCTTCTTTCAGCCCAGATAAATTGGGAAGGAGACCGGAAAGCATTAGAACCATCTCATTTGCATCTCATTTGCTTTATCAATTCCAAAAGGGGAAAAAAAAAAACATTTTTCCCCTCCAGGAATGCTGTTCTATAAATTATTATTATGTCTATTTTGCATTTTTGTGAAATGTTTTAATTTCTCCAACTGCATTTCTGGTGAAATGGGGTGTGTCTGAGAGTGCTATCTTCTAGTTGGCTACCCCGGTTCTATAGAGACAGAGAAGCCATGAAAAGGTAGGTTCCCAAAAGCTTCTGTTATTAATGATTTCTGCTATTCTGGGAAAAGCACTTCTACCAGATGCCCTTGCCCTGGTGGAAGAGCTGTTTCTGGAATGAATGCTGGCCAGGCCGCAGAACTATGTCTGGGTGTGGAATGGGATCTCAGAGCCAGTGAGTGATGTGTCCCGGCAGCTGGCAGGCCCAGACAGCCCCCCTGACACAGGACTGGTGAGGTGATAGTGCAGGAAGGTGTGGGTGTAGGGACAGACCTAGCCCAGCTGCCTTGGGGTGCAGACCCTAGCAGGGTGTGCGTGCTGAGAAGGCAGAACTGGAGACCCTGGAATGTAGGACTGGGGTGTCCCTGGTTTAAGAACAATCAGCAGCTGATGCTTCTCCTACCTGGTGGGCTGCCTCAGACTAGCCAGCTGTCCCTATTACTGGCCTTGTCCCCAAGGACCTCTGTCCAGACTCAGCCCAGAGGCTCAGGTCACTGTAGCCCCCTTGCCAAATGCTGCTGAAATGCACTCCTTCCCATAGTGGCCCCAAGAAGTGCATTCAGATGCCACCTTGTCACTGTGGCTAGAGTTTATGTGCCATTAACCCACTGTACACTACCACAGAAGGCAAGAACTGCCAGCTCAGAACCGGGTAAAGGACCCTTCCTGACTGGGGAGGGGGGGTCCAAGGTGGCCTCGGGGAATGCTGAAAAGGCTAGGAATGTAGCTCAAATCCCACTGCAGGCAGCAAATGCCAGCAGCAGAGGTGTCTGCTGGCAGCTGGGGTCAGGATCTGATCTGATACCATCCTGATGCCTGCAGGCAGGATGCCTTATCCTCCCAGCAATGCTAGGGAAATGCACAAGCAGGCAGAGAACAGTAGACAGAGGACAGACAGTACCAGCTCTGGTTCCAGAGGGATGAATTGTCCCGTTGTGGCTAGGCATCCCTGTCCCCCTGCAGTGCCATTTTGGAGACAGTGGAATGCTTAGGCAGGGAGGGAGCTGGGAGAAGGTGGTGGTGGGGAGTGAGCTCAGAGCAGGTCCCCCCCCCCATAAGGGATCTATATTTTCCCATCACCTCTGTGCCCATGGCAGTTCTCCATGACAGGTGTCCCCAGCACCTTTCCTAGCCCTAGGACAGGAAGGGGCCTTGAGCTGGAGCTGGAGCAGAGGGACAACCAGGAGAACCAACCAGCCCGCGTGATTCCAGCAGAGGCTGCACGCAGAACACTGACCAAGTCCACACACCCTGACCAGCTGCGAGCCTGTGCCCGGCCCTGGCCAGCCTCCTCCACCAGGGTTCCCGGACACTGGGACACTGCCTGGATTCTGACCACCCCTCCTGATCCGCCCAGCCCCCACATCCTACCCACCTCTGAACGTGTAATGGGCTTCTCAGTTCCCAGTCTGTGCCAGGGGCACCCACCAGCTCAGGTGACCCCAGTCCCGAGCCACATCCACACGCTAGACCCTCTGGGGGTCACAGGCTCGGGTTCTCCTCCTACATACACAATACACCTGCAGGGGTGGCAGTGGGCTCTGTCCAGCATCCCATCTCTCACTTCCTTTTCTTTTTTTTTTTTTTTTTTAAGCACTTGCTATGCCTGCTTTCCAGAGCCTGACATCTGAGCCCCATCCCTGCTTCAGCCCCAGGTTCCCCCTCTGGACTCCGCCGCGTGACCCCCCACCCCTTCCCGTCCCTGGCGGGAGTGTCGCCCCGAGGAGGAAGGCTTCGGACCCTGAGCGCTTGGCCGAAACACCCGCGGTGCCGCCCGGTGGCCGGGGTGGACGAGCCGCCGCCTGCTGAGCGCGATCCCCCTGGTGGGGCAGTCTGCGATCGGCTGGGCTCGCTTGGGCTCGCCTGGGCTCGCCGGCCAGGGCCGGGAGCGCCCGCGGCACACCGGGCAGCTCCGTTCGAGGACGCGCTGCACCACCCGGGGCCTGTGCCCGGGCCCTGCCCCCGGAGTCGGGAAGGGAGGGAGGCACGGGCAAGCAGCCGTCTCCAAAGTGCCATCGCGCGGCGAGCCCAGGCGGACCGACGCCCCCCCCCACCCCCCGGCCCCGCAGCGGGGCGGCCAGGGGCCCCCGAAGACGGCGCGCCCAGAGCTGGCAACTCCGCACCGACTCGGGCGCCCCGCCGGCACCGGGGAGGGCTAGCAGGGCCGGGGCGGGCGCCCGGGAGGCCGCGCGGAAGACCTGCGCGCGCGGTACTCACTGCAGTAGGCGATGAGCAGGCTCGCCAGGATCATGAACGCCCAAAAAGTTGAGGACATGCTGGGCAGAGCGGTCGCATCTTGCCGGCTGCCGGTTCTGGGCGATGGCGCCATTGAAGCCGCGGCGCCCGCGCGGGGGGCAGCAGCGCTTCTCAGCAGCCCGCCCGAGCAGCGCCCCCGCGCCGGCCTCCACGTGCGGGCCCCGCGCGCGCCATCCTCCTCCGCCGCCGCCGCTGCCGCCGCCGCGCCCGGGCTCCGGCCCACTGCGCCCCGCGCCGGCCCGCCCCGCGCCGCGCCCTCGCCCCTGCCGCCTGCGCCCGCGCCCGCGCCCGCGCCCGCGCCTGCGCCCGCGGAGCCTGGGGACGTGGGCCCCCGCGGCTCTGGGCGTCGCTATGCGCCCAGGCTTTGCGCGCCTGGCCGCCGATGCGATGCGAGGAGCGCGCCTGATGCGCGCTCCCGGGGCCGCGAGGGGGCCCCCCAGGAGGGCCTGGGACTGGGGGCGGAGGCTGGCTGGCTGGCTGGCTGGCTGGTAGGCTGGCGGGTGGAGGGGACGCGGGAGCTGCGCCTCTGGATGGCGACAGAGACAGTCCCGAGTCCCCGCAACCCGGGCGCCCAGCGGGGCAGATGGCCTGGACAGCTGCAAGTTTGAGGACTTGGCTGCGGAATCCTTGGGTGCTTGTGCCCCCATCACGTCTTCCTGCACAAGCCTGAACCCTGTCCCTCACCTGGGAGGAGCGGGGTTTATTCCCAGTCTCCAGTACTTTGGAGCTGTCCCCCGGGGTGAGCTCTGGCACCCCCTTCTCTGAGTTGTCCCTTGGCATCCAGAGTCCTCGGAGGGCACTTTGGGAACTGAGTGGACAGCTGAGGTCCTGCTTTAGTCAGGGCCCCTCCTCTCCCCAGGTGGGTACTGCCAGGGAAGCAAGCTGTCCTGTCCCCTCTGTGGAGCCTGGTTCCCCAGGCTCCCTGCCTGGCTCCCAACAAGGCCCTAGTCTTGAGGCCCCACTCTTTCCATTCCAAGGCTGACTCCTCAAGTTAGATTTTCTCCTCAGGGTAACAATGCTCACATTTTTGTTGAACCTGCAAGGTTACCTACCTTCTGCAGGACTGGGTCCTTCCTGTGAACCAGCTGAGGATGGAAGAATTGCCAGCTTTCATTCAGGTCAGACCCACCAACCCACCCTTGGCTCCATGCCCTCACAGCAAAGCCAGCATCCAATTGCAGATGCTCAGCAGACCGTCCTGCTTCTGAAGGCTTTGGCCCTAGTACACAGCCACACTACCTACGTGAGCCCAACCCTCCCGCAGGCCTGTGGGCATGTGACTCCAGGGACGTTCTGGATCCTGCCAAGGATCCTGAGGCAAGGATGCTCCCAGCATCCTCTGAGACCCTGTTGGTACTGGGGACCTCCACCCTTTCCAAGATGCCACTATGGGAGCTGAGCACCAGACTGAAGGATAGGTAGCAGCAGAGGTGGGAACAGACATCACCCCTTCCTGAACCCTGTTCCCTGAGAGCTCCCTAGAGAGCCATGGAGCCTGTGCAATCTGCTGCCATTGGACGGCATGAGGAGTCAACTCTTACAGAACCTGGACACACACATGCATGCCACACATGCCCATACACACGTGTGCACATGTCAAAACAAGTACATGTACAATGCATCCATAGTACATGCACGTGTGAACACATGCCTATAGAGATGTGTGTATACCACACAGACCACACACAGCATACGTGAATACACTGTGTGCACCCTGTGTAGATGTGACATAGGCACATTAAACACACATGGATGTGTACCTGTGGCACATACATACAATGTGCTTCCACATACACACAACACACATATCAATACATACATGTATACCCACACACTACACACACACACACACACATACACACAGCCTGGAGGGGGGAACCAAGGTGGAGAAAAGACTCATCTGGACTCATGAGGACCCTTCCCCAGAGCCTTCTCTTGCTCTGATGTGATTCTCTACAGCCCAGTTTTATTTCGTAAATGTTCTATTCCTGTTTAGTTAAAAACTTGCCTGCCCAACTTAGTGCTTCCCAGATACAGCTTCCTGTGTCCTGTTGCTGACCAAGAGGCAGCTATGCAGATCCAGTGCTGCGGAGGGCCCGGTGTTGGGGCCTCAGATTGGGGTGGAGAATGAGGAGCAGGACGCCTCATCTGGACCTTAAGGTCCTGTCCCAGGAGAGAATTCCTCCAGCACTGCTGTCAGGACTCCCCTTCACCACTCCATCCCTTTGACTTAAGGCTTCCATTGGAAGAAAAATGCGACAGCTTTTAAAATGTATGGCTGGGGGGGGGTAGGGTGGCAATGCAGCGGGTTAAGCACAGGTGGTGTGAAGTACAGGGACCAGTGTAAGGATCCCGGTTCGAACCCCCGGCTCCCCACCTGCAGGGGAGTCGCTTCACAGGCGGTGAAGCAGGTCTGCAGGTGTCTCTCTTTCTCTTCCCCCTCTCTGTCTTCCCCTCCTCTCTCCATTTCTCTCTGTCCTATCCAGCAATGAGGACATCAATAACAACAACAATAATAACTACAGCAACAATAAAAAAACAAGGGCAACAAAAGGGAAAATAAATTTTAAAAATGTAACAAATAAATAAATATACTCCTTCCAGAGTTATCATTGGGGTTCAGTGCCTGCACTAAGAATTCAACACTCCTGACAGCCTTCCCCTCCATCTGCTTCTTTCTATTTTATTTGGTAGGCCAGAGAGAAATTGAGAGGAAAGCTAGAGATAGAGAGGGGGAGAGATAAAGATATCTGCAGACCTGCTTCACTGCTCATGAAGCATCCCCCCACCCCCTGCAGGTGGGGAGTGGGGACTTGAACCTGGGTCCCTGAGCATAGTAAAGGTCAACTGGGTTTGCCCTTATCCAGTCCCCTTCTTCAATTCCACAGTCTTTTTGTGCAAAAGTCAATGAGCCACCAATTTGTGATGGAGCCAGAGCTCCAAAGCAGCAACCAAAGAGCTTGTAGGATAGAGAGAGCAAGACTGGACCCCAAATCAGATTATGGTGTGTCCTGAGAGTTCACTAAACAGTTCCAGAACATCCTCCTGTGGAGGCTACGTTGTTTTAACCGGAGCTGGCTTCACGGGCGGGTAACAGAGACGACCAGAGACACACGGCTGAGCTGAGAATGCAGTTTAATCTTTATTCATGAGCAGGCAAACATGTGCTCTCCTGTCTTTCTCCTCCCACAGCAGAGAGGGACTCAGGAAGTACTGTAGGGTAGGGGGCGGGGAGAAGGGAGAAGTGTGTGAAAAGGCAAAGACTAAACCACAATCTCTCCGAGGTTGCGGGGGGGGGGGGGGGGTGAGACCAAACCAATGTGAAGCATAGCAACAGGGCTATAAATAGAAAATTACCAAAAGGAAATATCAAGAGTTGGAGGACTTGGTCAATCATCCTGACAGGATTCTTGGTGAAGGCAGGCCAGGGCTCAGTCAGACATCATCTGGGAGATGCTTGGGGTGAGGAACCTGTTCAGATACTCAGAACAGAAGGTTCTGCCTAATCACACTTAGTAGGAGTTTTGTTAAACCAGTGTATCTTTTTAAAAAATATTTATTTATTCCCTGTTGTTGCCCTTGTTGTTTTACTGTTGTAGTTATTACCGTTGTTATTGATGTCGTCTTTGATAGGACAGAGAGAAATGGAGAGAGGAGGGAAAGACAGAGAGGGGGAGAGAAAGACAGACACCTGCAGACCTGCTTCACTGCCTGTGAAGTGACTCCTCTGCGGGTGGGGAGCTGGGGGCTCAAACCGGGAATCCTTACACTGGTCCTTGTGCTTGGCGCCACCTGTGCTTAACCCACCGCACTACCACCTGACTCCCTAACCAGTGTATCTTAAAGGCTGTGCACAGACTGACCTAGGAGAAGCTTCCGGAGCCTGCCTAGAGATTGACAGAGCAAAACATTTCTGTCAGGCAGAGGGCTTGAGGATGTTGGAGTGTGTTGACTTGTCCCCTGTACTGAAAACTTCTCCAAGAAAGAAAAAGGAAATAAGGTTCTCAGGGGCAAGTGTCTGGGAATCCAGGGTAGTGGGGAGTCTCAAAGCTGCTGAATTTGAGAGGGATAAGAAGGTGATTTGAGATAAGAGTGAGGTGACCAGATCAAGACCCACTTGACAGGGGAGGACACCCCTGGTACCATCACAGAGACACAGTTAGAGTATGACAGGGTCAGGACCCACCCCCACACCCATCATCCCAGGGGCATGGTGAGAGACCAGGGTGGATAATGAGGGTGGGGGATGCTCAGAGAGCTGGGTTCTGTTGCTAGGTTACAGAAAGCTCAGTTCTGGATCCTAGTGCTACTACCAAGTGACAATTTGTTGTTGTTGATTGGCTGGTTTTGATTACCAGCCAGAACTGACAGAATGTTAATTTTGGAAACCCAAGTAAGTTCAGGGGAGAATCATATCACCAACTTGAGCCCAAGCCAAGAAAACCAGGCATAACAATTCCTTTGCTTCAGACCACATCCCTGGGTCTCTCTCCACAGGAAACCCAGGGGCTGCTGAACCTGACCTTGCAGTCTGGGTTTCCTGTGTTGTGGTCACCCCATAAACATGAAGCACACCAGAAATGGGCCTTGGAGAGCAGGTGAGGCTTCAGGGGGAGTGGTGGCTGTCAAGGATCTCACCGCTAGTCTGGGCAGTGGGCCTTTGCCTTCTTTCTTTCTTACTCTGTTTCTTTGAGTTTTTTTTTTTTAATTTGTTTATTATTGGATAGAGGCAGAGATAAATTGAGAGGGGGAGGAGGAGATAAAGGGAGAAAGAGACAGGGAGGCACCTGCATCCCCGCTTCACTATTAGTGAAGTCCCCCGCAGGGTGGGAGGGAACCCGGGACTTAACTCAGGTCCTTGAACACTGTAATGTTTGTGCTTAATCAGGTACACCACCGCCTGGCCCCGGTCTTTGCTTTCTCCTCTGAGGATTTGTGGGTCTTGTTTCCCTCGATTCACTTTCATAAACAAGAGTGTCAGTTGTTACTTCCCTGTTCTCTCTCCAGTCCCCAGACTACATGGATTTGTTCCATCATCATTTAGTCCTGGGCTGCCAGATTGACCAGGAGTGCCCTCCCCACATGCACATACACACGCACACACACACACATACACACGCACACACATATACATGCACACACACATGCACACACACACACGTGCACATGCATGCACATACACATGCACATACACACACACATGCACATGAACATATACAACCAGGTCATCCTGGATGCCATATTGGGTGCTCTAGCAACAGCCATGGCAAGAGAAACACTGCACAGGGATATATTTGGTTCTCCAAAAGGTATCTTGTTAAAGAGGTGGACTATAGTAGGCATGCTCTATATTTCTTTCTGAAAACATCATGGGTATCTCTTAAGGGCTTTTACCTCCATACTGGGATTCTCCATACACAAAAATTGCAGAAAGAAGGGTTTGCAGAAAGAAGGGCTTGGTGGGAGTGTGGAGGTGGCTACAGGTGGCCACAGGTGTAGAGCTCCAGGAGAAAGACAGACTGCCCACTTCTTTCCAAAACCTCTTTGAGGATGGAGGAAGCCTGGTGGATGCTGGAGGTCTTCATGAGGAGACTTGACCAACCCTGGAAACCAAGGAGTAAGCTGTGAGACAGGACAAAACACTGGACAGTGGCCTTAATGTCTGATGAGACTGGCTGTGGCTGGGTACTAGACATGTGACAAATCAGTGAGATTGGCCACTTCTCCTTCCTGACTTAGGAGGTTATTGGGAGAGGTACAGTGATGAGAAAGGGGGAAAAGTGGGAGGAAGGAAGGAAGGAAAGAAGGAAGGAAAGAAGGAAGGAAGGAAAGAAGGAAGGAGAAATAACCAGTCACAGCCATGGCTGACAAGGTTTAGTAGTGCAGCTGGTAACTTTCACAAGACAGAAAATGGTCTGTTGAGTTCCTGGCTTCATGCCCACCTGTGCTGGTAAGTGAAACCCATGTGCTGCTAATAAGAATAATTATCAATTTCATGCCTTTAGTCAATAAGAATGACACATAGTATTAACATATTCTATACCACGTGCCTTGCACTCTTCTGAGTTCTTTGCCAATAGAGATCATTCAGTCTCCATAACAACCCTTGGAAATTCTCAAAACCATTGTTTACAGATAAAGGAACTGAGCGACAGAGGCATTGAGTTTGGGAGTTTTAACTAGCATGGGGAGGCAAGGGATTTTGGTCTGGTTACAGAGTGGTTTCTATTAAGCACTGTTGAACCTCTGCCTCTTGTTACAAAAACAGTTCATTTATTTATCAATTTATTTTAAAAAAAACCTTTAATTTAATGAAAGAGATACAGAATACTGCTCAGCTCTGGCTTATGGGAGTACTGGATATTGAACCTAGGACCTCAGAGCCTTAGGTATGAAAATCTTTTGGGTAACCATTATAGTTTGGGTAAACCATATTATTTTGGGTGAATGCTGTGCCATCTCCCCAGCCCTATTTATTGATATTTATTTTTTGTCATTAGCAGAACCTCACTGTTCTGAGTCAAAGTTCCTTCCTTCCTTCCTTCCTTCCTTCCTTCCTTCCTTCCTTCCTTCCTTCTATCCTCTCTCCCTTCCTTCCCTTCTTTATTTCAGATAGAAAGAGAGGAACACAAATTGGAAAAGAGAGGGAAAGACACCACAGCACTGAAGCTTCCTCCAGTTTGGGACCAGACTAGAACCTAGGTTGTGCAAAAGCCAAAGCACGTAAGCTATGTTGCCACTCCAGAATCAGGTCATGTAAGGGAAAATTTGTGAAAAGGTCAGACAGGTGAGTAGAACATAAACAGTTCCTTCCTTCTGCCACTGAGATGAGATATGCTTAGCTTCTTGTCCATAGTTTTTGCAGTATTTCCATATTCTGGATGCTTGATGAGCAGTTTCTTTAGTGCATAGTTCTTGTTTCTGTCTAATCCTCCAGCACAAGGATTTTATGGCATTCTGAAATTCTATAATGCATAATAGCTCCATTTACATAATCAATCATTTTTGTTTTGTTTTGGGACATTTAGACTATTATGGGTATTTTACTTTTTCAAACATATCAGCCAGGAACATGGTTATACTGAAGTAATTTACTACAGTTATGGCTACTTGAAGTAAAAAAAAGAAGAAGAATTGTAATTGTTAGGTTAAAATAAGGACACAATATTAAGGTTTTGGTATACTGCCAAGAAAATTTAAGGGGGGAAAAGTTACATTAACTCATATTTATCCCAGCAGTAACTGAGAATACTGTTTCAGTTACCCTGTGTCAGCAGCTGTCCCATGCACAATTGCTCAGATGACAAGCAGTTGCTAGTCTTTGTTTTCTGCTTTTCTTTGATCTTAGGGTTAAATTTTTTTCATATGTATCCTTTACAATTCTTTTTTCTGTGAATCAACTGTTTACATTATTTGCCAAGTTTCTTACAGTGTTTGTCTTTTTATTATTGGTTAATGAGAGTTATTTTCTTTTTGAGGTTAATTTATTTATCTTTTTAATTAGCAACACAGAAAGGGATAAAGAAGACAATAACAGGTGTTAACAATAGTTCACCTATTTACACATGAGGCTTTGTCAACTGTCCTTGGTGAATTTATCATGTGCCAGTGTTTGCTTTTGTAGATTGGAAACAGTATGAGTGGACATTTAGGGGCGGTTTCCTATACTTTACATGTTGTGTTAGTTTTAACAGCTTGGTGGAAATGTGTTAGGCAGGGTTCTCAGGAGAAACAGAATCTGTGTATATAGAGATGTTAAAGAATTGTGTAATATGATTCTGAAGGTTGTCCATTTCAGAGCTGGTACACCAGGGCCAGATGAAAGACACAGAGAAGAGCTGACATTGCAGGTGGAGTCCAACAGTCATCTTAAAGCTGAATTCTTTCCTCCTCAGGAGACTTCAGCCATTTTTCCTCTTAAGGATGGCCTTCACCTGATAGGGCAATGCCCACCCACAGTATGGAGGATATTCTGCATGATTCAAATCCTCTTAGTTCAAATGTTAGTCACATTTTTTTAAAAAAAAAAAAAAACCTTCCAAACCACATGCATACTAGTCTTTGATCAAGCAACTGGGTCCCATGACCCAGGCAAATAGGTACATAAATCATCACATAGTTGGAGACGTAATTGGCATACAATGTACAGCACATAGTGAAAGTGACAAGCTGATAGATGTTGATGTATGCCTGGGAAAGGAAATATCAGCATAATCAACATAATTAGCACATCCATACCTATCAGCCTCAAATGTTCCCATCAGCCTCTGTTAGTCTTTTCATCCCCTACCTCCACCCCCTCCCCTGCAAACAGCATCTTCTGATTTGCAAATCCTAGAAGTCTCTATGAATGGAAGTGTAAAGGTAGATGCCCCCTCTTTTTCTAGTTTGTCCTGTTCAGAAAAATTGCTTTGAGATTCCTCCATGTTGCTGTATGTGCCAGTAAACTATTCATTCCTCTTTATCCTGGAGATATGCTCTATTTGCATGGAGATTTTGTGAATTCACCTGTTGATGGACATTTGGGTTGTTTGTAATCAGAGCTATTGCCAATGTAACTGCTATGATGATTATCATTCATGTATACATTTTTTGTATGAATGCACATTGTTGTTTTTTATTGAGGGTAATGATTAAGAAGTAATCCCAATGATTGGGTCACATCACAGCTATACATGCACCTTTTCATGAAAGGACTAAACTCTTCTCCTGCGACATGATTTTACCATCACACACCTGTACAAGCAGAGTATGTGGGCTCAACTAACTCCATATTCTCACCTTAGTTTGGCACAGTGCAATTTTAATCATCACCATTCTAGTGGGTAAAATTAGTATGTCATGTCATTTCATCTGCATTCCCTTTATGACTAATGGTGCCAAGAATCTTTCCACGAACATATTTGCATACGTGCAGATATACTTCTCAGGTAAAGTGCATACATTTTTTTTTTAATTCAGTTGTTGGCTTTCTTGATGTTTGAGAGTTCTACATAGATTCTGGATACAAGTGTTGTATCTGACAGGTAACTTGCAAATCTTCTCTCCTAGTCTGTGGCTGGTCTTTTAGTTCTTCCACCAGTGCCTTTGGAAGAGCAGAACTTTTTAATTCTGATGAAGTGTAATTTATTGATTTATTATTCTGTGATAATTGGTGTGACATTTAAGATATATTTGTGTTACATTTAAAGAAATCATTGCTTTGATCAAGATGGTGAAGTATTGAGGCATGTTTTTTTTTCTAGATGTTTTATGGTTCTAAATCTACGGCTTATTTTAAGTTATTATTTTTGTGTGTGAATGGTATGAGTTATAGAGGCAAGTTGCTTTTTTTAATATGGGCATTCAATTTTGTGGAATGCTTTGTTTGAAAGATTATCTTATTTCCTATGAATCTTTTCTCATCACCTTTGTCAGAAACTAGTTGACAATCACTGTGTGGGTTTATTTATAGATTTTATTCTTTACTCTTGATCTATTTATATGCACACTGTCTTGATTACTTTAGTTTTGTAATGTCTTAAAATCTGATAGGTTCACTTCTTTATATATACGTTTATGTTATTCCCTTATATTCCTCTTTATATTATTTTTGTATTCTATTCCTTTTCATTTTTTCCTTTAAGTGTATTTGTCTTTTACTAAATTATTTGCATTTACATGTGATTTTAGAAAACGTTTGCCAAAATCTATGAATAAGAGTGTTGGGGTTTTTACTGAAATTTTATTTCTTTTTTTAAATTTATTTTATTTATTTATTTTTGTTGCCCTTGTTGTTTTATTGTAGTTATTATTGTTGTTGTCGTCGTTGTTGGATAGGACAGAGAGAAATGGAGAGAGGAGGGGAAGACAGAGAGGAGGAGAGAAAGATAGACACCTGCAGACCTGCTTCACCGCCTGTGAAGCGACTCCCCTGCAGGTGGGGAGCCGGGGTTCGAACCGGGATCCTTGTGCCGGTCCTTGTGCTTTGCGCCACCTGCGCTTAACCCGCTGCGCTACAGCCCAACTCCCTGAAATTTTATTTCATGTTATAATGAACTGTGGTCTAACTAGCATCTTAAATGTACTGAGTCTCCTGTTCCGTGGTCTCTGTGGACGTCTCCGTTTCATTCATTCCTTGGTCTCAACACTATTCCAAAGTTCCTAGTGCACAAGTCTTTGTCATCTTTTGTCATACGTGTTATAATTAGGGCACTATGTTAGATTAATTTTGGTAGAATTTAAAGCGATTTTTATTTACAGTTTGACTATTGTTGAGTATAGAATTTACCTTTTTAAAAATATTCACCTGGGTGAACTCAAGCATTAGATCTAGTAACGTACTGAACTGATCTGTAGCAAAGCCTTCAGCTATTCTTTCCTTTTGATTCAATCAAATTCCCTACATAAACAATCCTGACATCTGTAAATAGAGATTCATTTTTTTCCCTTTTAACCTGGGTAGCTTCTATTGCTTTTTTCCATCTTACTGCACAGGCCACAACCTCTTGCTCACTGGAGGGTTTGGATTAATGATGCCCAAGGGCTCTGCCAGGCTGTAGGCGTGGCATCTCCTGGACACTCATCTCCATCCAGGTAGCTCCGTCCAGCAGACCTGGCTCTGAATTGATGGATACTTCTCAAGGACTTTCTTCTCACATTGTGTTTACCAAATACCCTTTTCTTTGGCAGGGGTGGGGTGGGGTGGGTGCTGGCTGGTGGCACATATGGTCAAGCACACACACTAGAATGCACTCCCTGACTAGGGCCCCTGGTCCCCACCTGCAGGGGGAAAGCTTCACGAGTGTTGAAGAAAGGCTGCAGGTGTCTATCTCCCTTTCTATATCTCCCTCCTCTCTCAATTTCTCTCTGTCTAAATACTTTTAATATCACGTACAAAAAAAATTGTTCAGGGGCCACAGTGATGTTAATGTGAGCATAGACGTTAATGTGAGCAAGCGCCTGCCTTCAAGACCTGGATCCCCACTTGCAGCTGAGAAGCTCCACAAGCATGAAGCAGTGCTGCTGGTATCTCTCTTTTCCTCTACTTCTCCCTTCCAGTTTGTTTCTGTCTCTGTCCAATAAATTAATGAATAAATAAACTATTTTTTCAAATCAGCTCATTTAAGAAAAAGTTAGAAGAGCTTTAGACTCACAGAAAAATTACAAAGATAGTTTAGAGTTCCTTCAGACTCATACCCCATTTTTTTAACACCATAAATTGGTACTGGGTGCTTTTTGCTGGGCTGATCACTGCTTATTAGCTAAAAGCTACCTTTCGTTTATGTCTCTCTAGTTTTGACCTAATCCTTTTTAACTTTTCTGTTCCATTCAGGAGCCTAGATGGCATTTAACACTACATCTACTTGGTCTCTTTCAGGCTGGGACAGTTATTTTCATCCTTGTGATGACCTTGACTTTTGGAGGAATGTTGGGTAGGTCTGCGAGCAGGTGCATGCCCCATCTATTGGCACTTGTCTGATACTGGTCATTCCCATGACCACAGTGGAGTTGAGTGTTTAGGTGACAGGCTTCTCCCTTTAGCTTTCTTTCCCCCACCCTCTCCTTTTTGAGAGGAAGCTACAGGTACCCCCACAGGGATGCCCTCCTCCCAGAGCATGGAGTAGCTACAGATTACTTGGAAACTAATTCATTCTGCCTGAGAGATTGGTGGCTTCTCTCTATTTATTTATTCCACTATTTATTTGTACTCATATGGATTTGTGGATATTTATTTATGCTCCCAGTTATAATTTAATGCCGTCTGATTTATGGTGCTGTTGAAATTGATATATCTTTGGCCACTGGGGAGCTCTTGTGGCTGATTCCTGTATCCCTTTGACTTATCCTCAGTTGTGTCTGTTCTCTAGCACGTTGGCTAAGTATTTCTAAATGATTTTTAATCCCTCTGTCCATCTGTCTATTTAACAAAACAGCTGATGAGCAGCTGATAACAGCATGGGTGTTCTGAAAGTTAGAACGGCCTCAGGAAAACCCCAGCTGGGGAACAGTGTTGAGAGTCTGTAGCCTGGTTGTAGATGAAATTTTTATTTCCTGCTAGGTTCTCCCCCACCCCAGCTTTATGAACTATAATTGACATATAACACTGTGTAGATTTGTGGTGTACACTGCAGTCAACTGATATAGGAATGTACTGCAAATTATTCACCGCAATCAAGTTTGTCAATATGGATACTTCTCAAACTGTTATAATTAGAATTGTGCTGTGACCCAGCAATTCTACTTCTGGTTACAGATTTCAAAGAATTAACATCAGTAGCTGAAATTTAGCCTTCACTCCTGTGTTCATCACAGCAGTATTCCTAATAGCAGAGATATGAAAGTAGATGCAATATTTGTGTGAATATTATTCAGCCATCAAAAAGGAGATCCACACATTTGTGACATCATGAGTGAACTTTGAGGGCAAGTTACTCTGTAAAATACATCAAATCAAGCCAATACCACATGGTTTCCTTTGTCTGTTGTATCTTGTGAAATGATTCAAACAACTAATTACTTAAGAAGCAAGTCTGGTCTTTAAAAAAACCCTGAATGAGTGAGGGTTGTGCATAGTGCAGCAGAAATTTCTGGATATTTTTTGACCATTTATCAGCCCATTTCAAGATAAATCAAAAGAATTTTAAGTGGTCCGGAGGTGGTGCAGTGGATAAGGCATTGAATTCTCAACCAGGAGATCCTGAGTTTAATCCCCAGCAGCACATGTACCAAAGTGATGTCTGGTTCTTTCTCTCTCCCCCACTATCTTTCTCATAAATAATTAAATAAATAAACAAACTTTTTTTAAAAATAAAGAATTTTAAGACAACCTATTTTAGCAAAGAGCAGAACATTTTGATAAGGGGAACAAAAGAAGCAAGGAAATCTGCATAGGCTGGCAACACTGGTAGAGAGGTAAGGACAGAAGTCTCCTCTGACTATCATTCCTTGTTTCAAGGTCTCTTTTAAATTGCACTCTTAAAGGGACACCAGCAGATTGATGGCTGCAATGGTTAGCATACCTCTATTCACATAGGGTGTCAGATTGGCTGTGGCCAGCCACTTTGGCATCTAGAGCTTTGGCTCCATTAATACTCTTCAGTGTTTGAGGAATTACTGATCTTTGCTAGTCATGCAGAGTAATTAGGCCGTGGGTTTTATAAGCTTGTGGCAAGTACAAGACTGGCATGCTGAGCTATCTTTTCCTGTCCTTTCCCACAGAGTTTCTAAAATGTGCAAAGTCAGCATGATGGACGCTCCTATAGGGAACTGTTCTCTTTTTACTTCACCTGTGAATATTAGAAGGAACAGGTTCAGAACTCCCACCTGCAGGCAGTGGTCGGTTCCCTATGAGCCAGTTCTTTGTCTTTTGCAGAAAACGGAAGGAACAGCACTGCATTTTCAATCACTCTCCCCCTCTCCCAGCCAACATGTGTGTAAACAGCTTTCCTGGAGGTGTTGAGAAATGCCTTGTGGAAAGCCCCTGCCTGGGTCACAGTGGGCAGAAACCAGATGGGGGAGTGGGGTAGCCACAAGTAACACTGGCAAGCCCTTGATCTCTAAAGTCCCTGGAGGAAGTGCTTTCTTTTTTCTTTCTTTTTTAACACTTGTGCAGATATAAGTGTGTATGAATGGTGAGTGATGAAGCCTTTTAAGGTCAACGAGATTCTACTCAGATGTAAATCATTGGCTCAAGGATTCCACCAGGTGTGTGTGTGTGTGTGTGTGTGTGTGTGTGTGTGTGTGTGTGTGTAGGGGCATCATCCAAGCTGGGAAGAACCAAGCACCACACACTCACTGACCAGGCTCTGTCCCCCCAGATAGCTGCCTCATCTACTGGCACTGGGTCCTGCAGGAGAAAACTATCAATGACTCTTTCTACCAAAGGACATGTCATTCTATGGACAGGCTGTTGCTATGATGGTCCTAGACTGTGTCCTCCCATCATTCTCCATCAGTCCTGTCAGATAAGTCTGAATCTGAGTCCTGCCCACATGATGACTGAGATGGAAACTAGAGAGAACTCAGAAATTTTAGCTGGAGGGGAATTCCAGTAAAACTACACACTTCCTCCTTCCTGGTCCTGAAAAACAAGACTCCCTGTACACTGATCTAAGATGAGTGCTTAACTGCAATAACTGCTTGTACTCCTGTAACCCAAGGTTAACTTGGCTTGCTTCTATTTGGCAAAATTGTATAAAGGTGATATTACATTCCCATTCAAGGCCACAAGTGCACCAGGTGAAATGGACTCTGGTCTGCGTGAATAAACTCCTTTCTCCTTCACCCATCTTGGTTCCAGTGTTCTAGAATTTCAGCATCTTTCCCTGATGATGACCAAGTCTCCTATCCTGCCTGGAACTTCTCTAGAGTGTCTATTTCACTTCTTGAACTTTGAGAGGAGAGATTTATGGCCAGAAGCTTTCCCCCCATCAGGGGAGCTGTCTTTTGAATTATTGGGTAATTAAGATGCTAATGGCTGTTTATAAAACCCTCTCTTCTCAGCCCCACTGCCTTCTGAATAATAAGGACCATCCCTTTGTTATGGAGGAAATAGTAACAAGAGGGAAATCCTTCATCAAATCACTGTTTGCATCTTTTCTTTTCTAACAGGAAAAAGGAATTTACTAATGCTTAATAATTTTTGGCTGTGTGAATGAATTGTAGGGAATTCTCCTCTTAAAAACCCATTTCCTTTGCGAATAAGGATGAACACTTTAATTCCTTATTGGCCTTGGAGGGGGCCCCAGAGGAGAGCAGCTTCTTAATCAAAGTCTTACAAGCACACTTTTGCAAACCTCATTCACAATAAAGCATTGTGTGGACATGGTCAGTGATTCAGAAGTGGGGAGAGGCAATTTCCTGATCACTGTTCTGTTGTGGGGGAAACAGACTCCAATGTCTCCCCATAGTGTCTGGTTCATCATGGTAGGTTTCCACAAAGAAATGGGGAGTCTCTGATCAGGCATCACATACCTTATCTAGGAAAATAAAAATGTGTACAGACAGGTCATGTGGAGAGACTGGTGACTAGCCAACTTCTTTTCTGTTTTTATCTCCCGAACTATCTATCTGGAGTGAACTTTCCATTGACTTGTTGAAATGATCTGACTCCTCTATTGGTTCTATTTTCAAGGTGCATTTTTTCCCCTAAGGTCTATTCTTCCTTTCTTTTTTTTTTTTTTTTTTTTTTTGCCGCCAGGGTTATTGATGGGGCTGGGTGCCTACACTAGGAATCCACTGCCCCTGGAAGCCATTGTTGCCCTTGTTGTTACCTTTGTTGTTGTTGTTACTATCATTGTTCCTATTGCTGTTGTTGTTGCCAGGTAGGACAGAGAGAAATTGAAAGAGGAGGGGAAGACAGAGACAGAGAGAGAAATAGACACCTGCAGACCTGTTTCATCCTTTGTGAAGGGACCACAGTGCCCCAGGGCTTGAAATGGGATCCTGTGGAAGGACTGGCACAAGGATCACTTCCTCCTTTCTATTTTTTTAAAATTTTTTATATTTACTTATTTTCCCTTTTGTTGCCCTTGTTATTTTATTGTTGTTGTAGTTATTATTGTTGTTGTTATTGATGTCATTGTTGGATAGGACAGAGAGAAATGGAGAGAGGAGGGGAAGACAGAGAGGGGGAGAGAAAGATAGACACCTGCAGACCTGCTTCACCACTTGTGAAGCGACTCCCCTGCAGTTGGGGAGCCGGGGGCTCAAACCGGGATCCTTACACTGGTCCTTGTGCTTCATGCCACCTGTGCTTAACCTGCTGAGCTATCACCTGACTCCCCACTTCCTCCTTTCTAAGGCCACACCTACTCTTTTCTCCTGCAAAGGAACTTTGTAGACAAAGACCAGGGTTTAGCAGGTTAACTTTGTGATGCCTTGCTCTGATTTTTCTTCTAAACAGATTGACCCGAGTGCCATGTCTAGTATGAGCTCCCATGGGGTAAAAGATAGTCTGTGGATCTCTAGACTTTTGTGTGATGCCCAACAGAGCTGGCCACCAAACTTGAGACTGAGGTTTGCTGTCAGGCAGATGTGTTCACAACAGGGTGGGAACTCAAGGCAAACACCTCTTATCAATGTTTGATTGCTCTCATGGAAGCAGTGCAACTCTGAAACATACTCATCAAACTTAAAAGACTGGGTGGAAATGCATTACTACTGTAGGGGCATAGCATGGGTCTCAGGAAGGGTTTGATCAAAGTGTGGAACATGGGCAAGGAATCTTGTGAGAGTGTGAAGGGATGCTGAGCAGGGAGACACAGGGAACCTACAGGGATCTCAACTCATTCTGAGCCTCATTCTAAGCCAAAGTTATTCTATCCACTGAGGTTTTTAACCACCATAGCATTTAAAAAATATATTTGTTTATTCCCTTTCATTGCCCTTGTTATAGTTATTATTGTTGATGTCATCATTGTTAGATAGGACAGAGAAATGGAGGGGAAGACAGAGAGGGGGAGAGAAAGATAGACACCTGCAGATCTGCTTCACCACTTGTGAAGTGACTCCCCTGCTGGTGGGGAGCCTGGGGCTGAAACCAGGATCCTTACACCACCGGTCCTTGCGCTTTGCGCCACCTGTGCTTAACCCGCTGCACTACCGCCGGACTCCTGAGCCATAGCATTTTATGGTTGTGGTCAAAGAGCCCAACTAGAAAATCCTTGACATGTCACTGAAGTTTGGTATTTGGGATCCACAATACCCCCGCATCAGATTCCACTTTGAGAAAATAAAATGGGAGGTATGAGATAGCTCACCACGAAAGTGCATGCCTTTCTCCAGTAAGGCATTATTTTTTTATTTTAAAATATTTCTTGATGTATTTATTAATGTCGGGGGGCGTAGTGCAGCTGAGCATCCCTGTAGCACATTTGATGTTAGCAACTGAATTCTGAACCCCGTTTGTGAGTCCAGTTCTATAGCCACTGCGACTTCCCAGGTCACAGGCATGCCTTTCAATACTGAAATCGTCAAGGAGAAGTGACACATGAAGAGAATGACGATCAAGAGGCAGAATTTTGCTTTACTTTTTTTTTCATTTACTTACTTTAGAAAGGAGGGGTGGGTATCAGAGCTCTGCTCTGGCACATGTAGTGCGGTGTGCTGCAGGGGACCACACTTACGCAGGTGGCAAGTCTTGCACTTTACATACTGGGCCACCTGCCCAGCTCCAGAAGAGGCACACTGCTATTTGTTTATTTGCTTGTTTATTTATTTATCTATTTTGAGAGAGAGAGAGAGAGAGAGAGAAGGCAGGGAGGCAGGAAGAAAGAGAGTGACAGGGGAGTCGGGCTGTAGCGCAGCGGGTTAAGCGCGGGTGGCGCAAAGCACAAGGACCGGCATAAGGACCCCAGTTCGAACCCTGGCTCCCCACCTGCAGGGGAGTCGCTTCACAGGTGGTGAAGCAGGTCTGCAGGTGTCTATCTTTCTCTCCTCCTCTCTGTCTTCCCCTCCTCTCTCCACTTCTCTCTGTCCTATCCAACAACGACAACAACAATAATAACTACAACAATAAAACAACAAGGGCAACAAAAGGGAATAAATAAAATAAATAAATAAATAAATAAATAAATAAATAAATAAATAAATAAATAAGAGAGTGACAGAAACAGCAGCACCAAAGCTTCCTTTGGGTCACCCATATGGCCGGCAGCACACTATCCAAGGGAGTCACTCTGCCAGCTGGAGAGGCACAGTTCTGAATAAATGTCAGATAAATGGCTGGACCTTAGAAGTAGGCCATGAGGTCAGGTGTGCTGCTGATAGAGCTGTGATGTAAAGCAAATGACTAACGGAAATCCAGGAGGCATGTCAGAAGGCCCAGGGGACAGGAGGCATTTGTCCCCAGGACTAGAGGGAGGTGGGTCAAGCCCAGCCCAGGAAGTAGAACAGTGAGTAGCATGCCAGATCTGGAAGGATGAAGTCCTCAGTTTGATTCCCATTATGCCCTGTGATAGAGTGAGGTTCTGGCTAATCTTTCTCTCTCTCTCTCTCTCTCTCTCTCTCTCTCCCTCTCCCTCTCCCTCTCCCTCTCTCTCTCTCTCTCTCTCTCTCTGTCTCTCTGCCTTTTATGTTAAATAAGTAGGTAAATCCAGCCTTTAGGTTCATGATTAGTAAACAGTTTATTTGGCTTTATATGTTAACTCTCTTTTCAGCCACCAGGTTCCAGCTGCTAACATGATGCCAATCTTACTTCAATGAGTAGACAACCCCACCATGTGTCCTGGAGCCCCACTTCCCCAGAACCCCACCCCACTAGGAAAAGACAGAGAGACAGGCTGGGAGTATGAATCGACTTGCCAATATGCACATTGAGTGGGGGAAGCAATTACAGAAGCCAGACCTTCCACTTTCGACCAAAGGACATGTCGTTCTATTACCCCATAATGATCCTGGGTCCATACTCCCAGAGAGATAGAGAACAGGAAAGCTATCAGGCAAAGGGATGGGATACAGAGTTCTGGTGGTGAAAATTGTGTGAAATTGTACCCCTCTAATCCTGTGGTTTTTGTCAGTGTTTCCTTTTTTATAAATAAAAATAAAAAAAAGAAAGTGCAGTAATAAACCACAACTATGGTTTCATTATTCTATTTTCTTCAGTCTGCCAAGTTATTATGTACTTTCGATTATCAGAACTTTAGTCAAATAAAAATCAAAGAGAAATTTACCCAGAATCCATCACATCTACAACTCAGTGCCCTTATGTTTTTTAAATTCTTTTCAGCTCTAGCTCATCTGTGTGTATTATCCTTACACATTAATTTTACATTTTTTTAACTTCATTATATGTAACTAAGCATTCCCTATTATGCTACAGAAACTTCATGATCTGCTTGTGTCTGGGGAAAAAAAATAAAGAAAAGGCAAAAATGTAAAATTCTATCCCCTAAAAAGCACTGTGAAGATTTTCTACTAAGACAGCAAAGCACGTTATGCTACAATACCCTCCTTTGCTCCACACCCCTAAAAAAGATGAGAAACAGAATTAAAAAAAATGCAGATAGCATCATGCCCAGAGACAAGCTGCAGTTCTCCAGGAGAAGAATAAGGTGGCTTCTGAGATTCAGTCAGTGCTCAGCTCCAGGCCAACTTCAATGAATTTGGGGGGTTGCCTCTTGCCCTCTAACAGTTACCAGAAATACCATCTTGGAAATGTGAACCAAGCTCACTGTAGTCAAGTGGTGAGATAAAGTCTTTGATGTTTTCTGTTCAAATTCAACTAACTGTACTGTAAACCGTAACCCCCCCCCATAAAAAGAAAAAAAAGAAACTTAAGAAAAAGAAAAAAAAATAAAAGGTTTAGTGCTCACAAACACTTAAGCCTGCCTGAGCAAGCACTTAACCATGATGAATGCCCTGGGTTCAAGCCTCAGAACAGTATGAGAGCAACATGACACCATCAGGTGCTTCACAGAGCACTGCTTACCTGTCCCATTTCTTAGCTCTCTTCCTCTATTTCAAATTAAAAAAAAAAAGAAAAAGTATGAGGAAGAATTCAGCTCAGTGGGGAGTCGGGTGATAGCGCAATGGTTAAACACACATGACACAAAGTGCAAGGACTGGAGTAAGGATCCCAGTTCAAGCCCCCGGCTCCCCACCGGCAGGGGAGTCACTTCACAGGCGGTGAAGCAGGTCTGCAGGTGTCTGTCTTTCTCTCCCCCTTTCTGTCTTCCCCTCCTCTCTCTATTTCTCTCTGTCCTATCCAACATCATCAACAACAATAAAAACAACAAGGTCAACAAAAGGGAAAATGAATATAATTAAAAAATTAAAAAAAAAGAATTCAGCTCAATGGAAAAGCACACAAATGAATCGCTGGTACTGCACACAATATACATACATGCTTATGTGCGTGCATAAGTATATACATACACACAGACTCATTCACTCAGAAGACAGCTTCAGGTCTAGGGGCACAAGGAAAAATACCAAGTGTTCAAAGGGTTGCATGGCTGGAATCTGCAACCTGTTGACATCCTAAGCTGACATGTGGAATCTCCCAAATCCTCGCCAGAACTTGAAATAATTTCTGTTCTAAGTCTGAAATCTGGGTTGTGCTGGGGAAAAGATGGAGGTACTACCCTAAGATAGATAGATAGATAGATAGATAGATAGATAGATAGATAGGGATGAACTCAGGGAGAGAGAGGCAGAGATAGATAAAGGAGACACACTGACAGTCCTACTAAGAACTGGGTGAATATCAAAAGTAAGAAAGACATAAAATTCCAAGGAATATAAGCAAGGAATTAAATGCTTAAAATACACATTAACTCTAGGTGAATCTCAGTCAGCCATGCCTTTGTATACAGACTGAAGCTTCCAAAGAAGTACATTGATGGCTTTAAAAAAATAATTGAAATAATTGTTTTATTTACAAATGAATCTAAATGAGAAAAAATGCTATAAAATTGTTTTTTTTAAAGAAAGTAATTGACTATCTTCTTCGTGAATGAAAGAGGAGTCATTGAAATATATTTTTGTAAAAAAAAAAAAAAGCAAGGCATGTGTTACGCTCTTGCCTGCCTGAATGCAGTTGAAATGAGAAGCAGTGGATCAGAAGATGGTACAAAGGCAATCATCCAAAATACAACAAAATTGCAGCCACATGCTGAAATGAGTGTGTTTCAGTTTGAGCTTAGACATAATGACTGTAAATTGTACATTTGAGTGTGAGGAATGTAGAAATCTCAAATCTGATGGTCAAGAACTAGCCAGACAATTTTGAGAGCATCACCACTGCTAAGGTTGTATAAGACCAATGTCAAGGTTATATCAGATGGGAAATGGAGATTGAAGGAAGGCTATTTAGGAACATTTTTTGAAAATGAAAAAGCTTCAAAGTATATCACTATAACTACTGCTCCAACTTAATTTAAAAAATAAATTAAAGGTTAGTCAGAAGTCACAGGAAATTCAGAAAAAAAATAATAATCAAAGTAAAGACTGTTAAGCCTGAAGGACTTCTTTCAGAAACTCAGAAAAAAAAAATCTAGTTAGTGATAGAATAGTAAAAGCATCTTTTACCTTTCTTCCCAGAAGTATGGAACAAGACAAGGAGCCAGGACTGAGTGCTTTTGTTTACCTCTTTATCAAATTCAAGCCAATGCAATAAGGCAAGAAAAAATTGACTTGAAAAAATATATGCATATTCATATATATATATGCACAGAAATCTGATTATATAGATGTATAATGAAAGAAAAAAATTACCAAAGAGTTGTCTGAATATGTACCTTAAAAATATCCATATATGGGAGTCGGGCGGTAGCAACGGGTTAAGCTCATGTGGCACAAAGCGGAAGGACTGGCGTAAGGATCCCGGTTCAAGCTCCCGGTTCCCCACCTGCAGGGGAGTCCCTTCATAGGTGGTAAAGCAGGTTTGCAGGTGTCTGTCTTTCTCTCCCCCTCTCTGTCTTCCCCTCCTCTCTCCATTTCTCTCTGTCCTATCCAACAATGAAGACAACAATAATAACTACAACAAGAAAAAAAAACAACTAGGGCAACAAAAGGGAATAAATAAATAAATACTTAAAAAGTATATCCATAGATTAACACAACAGGGAAAATTTCCATTTATCTTCCAAAATACATAATCAAGTGATAAAGATTAAAAAGGTCTCTATGAAGATTACTAACCTCAACATCTATGAAAATAGACTTTAGGTGCTGTCTAGATTTACTTATGAATTGGAAGAGTTGGAAGTGTAAATAAATCAATTCTTCTTTTACTTCTCTGTAAATTTAATGGAATTCTTATCAAAATTCCAAGAAATTTTACAGTTATAACTGCATAGCAAAGAAGAATTGAGTTACTTGTGAGAGAAAGATGGAGACTTTCCCCCCTGTATCTCAACAGGTACTAGGAGGCTAGAGAATTAGTGTGGTAGTCTGGGAGGTGGCTCAATGGGTCAGGGAGTGGTCTCAAATATGGGGGTCTGGAATTCAGTCCCTGGCATTGCATATGCCAGAGTTATATTCTTGTCCTCTTTCAAATAAATAAATAAAAAATAAAATTTTAAATTAGAATAAGGTGGTGTGTTTAGCATACTGTTGTAGGCAGACAAGTCAAGGAATGGAAATTCAACAGGACAGATCAACAGCAATGAAATCAATATGGTTGAGTTGATAATCCCAATGTCAAAGTGGAGATTGTTTTCTTTTTGTTAAACAGGAAGTTTTCTTTCTTTTTATAAAATTTTAGATGTTTTTAATATTTATTTATTCCTTTTTGTTGTCCCTGTTGTTTTAGTGTTGTAGCTATTAATGTCATCATTGTTATATAGGACAGAGAGAAATGGAAAGAGGAGGGGAAGACAGAAAGGGGGAGAGAAAGATAGACACCTGCAGACCTGCTTCACCGTTTGTAAAGCCATTTCCCTACAGGTGGGGAGCCGGGGGCTCGAACCAGTATCCTCACGCAGGTTCTTGTGCTTTGCGCCACCAGTGCTTAACCCGCTGCGTTACCGCCCGACTTCCCAAAGTAGAGATTGTTTTAAAAAGATGAAACATGAATGATTGCTTACCAGTAATAGAGGAACATATCATCATTGCTTGCTATACTCAAAAATAGTATCTAGTGGATTTAAAAGTATACATTAAAAAGTGAGAATAGGGAACTTTCTAATGAAAGGGATGGGATATGGAAATCTGGTGGTGGCAATTGTACTCCTCGTATTCCACAATCTTACCAATCATTATTAAATCAGTGAAAAAAGTGAGATTTTAAAGTATTTTGAAGAACTCCTTTGCTAGCAATATAATGAGATAATAATAAACCTGTTTCCTGCTTTATATCTTGTTGCCTTTCTGCCACCAAGTTGCAGATGTTACCATGACACCATCCTGACTTCTCTGGGCAGACAGCTTCACCAGTGGGTCCCAGAATTTCACCTCTCCAGAGCCCTGCCCCACTAGGGAAAGACAGAAACAAGCTGGAGGTATGGATCAACTTACCAAACAAGCTAGAGGTATGGATCAACTTACCAACATTCATGTCCGGCAGAGAAGCAATTATAGAAGCCAGACCTTCCATAAATTCTGCACCCCATAAAGAATTTTAGCCCATACTCTCAGAAAAGAATAGGGAAGTTTCCAATGTAGGGGATGGGACAGAGAACTCTGGTGGTGGGGACCGTGTGGGTTTGTTACCCCTGTTGTCATACCAACTGTCAATCATTATTAAATCAATAATATTTTTTTTCCTCCAGGGTTATTTCTGGGCTTGGTGCCTGCACCATGAATCCACCTCTCCTGGAGGCCATTTTTCCCCCTTTTGTTGCCCTTGTTGTTGTAGCCTTGTTGTGGTTATTATTATTGCCATCATTGATGCTGTTCGTTGTTGGATAGGACAGAGAGAAATGGAGAGAGGAGAGGAAGACAGAGAGGGGGAGAGAAAGATAGACACCTGCAGACCCGCTTCACCGCCTGTGAAGCTACTCCTCTGCAGGTGGGGAGCCGCCCGAACCGGATCCTTACGCTGGTCCTTGCGCCTTGCACTACATGCGCTCAACCCACTGAGCCACCGCCCGACCCCCATATTTTTTCTAAATAGCAAAAAAAAGTGTTAAGATGGTATACTTCTCAGAATGTTGTTTAAACTATAAAGTATGTGCTATATTTAACATTTATTTTCAATTCTTTTTTTTTTCCTCCAGGGTTATTGCTGGGCTCAGTGCCTGCACCATGAATCCACCGCTCCTGGAGGCCATTTTTCCCCCTTTTTGTTGCCCTAGTTGTTGCAGCCTCGTTGCGGTTATTATTGCCATTATTGACGTTGCTTTGTTGTTGGATAGGACAGAGAGAAATGGAGAAAGGAGGGGAAGACAGAGAGAGAGGGGGAAAGAAAGATAGACACCTGCAGACCTGCTTCACTGCCCGTGAAGCGACTCCCCTGCAGGTGGGGAGCCTGGGGCTTGAACCCGGTCCCTGCGCTTAAGGCCACGTGTGCTTAACCCACTGCACCACCGCCCGACCCCCTTATTTTCAATTATTATCTTTACTCAAAAACAGTAAGAAAAATATTCCAGGTCAGAGAGAGACAGGAAAGAGAGAAAGAGAGAGAGAGAAGACTCACAGGGGTAGGGTTCCTGAATCACAACACACACAACCCAGGTTCAAGCTTAGAAACTACATGTGTGGTGCTATAGTCATGGGTAAAACTTAAAACTATGATGTCTTCCACAACTCCATCTGACTGGAAAAAAAAAAGTGACCCAGAATTGAAAATTCATGCATGTGTATGGTCTCAATTCCATTAAAAACAAAACAAAACAAACAAACAAACAAACAAAAAACCCCACTGAACTGAAGACATCAGTTATCCAAAGAGGCATCTATGAATTACAATAACTTGTAGTCGGATGTGTTCAAATTGCACTTGAAGTAGAACCAAGATGAACCCTTGTTTGTGCTTGGGAAACTCAAGGATAGGGGTATGGAGAGAGGTCCTTGAGACAATTGAGGAAGCCTTTGGATATTGCAGAAAATTGCAACTGTGCTTCTGCAGTGAGAATCTGGGAAAGGCTTCTCAGTGCATCATGAGAACACTTATTTAGAATATGCTTCAAACCCATGATCAACATCTGAATCACTCATTATCCCTTTGGAGGAAGCAGACAAAGTTCCTGTAAACACTTTGTTTTGTAAAATATAAGACTAAAATTATAGCATAAAGTCACATGCGGAGTTTCTACACATGCAAACATATTTATCCCACATCTTCTTAATAACAAAATCCAAGTGAAACTTTAAAATGAATGCAATGATACTCTGGTTTCTGTTTAGTTTTTTTTTTTTTTTAATGAGTATCCTTTTTGTCATGACCAGTTTTACTTGGATGCTAGTCTGTCTTCCTTGATAAATGATCCCACCAGATGCAGAGAGTACTTACATGTACATTTCATTCCCACACCATTATGTGCCCGGGACTCCTCCCTTAAAGGTTTTCATCTACTGGCAATGGAAGAAGTGGGAACCAGCGTGTGTGTGTGTGTGTGTGTGTGTGTGTGTGTGTGTGTGTGTGTAAAACTTGTATTTTCATTCATTAACTGTGAATAATGTTTAACATTTTTTTCACATGCCTAAAATACATTGATGTTTCATTGATCAGAATATTTCCTATCATTTATCCAAAGAACATGCAAGTACTAATTAGAAGGGGCATATGCAAGCCTATGCTCAGAGGTACATCATACACAATAACTAAGGGAGTGGAAAAAGCTTAAATGTCCATCAACAGATGAGTGGCTAAAGAAGTTTTGGGATATATATGCCATGGGATACTGCTCTGCAATCAAAAAAGACACTTTTTGCATCCTTCGAGGCAAAATGGATAAAACTGGAGGTGATTATGCTTAGCAAAATAAGTAAAGAGATAAAAGACACCTTTGAATGTTTTCACTCATATGTGGAATCTAGAGAATTAATGCACATGAAAAGAAAAAAGAAAAAGAAAGGAAAGGAAAAGAAAGGAGAGGAAATTAAAAAAAAAGTCTCTAAGATTTTGTGAAAACTATGGTGGTTATCTTTGGGAGGTGGGAGCCCAGAACTTTGGCAGTAGGTATGGTGTGGAAGTATACCTACAATATTACAATCTTGTGGCCCACTATTTAATCTCTCTCTCTCTCTCTCACACACACACACACACACACACACACACACACACACACAGAGAGAGAGAGAGAGAGAGAATATTTCCTGCTAAAGTTCTTTGCTTGCTTTCCTTATGGGTCATTCATCTCTTTAGACTTGAGTTAAGTTTGTTAATTGAGGAACATCTGCTTCTCATCTATATTGCCAAGCACTTACCTCTCTGTTTCCTGTGTTTCATTATTGTTTCTGAGATTTTTAAAATAAAAAATGCATTTCTATATATTTAAGATAAAATTCAACTTTCTGCCCTGTGTCTCCTTTGACCCTTTTTTGCTGATGGTATAGAGGGATTGAACTTGGGACCCTGAGAATTTGGAGCCTCAGGCACGAGAGCCCCTTTGCATAAGCATATGCTGTCTTCCCCTA
The DNA here is from genome assembly GCF_950295315.1 of Erinaceus europaeus. Classification (NCBI taxonomy): domain Eukaryota; kingdom Metazoa; phylum Chordata; class Mammalia; order Eulipotyphla; family Erinaceidae; genus Erinaceus; species Erinaceus europaeus. The sequence continues at coordinate 17,611,057 of NC_080165.1, read as the reverse complement.
GTCACTCTTTTGACCCTTTGTAAAACTAACGTCAGTTTAGTCTATGTAGCATTGTTCTGGTTCTAGTCTCTACTCTGCTCCACAGATTTCTCTGAATATTTCTATGTCAACAGAACACTGTAGCAGTAATCTTTCAATATTAAAATCATATGGTGCAATTCCTTTAATTTTACTCCTCTCCCTAAAAAATGTGTATTTTTTTTAATTTTAGCTATCTTGGTACCTTTGATTGCATATATCCATGTTAGAGTCAGCCACAAAGACTCCTACTGTCATTTTGATAAAAATTTTACTGAAGACAAAATAATTTTGGAGAGATGAACATCTTTATTATGCTGAGTATTTCAATCCATGAATACTGTATGTCTTTTCCTCTACCTAGGTTTAATTTCTGTTATCAGTTTTTTTTCTGAAGTTCTTTTTTTTAATTAAGTTAATTATTATTGACAAGTCCATTGGATAAAAGGCATACAATTCTATACAATTCCCACCACCAGAGTTCCTCACCCCCTTCCCTCCATTGGAAGCTGTTCTTTATCCCTCTGGCAGCATGGGCCCAGGATCATTATGGGATGTAGAAGGTGGGAGTTCTGACTTCTTTAATTGCTTTCCACTGGACGTGAGCACGGGCAGCTCAATCCATCCACCCAGCCTGTTTCTATCTTTTCCTAGTGGGGCAGGACTCTGGAGAAGTAGGGTTCCAGGACACACAGACAGGTTGTCTTCCCAGGAAAGTCAGTCAGGCATTATGGTAGCATCTGCAACTTGGTGGCTGAAAACTATTAAGATATAAAACAGAAAAAATTATTTATTAATTTCATCAATATTTTATAGTTGTAAGGAAGCAATCTTTTACATGTCATTTGTGATTTTGATGCTTTTGTTAATGCTATTTTCTAATTTCAATTTTTTTTATAATTTCAATTTTTTGTTATCCTTTGCTAGCATGTAGAAATGCAGCTGGTTTTGTCTATGGACCCTATATTCTTCCACTTCTTTGATCTCATTAGCTAACCAGTAAACTTTAATATATTTTTTCCATACAATCTATGAATTATTTCAGAATTTTTTTATTAATAAAAAATTTGTTTATTAATAAAAGCTATCTATTTGTTTATTAATAAAAGTTATCTTCCCTAGATGGAGAGATCAAGACAGGCACTTGTTTCTTGCTTAGATGGTATGTAATGATAAATCTGCTGTCATTATTATTTTTTTTTGTCTTTATTCTCCTGTCTACAACATGACTTTCATCTGACCAGTTTTTGCTTTTGTCAGTAGCTCTGAGAAGTTTTATGAGGGTGCTCTTGTGTTATTTCCCATTTCTTGATCTTAGGGTTCACTGAGCTTCTTGGACCTGTGAAATTATAGATTAATAAAATTTGTGAAATATTCAAGCATTACTTCTTCAAAAATGCTTTTCTATACTCTACCACCCATGGGTACTTCAAATACACGGAGAGAGAAGGTACTCCTGAAAGACTTCCTATAGCGCACTGATGCTCTGCCATTATTTTCCTTTCTTCTATGTGTCTCAATTTACATAGCTTTTATTGCTACCTTTTTTTCGCCTCCAGGGTTGTTGTTGGGGCTCGGTGCCTGCACTACGAATCCACTGCTCCTGGAGGCTATTTTTTCCTTTTGTTGCCCTTGTTGTTTATTGTTGTGGTGGTTATTATTATTGTTGTTGAATAGAACAGAGAGAAACTGAGAAAGGAGGGGAAGACAGAGAGGGGGGAGAGAGAGACAGACCCCTGAAGACCTGCTTCACCACTTGTGAAGTGACTACCTTGCAGGTGGGGATCTGGGGGCTTGAACAGGGGGATCCTTAGCCTGTCTGTGCACTTTCACATCATGTATGCTTAACCCGTTGCGCTACCGCCCAGCCCCCTGTATTGCTATTTTTCAAGCCCACTAATATTCTCTTTTCTGATATCTGAATTTTCTGATATTCTGAATTGATGATAGATTTATCATCAATTCCACTGGATACATTTTGTTGTATGCTTCACATTGGTTTGGTCTCGCTCTCCCCTCGCCAGGAGAATTGGTTTGGCCCTTGCTAGTTTCACACCTCTCTTTTTCCCCGCCCCCTATGCTACATAGTTCGAGAGTTCTGGCGGAGCCGCGGGAGGAGAAGGATGCAAGACAGATCTGTGTGGTGATTGGTTTGGGTTAGTTTATGAATCATTGTTCATGAATAAAGAAATACAGCTTCCCAGCCCAGCCGTGTATCCTCGAGTCTCTGTTTACCGCTGCGAAGCTAGCCCGGCCTGCTGGAGCCCCGAATTTTAACGACAAATGGCGCCCGTGGACCTGACCTACGCATCTCTCAGATAAGTGAAGACAATTTGGCTACCTATGCACTATGGCCTTCTCTTCTGCTTGTGAAGAGATCTCCAAAGGCCTCTGCCCTTTCTTCATGAGACTGTTTCACTGTTTCTGGAACATTTATCTCTAGACCACTCTGTGGTTTCTGCCCAATGCCAGCCTGCAGGAGCCCAACACCAGCTCGCATGAGCTGGCTTTCCGCCGCGTGGTACGGGGCATTGGGCGTGGGCTCCTCCCACGTTGCTCAGCTGCCAAGAGCAGGGCACCAGACATGGCAGGCAAAGCTGCAGCCTCTCATGGCCACCACCCCGGGGCACCTCAGCCCGTGCCTTCTGCACGGCTAGCCCGCCCGCCCTCCTGCTATGAAGTCTGAGCAGATCCCGGACCACCCGGAGACCATGGGCTCCCTGCCGAAATTGGGCCCCCTGGCCGAGATCTCTAGCTTGAAGGGAGACGAGCTAGAATATGCAGAGATTCATCTAGAGATGGCTACCTACAATTCCTGAAGCTGAAGTTGCTCAAGAGGCCACCGCTGGACAATGCACTCCCCCAACAACTAAGACAGTATAGATCTAAATTCGTGTTTAAAATGACATGTCTTCGTAACAAAGGTTTCTCTCCTTGTGTATTAAAGACCATGTTTACGTGTGTGTTTAAAGTTTGGTAAACATTAACTTTAAGATTAAAAATGTAACTTTAAGGCTATAGTCTTACCAGACAGAGTTAAATGAAAAAGGTTTTCAACATAGTTCTCATAAAGGTAAAATTAACTTACATTTAAAGTCTGAGTTAAAAATTAGTTAAAAATATATTTTAACTAAGTTAGTCTAAAAAAAAAAAACCTGCACACACCTAGGGTGTGTCTCCATCTTGAATGGGTGTAACAAAAGGTTAAATAGACTCATTGATATGTAAAATTCTCAAATTCCTTCTCAATTAAAAATGTTAGATTGTGCTATGGTTATGCTAATGATTGTAATAGAGTTACCAATTGTGATAAACTTCTAACCTACTACAAGTTTTGTTTCATAGTAAGTAAATTGTAGCGGTCAAGTTCTCTACAGAAAAGCGGAATTCCAGCAGCTGACCTTCCTCAGATAACGTTCCACCGCCTGGCATTCTTCTGTGGACATCTGCTTTGGACTGGCATTTCTTTTTTTTTTTTTTTCCACCAGGGTTATTGCTGGGCTTGGTGCCTGCACCATGAATCCACCGCTCCTGGAGGCCATTTTTCCCCCTTTTTGTTGCCCTAGTTGTTGCAGCCTCATTGCGGTTATTATTGCCATTGTTGATGTTGCTTTGTTGTTGGATAGGACAGAGAGAAATGGAGAAAGGAGGGGAAGACAGAGAGAGGGGGAGAGAAAGATAGACACCTGCAGACCTGTTTCACCGCCCGTGAAGCGACTCCCCTGCAGGTGGGGAGAGGGGGCTCAAACCGGGATCCTTACGCCGGTCCCTGCGTTTTGCGCCACATGCGCTTAACTCACTGCGCCACCGTCCGACTCTCTGGACTGGCATTTCTATCGGACTCACTGGTACACCTCTTGGACACTTTGCAGCTTCCCTTTATGCTGCTGGGTTTCTCAAAGACTGACTGCAGCCAGCTGCCTTGGGACTCTAGGCCGTTCCCCGCCCCCATGCTAAAAAATGCCATCAAGGCAAGTAATGCCCGCAGAGGCAAAAAAAAAGGTCCCCTTCAGGCCTTCCCTTGGCAGTACACTGGTTCTTGTTACTTGCTTACATGTTCCTCCATGTTTGTGCCAGTTTCTTTCTTTAAAAAAATGCCTGTACGATATAGGTTTCTGTTCACCCCACACCCCTGATACTATGGTCATTTAGTTAAAAAGAAAAGGTGGAATTGTTATATACTTCACATTGGTTTGGTCTCGCTCTTCCTCCACCAGGAGAATTGGTTTGGCCCTTGCTAGTTTCGCACCTCTCTTTCTCCCTGCCCCCTATGCTACGTAGTTTGAGAGTTCTGGCGGAGCCACGGGAGGAGAAGGATGCAGGATAGATCTGTGTGGTGATTGGTTTGGGTTAGTTTATGAATCATAGTTTGTGAATAAAGAAATACAGCTTCCCAGCCCAGCCGTGTGTCCTCAAGTCTCTGTTTACTGCCACGAAGCTTGCCCGGCCTGCTGGAGCAGTGAATTTTAATGACACATTTTCCTTCTCTTATAATTTATTTTTCATCTTTACATGAAGGGTTTGGATCTTCCATATTTCTACTTAATGTACTGCAACTTTAGGACCTTGGAAACATGTCAGGAAGGTTCAAAGACCATTTCCATGATACTTCCTGCTAATTCTAACATCTGTATCACTGGTGGATCAGTTTCTTTCTTTCTCCCTTCCTCCCTCCTTCACACTCTCCCTCCCTTCTTTCCTTCCTTCCTTCCTCCCTCCCTTCTCCCTCCCTCCCTCCCATCCTCCCTGTCTCCCACCCTTCCTTCCTTCCTTTCTTCCTTCTATACCTCCCTCCATTCTTCCTTTCTGTCTTCCTTTCTTTAAAGAGTCTGTGTGCAACTGCCTGGAGCCCTGCTAAGTTCTAGCTAATGGTAGTGGGGTAGGACTGAACCTGGGACTTAGGAAGCACAGGCATAGAAGTCTTTTTGCATAGCAATTATGCAATGTGTCCTATAGCCCTGGGTCAGTTTCAACTAGTTAATTCTCCCCTTCATTTTAGGATGAAACCCCTGCTTTTATTTTGTATGTATGTTCTTTTTTTTATAATTGAATGCCAGGGCATTATTAATTTTACCTTGGTAAGTGTCGAATATTTTTATATTTATAGCATGTTTTTGATATAGGTTCTGACATTTAGTTCTGTTATTTGGAAACAGCTTTATCCTTTCAGGATTATGTTCCATATTTTTTTCAGGCAGGATCAGAGTAACATTTAGTTAGAAAACAGCTGTCTCCATCACTGAGCATTCCCTTTTTGTGTAATATAGCTGACATCCCATTGACTGTGATGTTTTTTGTTTTCCCTACTGACTAGTAAGAAGGAACTATTTTCTGGTCACATCTGAGTTTTGGTTTTGTTTGCTGCCAGTCCTCTGGGTCAGTCTTTTCAGACATTGGAAAACTCCTTCACATTCTTACACTGACCACAGTTCTGCTCTCTCCATCACTCCCCCCTCAGAGGGTATTCTGTCTTATAGACTCCACCTCTTGACCTCTGTGATACTCAGCTCCTGTACCCAAAGGGCCAATCATAATGCACAAGCCTCCTCCCCTTCCCAAAATCAATCAATCAATCAATCAATCAATCATGGGACCAGCTCTACCTCACCTCTTTTGAATCTATCTCTTAGGATACTGTTTTCCTTACTGCACCACAAATGCTGTTTTATTTTATTTTATATTTATTTATTTTCTTTATCTGGCTTTGTTGTTGTTTCAGGCAAGATGCTAAACCAAGCATCTTTTACTCTATCTCAGTCAGAAGTAAACATAAATTCTGTCTCTAACACTGGGATTTTAGAAAAAGATTTGACAATGTAGAAAATGAGTCTGCATGAATCCATGTGGTTATAAATAAATGACTGAATACATAAAAGTGGGGAAAGAAGAGACAAATTATTGTTGTAGGAAAAAAATTCCAAATTTCTGTAGAAACCACTCCTTCTCCAGGAGGAGAGATGATCATGCCTCCTCATGCCTGGGGTGGGGGGTAGGGGGCAAGAGTCAGTAAATGCTCTCTAGGGAGAAGTCCAGGAAAGGTGACATGGTGACTTTACAGTGGAGAAGCCTAGCTAAAACCATGTTATCCAGGTGATGAAAGTCAGCTTTACTGCAGATAAACCACATTGAATGTCATGCCCCTCCTGTTCCTACTCATGTGATGAGTAGAATGTTTCCTGTACTCCCATCATATGATGAAAGAAATGACTGGAAAACCCAGGTTCCAGAACATTCTATGGGATGTGTGGAATGTAAATTTTGTGCCTTTCAAGGTCACAAGAAGCATGGAAATCCTGGGAAGCCATGGCTGACCAGAGGAAGCATCACACACAGAGAGAGATGATGGAATTTCACTTTTAAGCAAATTATTTGGAATGCAGAAAAATTTGAAAAACATTAAGGAAATGATTGCTTCTCCAATAAGTAGGCTGAGGTCGGTCAGATGTTTTTATTGCAAAAAAGAAACAAACAAATATCATGATGCCTGCCTTTTATCTTACATAAAAATCCATTTCAGATGGATTAAAGGTCTCAATGTGAAAATAAGGAAGATGGACTTCCAGAGCTGTGATTGTGGAGTAGCAGCAGTTGTGTTTTGTTCTCTCTGATAAACTAAGAATAGCAAAGAGGATCACCTGAGAATCTGAAAACACAACAAGATAGGACTAGAATTAATTTGGGAACCCTCCAAGCCATGGGTGAGTGCAAACACATGGGGTTTGTGGACAGAGAAGGGTATAAGAAGAGATTCCTGGGGCTAAAAGCCCATATCTACATGGGAATGGCTGGTACCAGTCCAACATTTGCCAGTTGATGTACCACCTCAGGTCTGAGTTTTATCAACAAATAGATTGTTGAAGGGAAGAGAAGATCACCTAAAACTTATCAGTTTACAACTGTGGGTCTCTAATGCTGTTGCCCCTGAAAGGCTAGGACAGCAGGAGAGAGGCCCCACACTGACGTCAGGGGGCAGAGAACTGGCTGGGTGACTCAGGAGAAAATCTATCCTCTACCAGTGGTCTAGAAGTGTGGTTGTATAGTAGGAGCCTTTTCACATCATTTATAATGCTGATAAATTAGGACAAAAGAGGAAATAATTACCTTAGAAATCAAGATTTATTAATAATTGCAGGGTCACAGAGCTCTGCTTGGCTTGGCTCTGGCTGGTGATAGAGTGGGGGATTGGGCTGAAGACTTTGGACCCTTGGGGCATGGGAGTCTCTTTGCATAAACATTGTGCTATCTGTCCTCTACCATGTTTTATCGCTTGGTCATGAGTGAGTGACTAAGCTAAAAAAAAAAAAACACTTATAATTAAAAACCCCTCAGGCTCCAATAGCCTGCAGGGTACGTAAATAAGATAATAAGGTTTTACACCCATTTTGATTCACCTCAGGGATTGAGATTACATTGAAACAAATGTTAAGATTCCCAACTTTGAACTCTTTAAATATATTACTTACACATAAGTCATTCCAGGCCATTGTTATTAGTGGGTTGAAAAATACTGTGATAGGGACCTCATAACACACCAAATATAATGAAGAAACTGAGAAGAATAATTGGAGAAATGAACCAGGAAAGCAGTCCAGATAAAAGTGCCAAAAAGGTAGAAGGACATAAGAATGAAGACAACATCCATACACTAATTGATGAAATAGTTATGGGAGTGAGGAAAGCTTTTGAAAGTCATTTCATCTGAAATGGGGAAACAACAAATGAGACTCCAAGATAAAATACTAATGATCAAATTATCTCTAGGTAATTAAAGAGCTGAAAGCTGAAATAGCTGAGCTAAGAGAACAACCAGTTGAACAAGCTAACACAGTATTGGAACAGGGTAACAGCATAGTTGAGCTACAGAAAACAACAGAGGGGAGAGAGAATAGAATAAGTGAGGCAGAATCAAGATTGAGAATGAATTAAAGAAAACTAAGAAAGAAGTAAGAGATCTCAAAAAGAGATTGACTCATGACCACAGAATGTGAACTCAGATCTACAGGGATGCAGAGGCCACATAGGCTCCTAAGCTGACTAGGGGCCCCAGATCACATCAAATCCATGGGGTTTATAGTCAACAATATTTATACACCTTTCCCATATGTGGGAGCTACTCTCTTCCCAGATCGATTTATCTGGTCGTTTTTCAAGCCATGACAGCATCTCCCCAGACAATAACTAGGATGCACCTGCATATCAGATGTCAGGCTCAGGGGTGAAAAAAGAAACTAGTATAGCCACAGGCCCTTCGGAATATAACTAAAATAGGACTACTAACTATCTACAAAATGGAGACCCCCCTATTATTCATCTGAACTGTTTAAGTCTTTAGGTTAATGATTAGTCAACAATTTGTTTGGCTCTATATGTTAACTCTTTTTTCAGTCACCAGGTTCCAGATGCTAACATGATGCCAACCAGTCTTCCCTGGGCAGATGTCCTGGAACCCTGCTTCTCCAGAACCCCACACACACACTAGGGAAAGAGAGAGACAGGCTGGGACTATGTATTGACCTGCCAATGTCCATGTTCATCAGTGAAGCAATAACAAAAACCAGAACTTGCAACTTCTGTGCTCCATAATGACCCTGGCCCATACTTCCAGAGGGATAAAGATAGGAAAGCTGTCAGGGGAGGGGATGGGATATGGAGTTCTGGGGGTGGGAATTGTGTGGAGTTGTACCCTTCTTATCCTATGGTTTTTTCAGTGTTTCCTTTTTATAAATAAAAATAAAAATATATAGAGAGATTGAGATACTGAAAACAATAACAGAGAAATAATGGATGACTTCAAAAGCAATAATATGCACATTATTGGCTTGCCAGAGGAAGAAAGAGAGGGAGGGGAAGAAAACATTCTACAGAACATAATAGCTGAGAACTCCCTACTTTAAACAACATGGAGGACATAAAGGTTCAAGAAACCCAGGCATTCCCAAACAGAATTAACCCAGAACTAAAGACACCAAGACACATCATACGTAGAATGAAATGGCATAAGACTAAAGGACCTGAAGTCTGCAATAGTAAAACAAAGAGTAACCTACAGAGAAAAACCCATGAGAGAAACAGCAATTTTTTTCCACATAAACTCTAAAAGCAAGAATAGAATGACAAGCTATATATTGAGCACTCAATGAGAAAGGCTTGCAACTAAGCCTACTGTATCCTGCTAGATTGTCGTTCAGACTAGATGGAGGAATAAAAACCTTCTCAGACAAGCAACAGATTAAGGTATCAACTATTATGAAGCCTGCTATGCAAGAAGTTCTGAAAGGTTTCCTATAAACTATCACATAACCATAAACATGCCATATGTCATAACACTCTAAAAGTTTAGAATAATTCCATTAAAATATCTTAAAATTTTAATATCAATAAAAGTTAATTGCCCAAATCCACCTATTAAAAGGCACAGAGTATGAAGATGGATCAGAAAATGAACCTCAACTATATGTTGTCTGCAGGAACCCCACCTAACTCAACAAGACAAACACAGACTCACAGTGAAACGATGGAACACTATCATACAAGCTAATGAAACACACACACACACAGGTGTGGGTCAAGAGCCGCTATTCTCATATCTGACATGATAGATCTTAAAAAATAAATACAATTTTTAAAAAGACAGGGATGGACATTACTTAATGCTCAGAGGACCAGTCAATCAAGAGGACGTAGAAATTATTAATGTTTCTGAACCCAAGAAGAGGCCATTTAAATACATGAAACATCTACTGAAAGAGTTATAGCAATATATTAACACAGTAATAATAGGGGATTTGAACACCCCACTCTCTCAACTTGATAGGTCACCTCAGCAGAAAATTAGTAAAGAAATGAGAGAAATAAATGAAGAGATAGATAAATGAGAACTATTGAACATTTTCAGTCATTCACCCCAAGAAACAGGAATACATATTCCATTCAAGTCCACATAGGTCATTCTCAAGGATAGACCATATATTAGTCCACAAAGACAGTATCAGAAAATTTGAGAGCATTAAAATTATCCTATGCATATTCACAGACCACATTAGAATTAAATTAACCCTTAGCAACAAACTAAAAATTACTAAAAGTCCTTCTTCTTTTTCTAGCGTTTGCCCTTCTTCCGTAGCCAGTCAACAGCATCAGGTTGAGCCTGATGTAAAGTTTCGAGACCTCCTTTGAATCTGGAGAGGTGGCAGTCATTGACTATGTGGGTCATAGTCTGTCTGTAGCCGCAGGGGCAGTTCGGGTCGTCTCTGTCCTAAAATATGGAAACTCAACAGTCCACTACTTAACACTAATGGGTCAAAGAGGAAATCAAGGAAGAAATCAAAATGTTTTCAGAAGTCAATGAAAATGAAGACAGAAACGATCAAAATATTTGGGACACAGCTAAGGCAGTACTGAGAGGGAGGTTCATACTAATACAAGCACACATTAGCAAATAAGAAAAAGCTCGAATAAACAGCCTGACTGCAGACATTAAAGATTTAGAAGAAGGGGGAAAAAGTAACCTTAAAGTAACCAGAAAGCCTGAAATAACTAAAATTACGATAAAAATAAATAGCATTCATATTGAGACCTTGGGAGTACTACTTCAGTATCCAATGGAGAGAATAGGGACACAGAATTCTGGCGGTGGGAACCATGTGTAATTATACCCATTTGTCTCATAATTTTTATTAATCAATATTAAATCACTAATAATAAATTAATAAATGGAGAAATGTAAAAAAAACTAGTATAGGCACAGGTCCTTTTCAATATAACTAAAACATGCTTACTCACTACCTACAAAATGGAGGACCAACCCCCAACAAATTGTTCAGCAATTTGTTTGGCTTTGTATGTTATCTGTCTTTTCAGCTGCCAGGTTGCAGATGCTAGTGTGATGCCAACCAGACTTCCCTGGACAGACAACCCCACCAATGTGTCCTGGAGCTCTGATTCTCCAGAGCCCCACCCCACTAGAGAAAGAGAGAGACAGGCTGGGAGTATGGATAGACCTGTCAATGCCCATGTTCAGCAGGGAAGCAATTATAGAAGCCAAACCTTCAAGCTTCTGCATCCCACAATGACCTTGGGTTCATACTCCCAGAGGGTTAAAGAATAGGAAAGCTATCAGGGAAGGGGATGGTATATGGAGATCTGGTGGTGGGAATTGTGTGGAGTTGTAACCTGTTGGGAACATGTGTAAGCCTGATAGAGCTTAGGGAGAACCAACCCCATCTTTGGATGGAGGTCTGAGAAGATAACCTCTTGGTAAGTCTCTCTCAACCTAGGTGAGCATAAAGGGGGAAACTCAGACTTGGTTCTTTCCTTCTTGACTTTCAGGCCCACAGATACACCAGTACTTCCCTCCATTAACCATAGGCCACATGGCTGCAGATTCACTTATTCAAAGTCACCTTCTGATCACAGAAGAACACACCTTATCACACACTTCATCACACACCTCAGACCCCAGACAAGAGAAATTCCAAACTATATGGCCTTTTGATATTCATCTTCTCTCTGTCTCACCCTACGAGTTTAACCCCTATGCTTCTCTCAAATACCTTTGGTGGATAATTAAGTTGCTTGTGTCATGGAAAATAACTGTTTTGTATCTCATCAATTCCTGTCATACCAGCCCCCTACCTTGGGGGCATGCTGACTGTTAAGAAACCTGTAATTTCTGTCATATTTCAACAATAATTACCTCCATTGCTTTTCTATTTAACTCATGTCAATTTTGCTAATAAACGGACTCTAGGATTCTGGGACTCTAAGGACTCAGATTCTAGATTCACTCTAAGAGTCCCCTGGTGTCTTTTACTTCATGTCACCCTTGTCATGAGCGAGAGAGAACCAGCCCATTACCTTTCCCCTGGAGGACACCCTGCCGGAGAAGGAGAGAGACACCCCGAAAGTAACCCTCTTATCCTATGGTTTTGTCAATGTTTCCTTTTTATAAAAATAAATAAATAAATAAATAAAAGGAAAAAAAAAGGACCATAAAGAAAAATCAAGGAAGCTAAATGTTGGTTCTTCCACAGAGTAAACAAAACTGACAAACTCTTAGCTAGACTCACAAAAATAAATAAATTAATTAATTAAAAGAGAAGAATCAAATGAATAGAATTGTAAATGAAAGAGGAGATATCACAACAGACACCACAGAAATCTAAGGTACCCTGCAAGGTTTCTATGAACAACTATTACACCACCAAGCTAGATAACCTGGAAGAAATGGATGAGTTTCTAGATACCTATAAACTTCCAAAATTAAATGAAGAGGCTCTATAAAGTATGAACAGGCCAATCACAGACGAATACATTGAAACAGTTATCAAAAGCCTTTCCAACAACAAAAGTCCGGTCCACATGGTTTTACAAATGAATTCTGCAAAAAATAAAGAAGAGCTAATACCTGTACTTTTAAAACTCCTCCAAAAGATTGAAGACACAGGAATACACCCTTCCAGCTTCTATGAAGTCAGCATCACCCTGGTGCCAAAAGCAGATAGAAATACAACAAAAAGAAAAATACTGACAGATATCTCTGATGAACATAGATGCTAAAATATTAAAATTCTATCCAACCAGATACAGCAGTATATTAAAAAGATTGTTCATCATAACCAAGTGTCATTTATTCTAGGGATGCAAGGTTGGTTTAATATATGTAAATCAATCAGTGTGACCCTCCATATCAATAAAAGCAAGAACAAAAACCACATGATTATATCAATAGATGCAGAGAAAACCCTTGACAAAATCCAAAGTCCCTTTATGAGCAAACCACTACAAATAACAGGCACAGATGAACATTCCTTGGGACAGTGGAGGTCATATACAGCAAATCTACAGCAAGCATCAGACTCAATAGTGAGAAAAAGGAATCATTCTCCTTTATATCAGGTACTTGACATGGCATTCCACTATCACATTTCTATTCAACATAGTGTTGGGAGCTCTTGCCATAGCGATCAAGCAGGAGCAAGGAATTAAAGAGATACAGACTGGAAGAGAAGATGTCAAACTCTCCCTGTTTGCAGATGACATGGTAATATACATATAAAAACTTAACAAATTCATCAGGAAGATCTTGGAAATTAGCAGGCAATATAGTAAGGTGTCAGACTACAAAAATAACACACAAAAGTCAGTGGCATTCCTCTATGCAAACGCTAAGGTAGCAGAAGAAGAAGCCAGAAATCTATCCTTTTTACTATAGCAACAAAAACAATAAAATAGCTAGGAATAAACCTAACAAAAGAAGCTAAAGACTTGTATACTGAAAATTATGATTTTCAAGGAAATAAAAAAAAAACACAAAGAAATGGAAAGGTATTCTGTATTCTTGTGTTGGATGAATTAACACCACTACCTAGAGCCATATACAAATTTAATGCAATCCGCATCAAGATCCCACTCATTTTTAAAAAAAGAATTGGACAAAAGCTACAAAACCACCATCCAAACACCATCCATCAATCTTACAGAATGGGAGAAGATCTTTACATGCCATATATCAGGTAAGAGGCCAGTAACCAAATATATATAAAGAACATAACAAACTCAGCAACAAAAAACAAATGACCCCATCCAAAATGTGAAGAGGATATGAACAAAATATTCACCAAAAAGACTCAAAAATCCAACAAACATATGAAAAAATGTTACAGCTCTTTGATGGCCAGAGAAACACAAATAAAGACTACAATGAGATACCTTATCACTCCTGTGAGAATGTCATACATCAGAAAAGTTAGCAGCAACTTATGTTGGAGAGCTTGTGGGGACAAAAGAATCCTCCTGAACTGCTGGTGGGAATGTAAATTTGTCCAACCCCTGTGGAGAGCAACTCTCAGAAGGTTAGAAGTGGACCTACCCTATGACCCTGCAATTCCTTTCATGGGGTTGTATCTTAAAGAACCAAGCACACCCACCCCAAAAGATTTGTTTATACTTATGCTCATAGCAGCATAATTTGTAATAGCCAAAACCTAGAAACAACCCAGGTTTCCAACAAAAGATGAGTGGCTGAGTAAGTTGTGGTCTATATACAAAATGGAATACTACTCAGCTATTAAAAATGGTGAATTCACCTTCTCCAGCCCATCTTGAATGAAGCTTGAAGGAATCATGCTAAGTGAGTAAGTCAGAAACAATGTTGGTCTGCTTTGGTTCCTTATGACCTTGATCATAGAGCTTGGGAGATGTGCGGAGATTTCCCTTGAGACTTTCTGGACTCCCTCTCACATGTTTCCCTAGGAGAAGGACTACTCTAACTTGAAGAGCATTCTCCAGTACCCTGACAGTCCCCAAGAATGGAGACACGTGGTTCGTTCTACCCTCCTGATTTGATTCTTTCTTCGATGGGAAGATGCTTTTAAAAATGGATGCCTGCAGCACTCCCACAGGTACAGTCAGAAGCATCATAGCTGGAATTTTGAGGCCTTTTTGGAAGTAGGACGCCCTCAGAAGATTCATAATTCGACAGAGAGAGATCTAAATAATCTGGTTCAAGTTTTGCTTCACAAGTAAGTGAATTACAGCTGTCAAGTCTTCACATGAAAAAGCATCTGCTCACTGGGAGTATGGACCAACCAGTCAACACCCATGTTCAGCGGGAAAGCAATTACAGAAGCCAGACCTTCTATCTTCTGCAACCCACAATGACCCTGGGTCCATGCTCCCAGAGGGATAGAGAATGGGAAAGCTATCAGGGGAGGGGGTGTGATATGGAGATTGGGTGGTGGGAATTGTGTGGAATTGTACCCCTCCTACCCTATGGTTTTGTTAATTAATCCTTTCTTAAATTAAAAAAAAATTTTTTTTAAAGAAAAAGCATCTGCTCAAATGGAATCCCTGGAAATTCATTTGGACCCCTGTACTCTGACATCGCCCACAAGATGGCATAACTACAGCAGCCCCCCCCCAAACCAATGATGCGACCTGGCACGACCTGAAGAAACTGATTCACAGACTCCAAAGCTCACTCTCTACAGAAACTCAGAATTACAGTGGTTGACCTTCCCCATTGAGACAGATTTGCAGCATTTCATCCCCTGGCATTTCTTCTGTGGTCATCTGCTTTGGACTGACACTTTTATCACTTACTGGTACACCTCTTGGACACTTTACACAACTTTACAGCAGCTTCCCTTTACGCTGCTGGGTTTCTCAAAGACTGACTGCAGCAGTCCATGGACTTTGCAGCTAGCAGCCTTGGGACTCTATAGGTCACGCCCCCTTGCCTGCAGGCCCTGCCCCCAGAGTCAGGAACCCCTCCTCCTTACTAGGTCCTGTCCCCAGAGGCAGGAAACCCCTTTTGAGGCATGAAACGCCCCCTGAGGCAAGAGATGCCCCCAGAGGCAGGAAACGCCCTTTTGCCTGATAGGCCCTGCCCTTTGAGGCAGGAAACGCCCCTTCAGGCCTCCCCTTGGCATCACACTGGTTCTTGCTGCTCTCTTACTTGTTCCTCCATGTCTTGTGCCAGTTCTTTTGAAAATGCCTGTACTATATATGTTTCTATTCACCCCACACTCCTGATACTATGGCCATTAGTTAAAAAGAAAGGGGGAAATGTTGTTCTGTGTCTAAATTCTGCTTCTAAGATCCTTTCTGTTGCTTTGCTTGATGCTGTGGTCTGTTTACATAATCATTGTTTTGTTCACACTGGTTTAATCCCCACTGGTTCACACTCTTTTCCACTCTGCCCCCTCTCCTAGTCATATCCTGTTTTCCACCATTTAATCCCCACTGGTTCATGCACTTTTTCCTTCTCCCCAACCCCTATCCTACGTACATCCCCTTTCAACCTGACACTTCTGCCTCAAGAGATATATAGGACAGGATTGTGATTAGAGATAGGTTGGCTTGCACATCATTCCTCATCAATAAAGATTGAACTGCGTCCCACTCAGCCATGAGTCCCTGGTCATCTCTCTCCTGCCCGCAAAGCTAGCCTGGCAAAACAACAAGATGAATATGGGATGATCTAACTCCTAGACAGAAGTTGAAAACCAAGATCAGAATGAAAAGCACTAAGCAGAATTTTGACTGGAGTTGTTGTATTGCACCAAAGTAAAAGACTCAGTTGGGGTGGGGATGAGCTCATGTCCTGAAACCTGATGGCAGAGGAAGACCTAGTTGGGGTTGAATTTTTATGTGGAAAATGGAGAAGTGTTGCGCTTGTACAAGCTATTGTATTTTACTCTCAATTATAAATCACTAATCCTCCAATAAAGAAATTTTAAATAAAAAATAAAAAGAATATAAGAAAGCTCTGAGCATAGGAGCATATCTTTGTGGTTTCTGCATAGCTATGTTTCCTCAGCAAGACCTAACCTGGGAACATGGATGAACTGAATTATATTAAACTTAGGCACCTCATAGGTTAGTGAGGTAACTTACCGGGCAGGACACTTGCTTGGTCTTGCACATAATCCAGGTTCAGTACCCAGCACACTAGAAGTTGTTTTGATGTTAGAGTATCTTTCTCCTTCTCACAGAGTCTCTCCCTTTCTACCTGAAAAAGTCAGTCTGGGACAGGGAAGTTCAACAACAACAAATTAGGAATCTCTGTTTAAATTAAAATTAAGAACCTGGGGCTGAGTTGTGGTGTACCTGGTTACAAAACAGTGCACAAGGACCTGGGTTCAAGCCCCTGGTCCCCACTTGCATGGGGAAAGCTTCACAAATGGTGAAGAAGGTCTACAGGTGTCTCTCTGCCTCTCTTCCTCCCTTTCTCCAACTTCTTTCTGAATTTCTCTCTGTGCTGTCAATTAAATAATAAATACAGTTGAGAGTCGGGTGGTAGCACAGGGGGTTACATGCACGTGGTGCTAAGCGCAAGGCCGGCTTAAGGATCCGGGTTTGAGCCCCCAGCTCCCCACCTGCAGGGGAGTCGCTTCACAGGCAGTGAAGAAGGTCTGTAGGTGTCTTTCTCTCACTCTCTCTGTATTCCCCTCCTCTCTCCATTTCTCTCTGTCCTATCCAACAATGACATCAACAACAACAATAATAACTACAACAATAAAACAAGTGCAACAAAAAGGAAAAATAAATAAAAATAAATAAATAAAATTAAAATAAATACAATTAAACAAGAAAGAGAGAAAGAAATGACACGACAGAAGGCAGTAAGAAAGAAGAAAGGAAGGAAGGAAGGAAGGATGTTGGATAGTATGCCAGCTCCCCCTGGCTTCTGCTTAACCATATGCCTATATAGGGATAGATTTAATCCCATTCAAAGCTTTGGTCTATTTACATAAATCACTTTTGCATTTACATAAAGCACTCCAGGGCATTGGTGGTTCAGTGATAGGATTCTCGCCTGCTCTTCCCCCTCCTTGTCACACTCTGATTTTCACCAGTCACTTTTCTCTCCACCCTCTCTATGTCACATCCTGTTTCCACCCTACTTGGCAAGTATATATAAAGACAGCATTGTGAGTTTTAGGGTACTTGAGTTTAGCTTAGCTCGTCGTAGATTGTGCTGCGTCCTGCATGAATAAAGAGATACTGCCTACAGCTCAACCATGAGTCCCTGGTCGTCTGTTACCCGACCATGAAGCCAGCCTGGTGAAAACAACATAAGCCATCGAAAACAACATATGGCACCCAACGTGGGGCCAGACCTGCGCAACTCCCAGATAAGTGAAGACTTTGCCTACCTATGCAGTATGGTCTTCTCTTCTACTTATGAAGAGGTTTTCCAAAGCCTCTACTGTTTCATTATGAGACAGTTTCTCTGTCTCTGGAACATTTTACTCTGGGCCACACTTCGGTTCCCTGACCAGGAAATTTGGTTTCTTATGACCAGGATCATAGAGCTTGGGAGATGCACGGAGATTTCTCCTTGGACTTTCTGGATTCCCTCTCCCATGTTTCCTGAGGAAAAGTACTACATTTTTCTCCGGGCCACAGTTTTGTTCTTTATGACCGTGATCATAGACCTTGGGATATGCATGGGGATTTCCCCTGGGACTTTCTGGACTTCTTCTCGAATGTTTCCCATGGAGAAGGACTACTCTAATTTGAAGAACATTCTCGAGTACCCTGGCAGTTCCCAAGTATGGAGACACGTGGTTAGTTCTACTCTCCTGATTGGATTCTTTCTTCGATGGGAAGACACTTTTAAAAATGGGTGCCTGAAGCAATCCAGCAGGAACAGTCAGAAGCACCCTAAATGGAATTTCGAGGAGCTTTTTGGACTAGGACGCCCTCTGGGGACTCTTAATCCTACATGGTGAGATCTTGATAATCTGGTTCAAGTTGCGTTTCGTAAGAGAGTGATTTGAATGACTGAATTTTTGTTTGACATTGACTTAAAAAAAAATGCTGGACGCAGCCATGATTTCTAGAGACATCCGGAAACAATCCAAAAATTGTTTTTTCTTCCTTTGATTTATTTTTTCACGTCTTGGCATAAATCTGAAACGTTTAATCCTGAAACGGTATGAGTTATGGGTGGGGCAGATAGTGCAATGATTATGTTAATTATTCTCATGCCTGAGGCTTCTACTGTGGTTCTTCTGTTTACCTTGCCACATTTTATTGAGTTTAAACAACCTTAAAATCATACTAGAAAGGACTTCCAATTATAATGGAGTTATCAATTATAGTAAACTTCTAATCTGCTACAAGTTTTGTTTGACAAGTAAGTGAATTTCAGCTGTCAAAGTCTTCACATGAAAAAGCATCTACTCAAATGGAAGTCCTGGAAATCCATTTGGCTCCTGTTCTCTGACATCGACCACAAGATGGAATGACTGCAACACACCCCCGGAAACCAATGATGAGACCTGGCACAACCTGAAGAAACAGATTCACAGACTCCAAAGCTCACTCTCTGCAGAAAAGCAGAATTCTGGTGGCCGACATTCCCCATCGAGACAGACGTGTAGCATTTCATTCTCTAGCATTTTCTTCTGTGGTCAGCTACTTTGGACTGACACCTCCATCGGACTTACTGGTACACGCTGCTGTGTTTCTCAAAGACTAACTTCAGCCAATTGCCTTGAGACTTTATAGACCATGTCCCCTCGCCTGCAGGCTCTTCCCCAGAGGTAGAAAACCCCCTCCTTATTAGGTTATGCCCACAGAGGCATGAAGCGCCCTTTGAGGCAAGAGATGCCCCCAGAGGCATGAAGCGTTCAGAGGCAAGAAATGCCCTTTCACCTGCTAGGCCTTGCCCTTTGAGGCAAGAAACATTCCCCTTGGCATCACACTGGTTATTGCTGCTCGCCTATTTTGTTTTCCATGTCTTATGCCAGTTCTTTTGAAAATGCCTGTACGATATAGATTTCTGTTCACCCCACAATCCTGATACTATGGCAAATAGTTAAAAAGAAAGGGGGAGATTTTGGATAGTATGCCAGCTCCTCCTGGCTTCTGCTTAACCATATGCCTATATAGGGATAGATTTAATCCCATTCAAAGCTTTGGTCTATTTACATAAATCACTTTTACATTTACGTAAAGCACTCCAGGGCATTGGTGGTTCAGTGATAGGATTCTCGCCTGCTCTTCCCCCTCCTTGTCACACTCTGATTTTCACTAGTTACTTTTCTCTCCACCCTCTGTATGTCACATCCTGTTTCCACCCTACTTGGCAAGTATATATAAAGACAGCATTGTGAGTTTTAGGGTACTTGAGTTTAGCTTAGCTCGTCTTAGATTGTGCTGCGTCCTGCATGAATAAAGAGATACTGCCTACAGCTCAACCATGAGTCCCTGGTCGTCTGTTACTCGCCCGTGAAGCCAGCCCGGTGAAAACAACATAACCCGTCGAAAACAACAGAAGGAAAGAAGAAAGGAAGGAAAGTAGAAAGGAAGGAAGGAAGGAAGGAAAAAAGGGAAAATTAAGAACCCTTGCTTATTAGAAGAGAAAACCCTTGCTTATCTGCAGAGAAATTCAAATTTATAAAAGAAAAGATACAACCCAACAGAACATGGGGCAATGTGTTTGACTAACACTTCACAAAGATAGAAAGTCCAAAAGGTTGCTCATGCACATAACTTGACTGAGATGTCAGTGCAAATCTGCTAGAATTTTTGGAGAAACCCAAAGCTGGTGGGACTATGCAGTAACTCTCTTGGAGATGACAACAAGATATTTTGGGGAAGCCATTTGTTTACTTAGAGGAAGGTCCAAACCAAGCATTTTCTGTGATGTTGTTGCTCCATCCTCAGTATGGACAGACCCACCAACACCACAGACTTGGTTTCACTGAATACAGAACATTGAGTGAGGCTCTTCTGAGAGCCCAGATGATGGCTACTGTGTATGATGCCATTAGAACAGCCACAAAAATGTGGTTCTCCTCACTCCAAGGGATCCCACAGAACAATAGAAATGCAGGAGACACAACTTCCTGTAACAAGGAAGAGCCTCATAAACATTTGACTGAACAAAAGAAAATGAACACAAAGACTGACTTACACTTTGGAATTAATTTGCATAAAGTGTCAAGTGGGGGAACAGTCTGTGCTCTCAGAGGCAGGACTGTAGTTTCCCTGTAGGGCAGTGGTGTGACAGGGAGGAGCCTCCAGGACTTTTGGAGCATGAGAACATCCACTTTCCTGATTTGGGTTTTAGGGACATGAAATGTTCCAGTGTTAAAATCCATTGAGTTCTTTTGGTGTCTTCACTGTTGCACACTACAGCATTCTTATAAGAAATTTCAAAAACAACTCATATTTTGATTTGCCAAAGCTAAGTTGGGAAAGCAAGGATGTTTGCTATTTTCCTCTATCTGACATTTGAGATAATTTTAATAACATAAGATAAATATGAATATAAACGAGAAGGGAGACTTTCTCATTCTCATATATACCAATTTCCTCTCTAAATTTGTCCATATGGTAAGTTCTGACCTTAATTTTGTACCCAGGATTCTGTCTTTCTATCTGGTAGATTCTGGCTGTATTAACATAGAATATTGGAGCTCAGAGATATTTTAAGTAGTGCCTAATAAAAATGACTTCACAAGTTAATGAATTCTGAACTGTACTCTAGCTATATTTTCACTTCCTATGTTATTTAAACTACTCAGATGACACAAAAAGACAGAAAACTTCATGCTCAAACTTGACGTTGGTAGTAAAGGCAGGAAAAACATTATATCTTAATCTCATTCCTAAATCTAGAGTCATAGATCTTCAATAAGAGGCAAAGATGAAGTCAAATCTGGGAGTGCAGTCAGAAGAATAATCAACCATGAATGAAGAGTTCATTGCCAAAGCTAGACACTAGAAACTGTCCTCAGTGGTACAGCACCAAAAAATAGTCCAGACTTCTCATGGCTATGACAGCCCACCGCAGACAGTCCTCCTTTCCTGTCCTACAAAAGGTGTTATCTCACCTCATGACCCTTTGACCACTTTGATATCTTCAACAACCCATCATGTTCAAGATCTTTGCTTCAAGCTCTCATCCTGTGGGCTCCTGACCACTGGAAACAGAATCAGTAGGGTTTTTTTTTTTTTTTTTTTTTAGATTAGAGATACAATTAAAGTATACCAAGAACAGATACAGGAAGTTTATACCTTAGATGGTGTCTTTCTAGAACTCCCCTCAGCTGTAAAACCTTTGTCAGGCAGGCATGGTTCTCCTGAGAAACACAACCCAGGTTACATGCCTATGTTTCAATCTCTCTCTCTCTCTCTCTCTCTCTCTCTCTCCCATCTCTCTCTCTTTCCAGCAACTGGCTAATATGACTGCAGGGCTTCAAAAATTGAAATATATAGGACAGGCCAATAGGCTAGAATCTCAGGCAAGGATTCACAATGCAATTTTTCTCCTCCTGGAATCCTCAGTATTTGCTCTTTAGACTGACTAGTCTTTAGACTGATTAGACAAAGCCTATCCACAAGAGTGAAGTTATCTCTATGCAGAGAAAATCACATCTACAGTCCCCTCTACTACAGCATAACATTTGTATTTGATGAAACATGTGACACTAGAGTTTGGTCAGGTTGACACATACAACTAATCACCTCAGGCTAAATCTGGGCATTATATTATGTTGCTAAGACTTCTCATGGCTATGAAAGCCCCCTGCAGACAGTCCTCTTTTCCTGTCCTACAAAAGGTGTTATCTCACATCATGACCCTATGACCACTTTGATATCTTCAACAACCCATCATGTTCAAGATCTTTGCTTCAAGCTGTCTGTCTATGAAAACACCATCCTGCTTTGATCAAAGGAGTTATGTATACTTGTTTAAAAGCATTTTTGTTCTTGCCTCCAGGGTTATCGCCGGGGTTCAGTGCTGGCCCCATGAATCCACTGCTTCTGGTGACCATTTGTTTTTCATTTTTATTGAATAGGATGGAGATAAAATTGAAAGGGGAGGAGAATATAGAGAGGGGGAGAGAAAGATAGACACCTGCAGATCTGCTTCATAGCTTGTGAGGCATCCTCACTCCTGCCCTCAGGTGGGAAGCCAGTCATGAACCAGGATCCTTGTGTGGGACCTTGCACTTCATACTATGTGCTTTCAAGCTGGTGAACCTCTGATTGCACCCCCCATAACAATTTTTGAGTCTTTTTTCTATATGGAATTTAAAGTCATTTTGTCTGTTGCTCCCAAACATTACCCTGAGAATCGGGCTGGAATGTCTTGAAATGTATAATGAGCACAGACAGGAATAATACTCATTTACCAATGATACAATTGTAGGCTTAGAACCTAAAGCAAGTGCTCTGTTAAAGCTACACACCCATGAGCTAATAGCTAGAGACAAAGGTAAATTGATAATGCAAATTTATTTGTTTCAGAAATACACAAATACAAGTGGAAATGACAGAAAATTCTATTCACAATAACAAAAAGAATGCTATAATACTTATGAGATTACATTGAATCACTAAGGATCACTAAGACACAGAACTTAGACGCAGCACACCATCACATCTGAAAAGATGGGAAGACATGGGGCTGGGTGGTGACACACCTGGTTGAGTGCACATGTTACAGTGCACAAGGACCCAGGTTCAAGTCCCCTAGTCCCCATCTGCAGAGGGAAAGCTTCATGAGTGGCAAAGCAGGGCTGCAGGTGTCTCTCTGTCTCTCTCCCTCTCTATCTCCCCCTCCCCTCTCAATTTATGAGTGTGTCTATCAAATAAATAAAGATAAGAAATTAAAAAAAAAAGACTGGAAGACATTTTGTCCTGTCCTAGAGAGTGAGATGTCAGGCAGCAGACTGGCAGATAACCCCAGAAACCCATTGGGTAGGGAGGTAAGAGGAAGACCACTGGAACTGAGACCTCCATAGTCTTGCCATGAGGAAGACTTGCTTGGGTTCTCCCATGAAGGCACAACTTTTTTATTTGGGGTTCAAGACTTAAGTCTCATGGGTTACATGACTTCTCCCTTGAAAAATGCTCACCATACAGCCTGGCTTTCTGCAGGCTGGTATTTTCCAGACAACACCCAGGATATTCATCTGCTAAACATTTCATGACCGCGGCGCCATCTTGGGGTAGCATCAGATGGTAGTGGTATCACTCCTCTCTTGTGCCTCTGTGTGTGCCTGAGTACTTGTGGGCACTGCCTCCCTTTTACTTTATGAACTTCTTGACTTAGAATTCTTCCTAGTGATTTCCTGGGGGGCGGGGTGGTGCTCTATGTTTGCTAAAACCATGCTGGGGAGATGAGTCCCTGGATTCTCAGCCTGGAAGAGTCCTCTGTGTGCTTTGAGCCTCAACTGCTCCCATCTCCTTGAGATATGTCTAACAAATCACATTGGCTAGTTAAATACACTTGGGGAAGATCAGCAGTCTGAAATGCAAAGTTAATTCGTGTTACCAAAGGGTCTTAAATTATTCAGGTAATGCTGGGAAAGTCAATTAACCTCTCTGAGCTTCACTGGCTTTATCCGTAAGATGAAGGGGCTGCCAGAGATGGGGTCCTGCTTTGGGTCTAGCAGTCAGGTTTCCCCAGGTGCACCAATTCCTGGTGTGGATGGCAAAAACAGAAACTATAAATAAATGGCTTCCAGCATGAAGATGTTGTCATAAGACTAATATGCATCCTCAGGTAGGGAATAATTATAATCTTCAGTGAACAAGAAAACTAGCTAAAATTATAACAAATGCAAGGAAATCCCCTTGATTACAAAACACACACACACACACCCCAAATCTAATTCTGGTCCTGTTTTTCAGAGGCTGCAAAATTATACACTAGCAGGGTATGCAGATAACAGCATAGATTTTTCATCTCAGATCTCTGCTGTTATGGAAGGACTCTCTGTTCCACGGACATCTCACCAGCCTGAGAGAGGAACTGAACTGGAAGATATTTAATACTGAACTATAATAGAATTCAATGTTCATTATTCAAGAGCAGGCACGGGCTCTGGCCCACGGTAATTATTAAAATCATGTTTATGCCAAGTAATGCAATGAACGTCACCTATTCTTGACCCTACTGCACACAGGAGGTGGGGGAGGCGATGTTTTACATCTTATCAATTGGATTTAGAACGTGTTTGTGCTGTGGCAGGAGCATGAGGTCTGTCCAGGGTGATTAGCGACTTTGTAGAGGATGAATAGCTGTGGGACTGCCCATCCTGCTCAGTTCTGAAGAGAACCCCGCACCCCACCATCTGGCAGGAAGACTTGGGGACACAGGGTCTTGGCAGGGGGCTCTTATTAAGCTATGGGATATGGTTCTGATTTCCTGGCCTCCATCAAGGCCCTTCTCTGCCAGCCCTCAGCTAGCATTTTCTAGGTAGCAACAGATTTTGATAGTGTACAGATTTTGCACCATAAAAGCCCTGGCCCTGGGGGTGGGAAGCAAAGATGGGCTCCCAGGGAAACAAGATGCTCAATGGATGGGGGTGGGTAGGTGGGGTGGTAGGGAGGGTGAGGAAAACACGATCCAACTTTGGGCAGAATCCAGGTCCTTCTCCAACCTGTGGCTATGGGAATGGGCTCCATTGTATGGACCCACACAAGAGCCCCAGAAGTTGTTTACCTGCTGACATGGGTCCCTGTCCTTACTGGGCCATCTGAGAGAACCCATACACACAAAGGAACAGCCATACAACCTCTGCCTGGCTTTGGAACCTAATACATTTGCAGGTGGCCATGCCAAGGGCTCTAATTCTGTCTGTATGGATTGCTGGCCCTGATGGTTGTGTGTGTGTGTGGGGGGGGGGGGGGAAGAATAGAATTCCTGGAATCTCAGTGCCTTTGAGCTTGGCTGTCTGGCCACAGAGGCAAGGAGGAATACTGCTTCTGTCCTTTGCAGCTCCTACTTCTGGGTCCTACAGGACTCTGGGCTTCAGGTTGGTCACTCCTAACCCAATCATGCCCAAGGCAGAGCTGGGTGTAGTCCTAATTTGTCCCCACACAAGGGACACAAAGGCCAGGACATGTCTGATAGCAAGAGGAGGAACAGCAGACTCCTCACTGTGTTCATCCTGGGAGTGCCTGGGGGTGAGCTAATTGTCAGACACTTCCCTGGAAGAGAATGTGTCCTCCTCATTCTCCAGACTCCCCACAAGGCGACACTCTTGAGGCCGCCACGGACAAGTTGTTCTCATCACGCACTATAACAGCCAGTCTTGATAAGTGCAAATAGATGTTGTTTTGGTGAAAAATCTGGTGTTCTAAATTTGTAAAACTCCATTCCTTGCTCTGTCTCAATTCTTCTTGTCACATGTCTTTGGTGGAAAGAAGTGTGTGTGTGTGGGGGGGGGGGCGGTGATCTATGGACTGAGGGAGTCAGAAAATTGAGAGTTAGATGTTAGATTAAAGACCTTCCTAATTCATAATATGACCTGTAAGTGCAGCCACTGAGCCTGTGAGACACACACACACACACACACACACACACACACACACACACACACTTCTCTTTGGCTACAAGGTGGTGGGGGATTGCATTTCATGCTGGTTATTATTTTTTTTTTGCCTCCGGGGTTATTGCTGGGGCTCAGTGCCTGCACCATGAATACACTGCTTTTGGAGGCCATTTTCCCCCCTTTTGTTGCCCTTGTTGTTATAGCCTTGGTGTGGTTATAATTGTTGTTGTTGTTTATGTTGTTCATTTTTGGATAGGACAGAGAGAAATGGAGAGAGGAGAGGAAGACAAGAGAGGGGGAGAGAAAGATAGACACCTGCAGACCTACTTCACTGCCTGTGAAGCGACTCCCCTACAGGTGGGGAGCTGGGGCTTGAACTGGGATCCTTACTCCTGTCCTTGGGCTTTGCACCATGTGCGCTTAACCCTCTGAGCCACCACCCAACCCCCTATGCTGGTTATTTTTGTAAGAACAGCTGAGTTGGGAGAGGCAGTGATGCACCCAGTTGACTGCACACATACCATGCACAGGAAGGACCTAGGTTCACACCCCCAGTCCCCACCTGCAAGGGGGAGGCTTTTTGAGTGGTAAAGCAGTTCTGTAAGTGTCTCTCCTTCTCACTCCCTCTCTATCTTCTCCTCCTTTCTCAACTTCACTCTGTCCTGCAGAAATAAATAAATAATAATAAGTAAATATTTTTTGAAAATAGAAGAGCTAGGAGCCCTGGACCACAACTCCACCCATGAAGAGAAGTTAAAAGTCTGAAGATGGGAGTCGGGCAGCAGCGCAGCAGGTTAAGCGCATGTGTCACAAAGCCCAAGGACTGAAGGAAGGATCCCGGTTCGAGCCCCCAGCTCCCCACCTGCAGGGGAGTCACTTCACAGGCGGTGAAGCAGGTCTGCAGGTGTCTGTCTTTCTCTCCCCTTCTCTGTCTTCCCCTCCTCTCTCCATTTCTCTCTGTCCTATCCAACAATGACATCAATAACAACAACAATAAAAAACAGCAAGGGCAACAAAAGGGAAAATAAATTTAAAAAAAAGTCTGGAGATGACTCTGACAGGAATGAGAGCTGGGCATACAGCACTTGCTAGTCGTTCATCAGTGGGTTGCCAGGGACTGGGTACTCATCATGGTTGCTGTCCATAGGAACCTGGTCAGGCTGCCAGGCAAGCAAAGTGACTCTACTGGCAGCCTTTACAGTCCTTTGGCTGAAGGAGGTGGCCCAAACAGTCTCCACAGGTGCTGAAACTGTAGTCCCTGCGCGTGTCAGGCTGGCTGCAGGAGAAAGGATTCTAGAAAATAAAAAGATACTGAACTGCTGAGAGAGAACCAAGAGCTGAGGGCTTCGGTGTGGGGCTCTGGCCTCAGAGAGGGTGGATCCTGACATGAGAAGGGGGGTTTTTCCACAAAGATGGGGCTCTTAGAGGATGATGGGAACTTGTGGAGCAGACTCCACCTACATGCGCCAACCCAGATTACTTCTCACGCGGGCTGGGGGTGGGGGGACAAGTGACCTTGAAGACTAGAGTGAATTACCCCCTCTGTTCACTCACAGGCAGCCTTATGTCTCTATCTGTGAAGTGGGGGCAGGAACAGGGAGCTTCTGGGAGCACTGATATGAACAACGATTGAGTACGGGGTGAGGTGGTGGTGCACCTGGTTGAGGTCACATGTTACAATGTGCAAGGACCCAGGATCAAGTCCCTGGTTCCCACCTGCAGGGAGGAGTTTTGCAAGTGGTGAAGCAGTTTTGCAGGTGTCTCTCTGGCTCTCTCCCTTTATATCTCCCCTTCCCTCTCGATTTCTGACTGTCTCGATCCAGTAAATAAATCACTATTAAAAAGAGGGAGAGAGAGAGAGAGAGAGAAATAAATGAAAAAATGATTGAAAACAATCAGCAGGGCTGGTCTCAGCTCTCCTTTTCTCTTTCCCAACCTGGCTAGAGCCAGCCAACACTTCCTCCTTACTGATAACACTTTATTTCTTACCTCATGTTTATGACAAAAGTGAATGTGGGGCTGGGTGGGGATGCGCCCAGTTAAGCACACATAGTATTAAATGCAAGGACTTGCGAGAA
Source organism: Erinaceus europaeus (assembly GCF_950295315.1). Classification (NCBI taxonomy): domain Eukaryota; kingdom Metazoa; phylum Chordata; class Mammalia; order Eulipotyphla; family Erinaceidae; genus Erinaceus; species Erinaceus europaeus. Next base: position 17,583,153 of record NC_080165.1, on the reverse strand, counting down.
GACCAAGTTTGTAGCCCTCAGCTCCCCACCTGTAGGGGGGAGGCTTCACAAGAGGTGAAGCAGGTCTGAAGCTGTCTATTTTTCCCTCCCTCTCTACCTCTACCTCCACCCTCAATTTCTCTCTGTCCTATCCAATAAAATGGGGGAGGGATGGATGCCAGAAACAGTGGATTCATAGTGCTGGCACCAAGTCCTAGGGATAACCCTAGAGGCCAAAAATAAAAAAATAAAAAATAAAAAGAAGAAGCAGAAGCAGGAGAAGGAGGAGGAGGAGGAGGAGGAGGAGGAGAAGGAGAAAATGAAAAGCAAAGAGTCAAGTTCAGAGCTGCTGGGTAACTGGGGTTCAGGGTCCTGCCAGAAAAGGCCCCCATCTTCTTGGGGAGTCACCCAGTATAATGCCCTATCTTTCCTTGGGGCTGGCATGAGTGGAGGGCATGCTTTGGTTTAAGGACTCTGGTGCTAACTGAGGCAGCCCCACAAATCTGGGTTCTACATCCTACTCAGCTCTCAGTTCAGGTGAAGATGTCCAGTCATTCCAGATGTCTCTCCCCATCTGGGCACTCACCTCAGTCCTCTCACACCTGCAAATCTGAAGCCAGTAGAGCAGAACACACATTTATCAGGCTCCCTACCTGCATATCAGAGATTTGGTGGACCATGATGTTTATTCTTTTTTTCTTTAAACCTTTTATTTATTTATTTTATTGATTCCCTTTTTTTTGTTGCCCTTCTTGTTTTTTATTGATGTAGTTATTAATATTTTTGTTATTGATATCGTCATTGTTGGATAAGACAGAGAGAAATGGAGAGAAGAGGGGAAGACAGAGAGAAGAAGAGAAAGATAGATACCTGCAGACTTGCTAGACCGCCTGTAAAGTGACCCCCCTGAAGGTGGGGAAATGGGGGCTCAAACCGCGATTCTTATGCTAGTCTTTATTCTTTAAGCCACCTGCGCTTAGCCTGCTGTGCTACCGCCCTATTCCCTTGATGTTTATTCTTAAGTTGCTTCTTTGTTCTCCATGGAAAGTTATGACATAAGGGTCCGAGTGGTGGTGAAGCTGGCTGAGTGCACATGTTACAATGCAAGGGCCCAGGTTCAAGCCCCCATCTCTATCTGAAGGGGGAAAGCTTTGTGAGTGGTGAAGAAGTGTTGTAGATGTCTCACTGTCTCTCTCAATCTTCCCTCTCACTTTCTGGTTGTCTCAATTAAATAAATATTTTTTAAAAATTTGAAGAAAGTTATATATATATATATATATTTGATGCTAACTATAGAAATCACATTCGAAAGGAAGTTTTCTGCTCATCCATAAAAAGTTCAAAAATAGGGTGGAGCCAAGATGGCAACTTGGAGGCAGCTGCTAGCATGAGCTCTAACAAGCATCTGCTTGTTACCTAGGATTGGCTGGATAGGGTAGGACACTGGGCTGTCAGCAGGAGGGTGAATAAGGGGTCCTAAGTGTGACACCAAAGAGGGGTCCTATAGCTCACTCTTGGGTTAGAAAACAGAGGCCAAGAGGAAAAAGAAAGAAAATCTTTTGATTATTTCTGAAGCTCACCCCTCTCTCCCACCCCAGAACCAGTCCCCAGGAATGGCTGGAAAGCCATTCCCTAGTAGGTTTCCCGCTGATCTATTTTCTTTATCAAGGTTCCTGGCTCACTAGGAGTGTCATTCCAATCCTTTTCCTTTTTGCTTTCCTTCTGTTTTTTTTTTTAATCTAAGTGGCTGGAGCTCTATTTGAGTGACAAAATATCTGACCAATCAGAGCCTCACCCCTACATGGGAAAGACTACCTGGAGGATTTTTTCCTTTTTTTTTTTTTTTGGATACTTCTTATAATTGGCTGTCTTTGCTCATGCTGCCTGAGCCAATCCAAAGCCTTCCAAGCAGCAGACTGACTGTTAGGTTTCTTCTTTACTCTATTCTATTTCATTATTACTATTATAGATACCCTTCCCCCCCTTCTTCAGGTTGACCAAAATTAACTGTTTTTTTTTTTCCATTGATAAGTGACTGGGAATCCATTGTAAGAGGAACTTGTTTCACTCTACCTCTTCCCTCCACTCTCCATTTTCTCTCCTCCTAGCTAATTAAAAAAAAAAAAAAACTCTTTCCTTTCACTGCTCTTTTTTTTTTTCTTGTTCATGTCTTTTCTTCCTTCCTCCTTCTTTTGCATTCTGAATTCACTGATACTCGTTTGTGAATTATTTTGGGGAAGGAATTTGATTCAGAGTGGACTGTCTGTGTGTTTCTCTCTTCTCTACTTCCCTTTCTCCTCTTGCTAACCTTAGAATTTACAGTGGAAAGTAGATTGGCATAATTGTCTATTCTTGCTTTCCATTTTTTCCTTTCTTTTTCATTTTCTTTTGGATTTGGTTGCTATTTTTTCTTAGACTGGAGATTTTATTTGGCTAACTGGTATTGGTTAAACTGCATCAATCCTTGCTTCAGTTACTATTGTAATTTCTGAGGTTGGTGACTGCATTTGTCATAAAGGTATTTAGTATAGTGTGGCTTGTACTCAAAACACAACAACTGAAGAACAACAGAACAGAAAAATAAAAAAACACATCAATAAAAAATGGTTAAATCAAGAACAAATAAAACTGTTACCACAATGAAGCAAGACAGGATACAAGAAGAAACTCCAAATCAGACAGATGTAACCATAGATAAGAAAAGTATGCAAGCAATAGTAAACCTAATAATCACAGAAATGAAGACAACTATGGAGGAAAGGGCTATCAGAATTAGGGAAACAACAAATGAGACCCTCAAGGAAAATACTAGCTACCTCTAGGTAATTAGAGAATTGAAAGCTGAAATAGCTGAGCTAAAATGTCAATTAGCAGAACAAGCTAATACTATAAGGGAACTGAAGAAAGAAGTTGAGGGAAGGGAAATCAGACTAACAGAAACAGAAAACAGAATTAGCCAGAAAGAGGATGAGCTACAGAAAACTAAGAAAGAGGTAAACGAGCTCGAAAAGAGATTGCGAGACACTGAAAATAACAACAGAGACATATGGGATGATTTCAAAAGAAGTAACATTCATACAACTGACCTTCCAGAGGAAGAAAGAGAAGAAGGGGAAGTAAACATTCTAGAGGAAATAATAAAAGAAAGCTTCCCAGACCTAAACAACAGAAAGGACATTAAGATTCAAGAGGCCCAGAGAGTCCCAACAGAATCAACCCAAACCTGAAGACACATTATACTTACAATGAAAAGAAGTAAGGATACAGAAAGGATCCTAAAGGCTTCAGAGAAAAAAACAAAAAGTCAAATACAGGGGAATACCCATAAGATTGTCACCAGAAATCTCCACTCAAATTCTAAAAGCCAGAAGAGAATAGCAAGATATCTATTGAGCCCTGAATGAAAAAAGGTTTCAACCTAGGATAATATATCCTGATAAACTTTCATTCAAATTAGGTGGAGGGATCAAAACCTTGTCAGGCAGATAACAGTTAAAGGAGGCAACTATCACCAAGCCTGCCATGAAAGAGGTTCTAAATGACCTCTTAGGAACAGGAACATCACCATAGTACTTGGCATATATCAGAGAAAATTAACAAATTATTGAATAATGGCACTACAATACATTAAATCCATAATATGAATAAATGTCAATGGCTTAAACTCACCAATTAAAAGGCACAGAGTGGGGGTATGGATCAGAAAACACAACCCAACCATATGCTGCTTGCAAGAATCCCATCTGACCCAACAAAACAAACAGACTTACAGTGAAAGGATGCAAAATTATCCTACAGGCTAATTGACCACAAAAAAGAAGGTAGGAACAGCCATTCTCATCTCTGACACAATAGACTTCAAATTAAATAAAGTAATAAAAAATAGGCAAGGCCATTACATAATCAACAAATTCAAGAGCATTGAAATTATCCCAAGTATCTTCTCAGACCACAGTGGAGTAAAGGCAACATTTAACAACAAACAGAAAATTACTAAAAGTCACAGAATTTGGAAAATGAACAACATACTGCTTAAGAACCACTGGGTCAGAGAGACACTGAAGTAAGAAATTCAAATGTTCCTGGAAACAAATGAAAATAAAGCCACAACCTATCAAAATATTTGGGACACAACTAAAGCAGTACTGAGTGGGAAACTCATAGCCATACAGTCATATATTAGAAAACAAGAAAAACCTCAAATAAACGACCTTACTGCACACCTTATGGACAGAGAGGAAGAGGAACAAAGGAACCCTAAAGCAACCAGAAGGACAGAAATCATTAAAATGAGAGCAGAAATAAACAACATCGAAAATAAGAGAACCATACAAAAGATCTATAAAGCCAAATGTTGGTTCTTTGAAAAATTAAACAAGATTGACAAACCCACTAAAAAAAGGGAGAAGACTCAAATTAATAGAATTGTAAATAATAGAAGATATATCACAACTGACATCACAGAAATCCAGAAAATCATGCAAAACTTCTATGAAGAACTGTATGTCAACAAGCTAGAGAATCTGCAAGAAATGGAAGAATTCCTAGAAACATATGCCCTTCCAAAACTGAACCAAGAAGAACTACAAAACCTAAATGCACGAATCACAGACAAAGAAATTGAAACAGTTATTAAGAATCTTCCCCAAAACAAAAGTCCTGGACCAGATGGCTTAAGACACAAATTCTACAAAACCTTCAGGAAACAGTTAATACCTATACTTCTAAAGCTCTTCCACCAGACTGAAGAAACAAGAACACTCTCTTCCACCTTCTATGAAGTCAGTGTTACCCTGATACCAAAAGCAGATAGGTACACAACGAAAAAAGGAAAACTACAGACCAATATGTCTGATGAACATAGATGCCAGAATATTAAACAATATCCTGGCCAACCGGATAGAGTAGTATATCAAAAAGATTGTTCATCATGAACCAAGTGGGATTTATCCCAGGAATGCAAGGCTGGTTCAACATACGTAAGTCAGTCAGTGTCATTCACCACATCAATAAAAGCAAAGCAAAAAACCACATGATTATCTCAATAGATGCAGAGGAAGCCTTTGACAAAATCCAACACCCATTCATGCTCAAAACACTACAAAAAATGGGGATAGATGGGACATTCCTCAAGATAGTGGAGTCCATATATAGTAAATCTTCAGCCAACATCATACTTAGTGGACAGAAGCTGAAAGCATTCCCCTTCAGATCAGGGACTCCACAGGGCTGTCCATTATCACTATTACTCTTCAACATAGTATTGGAAGTTCTTGCCATAGCAATCAGGCAAGAGAAAGAAATCAAAGAAATACAGATTGGAAGGGAAGAAGTCAAGCTCTCACTATTTGCAGATGATATGTTTGTATACATAGAAAAACCTAAAGAATCCAGCAGAAAACTACTGGAAGTTATTAGGCACGTTATTAGCAAGGTGTCAGGTTACAAAATCAATGTACAAAAATCAGTTGCATTTCTTTATGCAAACAATAAATCTGAAGAAGACATCCAGAAATCACTCCCATTCACTGTTGCAGCAAAATCAATAAAATACTTAGGAATAAAGCTGACCAAAGAAGTGAAAGACTTCTGAAAATAATGATTCACTATTCAAGGAAATAAAAACGGATACCAAGAAACAGAAAGACATCCCATGCTCATGGATTGGAAGAATAAATATCATCAAAATGAATATTCTCCCCAGAGCTATATACAAATTTAACTCAATATCCATCAAAGTTACATCATGCTTCTTTAAGAGAATAGAACAAAAACTACAATAATTTATCTGGAACCAGAAAACACCTAGAATTGCCAAAACAATATTGAGGAAAAGAAACAGCAATGGAGGCATCACACTCTCATTTCTTTAACTATATTATAAGGCCATCATAATCAAAACAGTCTGGTACTGGAACAAAAATAGGCACACAGAGTAGTGGAATAGAATTGAAAGCCCAGAACTAAACCTCCACACCTATGGACATCTAATCTTTGATAAGGGAGCCAAAAGTATTAAATGGAGGAAGGAGGCTCTCTTCAATAATTGGGGCTGGGATAACTGGGTTGTAACATGCAGAAGAATGAAAATGAACCACCTTTTATCACCAGGAACAAAAATCAACTCCAAATAGATCAAGGACTGGGATGTTAGACCAGAAAGTATCAAATACTTAGAGGAAAACATTGGTGGAATACTTTCCCACCTAAATCTCAAGGACATCTTTGATGAAATAAAACCCAATTGCAAGGAAGACTAAAGCAGAAATAAATCAATTGGACTACATCAAATTGAAAAGCTTCTGCACAGCCAAAGAAACTATTACACAAAGACACCCTTCACAGAATAGGAGAAGATCTTCATATGCCATACATCAGACAAGAGACTTATCACCAAAATATACAAAGAGCTCAGCAAACAGCACCAAAAAAGAAAATGACCCCACCCAAAAGTGGGCAGAGGAAATGAACAAAACATTCACTTCTGAGGAGATGAAAAAGGCTAACAAACATATGAAAAATTTCTCCAGGTCTCTGATTGTCAGAGAAATCCAAATAAAGACAACATTTATATACACTTCATTCCTGTGAAAATGGCATACATCAAAAAGGACAGCAGCAACAAATGCTAGAGAGGCTGTGGGGACAGAGGAACCCTTCTGCACTGCTGGTGGGAATGTAAGTTGGTCCAGCCTCTGTGGTGAGCAGTCTGGAGAACTCTCACAAGACTAGACATGGACCTTCCATATGAGCCAGTAATCCCTCTCCTGGGGATATACCCCAAGGACTCCATAACACCCAACCAAAAAGGTATGTTTAGACCCATGTTCATCGCAGCACAATTCATAATAGCTAAAACCTGTAAGGAACCCAGGTACCCAACAACAGATGAGTGGCTGAGAAAGCTGTGGTATATTACACAATGGAATACTATGCAGCTATTAAGAACAATGAACCCACTTTCTCTGACCATCTTGGATAGAACTAGAAGGAATTATGTTAAGTGAGCTAAGTCAGAAAGACAACGATGAGTATGAGATGATCCCACTCATAAACAGAATTTGAGAAAGAATAACACGAAGGGAAACTGAAAGAAAGATCTGACTAAATTTGGAGTAGGGCACCAAAGTAAAAAACATGGGTTGAGGGTGAGCTTCATGGGAGGGGGGGGGGCAACAGGAGTGGAGATTGGATGGGACACATTTTTTTAGTGGTGGGTGTTGGTATGCATGAGACCCCTTCTGTTTCATTTGGTTTAAATCCCCCCTGCTTAATGCTATTCTATTTACATAACCACTTCATTCTATTTACATAACCACTGTTAACAAGTTCCACCCTCCCTCCAGGGTACTTGTGGTTCAGTGATAGGATTCTCGCCTGCTCTTCCCCCTCTTTGTCACACTCTGATTTTCACCAGTCACTTTTCTCTCCACCCTCTCTATGTCACATCCTGTTTCCACCCTACTTGGGAAGTATATATAAAGACAGCATTGTGAGTTTTAGAGTACTTGAGTTTAGCTTAGCTCGTCTTAGATTGTGCTGTGTCCTGCATGAATAAAGAGATACTGCCTACAGCTCAACCATGAGTCCCTGGTCGTCTGTTACCTGCCCGTGCCCGTGAAGCCAGCCCGGCGAAAACAACATAACCCGTCGAAAACAACATATGGCACCTACAACGTGGGGCCAGACCTGTGCAACTCCCAGATAAGTGAAGATTTTGCCTACCTATGCACTATGGTCTTCTCTTCTACTTATGAAGAGGTTTGCCAAAGCCTCTACTGTTTCATCATGAGACAGTTACTCTGTCTCTGGAACATTTTGCTCTGGGCCAAACTTTGTTTCCCTGACCGGGAACTTTGGTTTCTTATGACTGGGATCATAGAGCTTGGGAGATGCACGGAGATTTCTCCTTGGACTTTATGGATTCCCTTTCCCATGTTTCCTGAGGAAAAGGACTACATTTTGCTCTGGGCCACAATTTGGTTCTTTATGACCGTGATCGTAGACCTTGGGATATGCATGGAGATTTCCACTGGAACTTTCTGGACTTCTTCTCGAATGTTTCCCGTGGAGAAGGACTACTCTAATTTGAAGAACATTCTCGAGTACCCTGGCAGTTCCCAAGTATGGAGACATGTGGTTAGTTCTACTCTCCTGATTGGATTCTTTCTTCGATGGGAAGACACTTTTAAAAATGGGTGCCTGAAGCAATCCAGCAGGAACAGTCAGAAGCACCCTAAATGGAATTTCGAGGAGCTTTTTGGACTAGGATGCCCTCCGGGGACTCTTTTTTTTTTCCCTCCTCCAGGGTTATTGCTGGGCTCGGTGCCTGCACCATGAATCCACCGCTCCTGGAGGCCATTTTTTCTCCCCTTTTGTTGCCCTTGTTGTAGCTTCGTTGTGGTTATTATTATTGCCCTTGTTGACACAATTCATTGTTGGATAGGACAGAGAGAAATGGAGAGAGGAGGGGAAGACAGAGAAGGGGAGAGAAAGATAGACACCTGCAGACCTGCTTCACCGCCTGTGAAGAGACTCCCCTGCAGGTGGGGAGCCAGGGGCTTGAACCGGGATCCTTACTCTGGTTCCTGCGCTTTGCGCCACATGTGCTTAACCCACTGAGCCACTGCCCGACCCCCCTCCAGGGACTCTTAATCCTACATGGTGAGATCTTGATAATCTGGTTCAAGTTGCGTTTCATAAGAGAATGATTTGAATGACTGAATTTTTGTTTGACATTGACTTAAAAAAAAATGCTGGACACAGCCATGATTTCTAGAGACATCCAGAAACAATTCAAAAATTGTTTTTTCCCTCCTATGATTTCTCTTTTACGTCTTGACATGAATCTGAAACGTTTAATCCTGGAAACCGTATGAGTTATGGGTGGGGCAGATAGTGCAATGATTATGTTAATTATTCTCATGCCTGAGGCTTTTAACCGTGGTTCTTCTGTTTATCTTTCCACATTTTATTGAGTTTAAACTGTTTAAACAACCTTAAAATCATACTAGAAAGGACTTCCAATTATAATGGAGTTATCAATTATAGTAAACTTCTAATCTGCTACAAGTTTTGTTTGACAAGTAAGTGAATTTCAGCTGTCAAGTCTTCACGTGAAAAAGCATCTACTCAAATAAAATTCCTGGAAATCCATTTGGATCCTGTTCTCTGACATCGCCCACAAGATGGAATGATTACAACGCACCCCCAGAAACCAATGATGAGACCTGGCACAACCTGAAGAAACAGATTCACAGACTCCAAAGCTCACTCTGTACAGAAAAGCAGAATTCTGGTGGCCGACATTCCCCATCGAGACAGACGTGCAGCGTTTCATCCTCTGGCATTTTCTTCTGTGGTCAGCTACTTTGGACTGACAACTCCATCGGATTTACTGGTACACGCTGCTGTGTTTCTCAAAGACTAACTTCAGCCAATTGCCTTGAGACTTTATAGACCATGTCCCCTCGCCTGCAGGCTCTGCCCCCAAGGTAGAAAATTCCCCCTCCTTATTAGGTTATGCCCACAGAGGCATGAAGCGCCCCAAGAGGCAAGAGATGCCCACAGAGGCAGGAATCGCCCTTTGAGGCAAGAGATGCGCCCAGAGGCATAAAGCACTCCCAGAGGCAAGAAATGCCCTTTCGCCTGCTAGGCCTTGCCCTTTGAGGCAAGAAACGTTCCCCTTGACATCACACTGGTTATTGCTGGTCGCCTATTTTGTTTTCCATGTCTTATGCCAGTTCTTTTGAAAACGCTTGTACGATATACGTTTCTGTTCACCCCACAATGGCCATTAGTTAAAAAGAAAGGGGGAATTGTTGGTATGCATGAGACCCCTTCTGTTTCATTAGGTTTAAATCCCCCCTGCTTAACGCTATTCTATTTACATAACCACTTCATTCTATTTACATAACCACTGTTAACAAGTTCCACCCTCCCTCCAGGGTATTTGTGGTTCAGTGATAGGATTCTCACCTGCTCTTCCCCCTCTTTGTCACACTCTGATTTTCACCAGTCACTTTTCTCTCCACCCTCTCTATGTCACATCCTGTTTCCACCCTACTTGGGAAGTATATATAAAAAACTGTCTGAATGTCTCAAACTTTTTAAAGCACAGAGTCTTTTTAATACATAGGCTGAGTCTTTGATATGTTGACTCTCTTAAAAGCTTAGTCCAGGGAGAATAGAAGCAAGTGTTGGCATAGCTATATACAAATAATGTCAAAGGACATAAAATATGGTGATGGTGTGTATAACACAGCAAATCCTATCAAAGGGATTTTTCAAAGTTAACCCAATTGCCAAACAATGTGATTATAGCAATAACTATGTATTGTCTTCTTAAACCCTAAGACAGCATGGACCTCCTGCTTCCTCTAGAAAGCCTATATTTCCCCCAGTCCTGGAACCTCTAGGGTGGGGCTCATTTTCCTGCATGCTTCTCTCAGATCATACCAAATGATATTGCATCCGCTGATCCCAACCTAATCAATGCAATGAGTACCACCTCAGCATGCATCACTTCATACTGTGTCTAGAGACATCAGGCATGGAATGTCAGCTCTTCACCCTCATTACTCGGGTGAGACCTTCCCTTTCATGGTATTCTCTAATTCCATTCCAGATGGTTCACTTCCTAACAAAGTCCCAAAACCTAGATATAGACTAGGTCCCATAAGATAAAGCATATTTTCACATGTATCCATAGATTGGGGCAAAATATATACCTGAAAGCAAAAATACACAGTATCAAGTTGGTAATAAAGTAGTGTCTACTTAGACTTAGATACTCTCCTCACTTACTTTCTATTACAGTTCTCTCACTCACTCCAAAGATATCCTTATCAAAGCAAGGACTGCAAAAGCTGAATAAGGGCATACTTTAATGATGACTCTTTAATGACTATCAGGCCATTCCATCAGCTGGGGCCCTAATCAGGGAGTCCTGAGATTCCCAAATAGACATGATGGGCCTCTAATAAATCCCTCTCTCCATTGTTACGGGTCGTTTCTATCAAGAACAACACAATAGACCCCTTTGTGGGCCCCCATAGGACCTTGCCCTCAATTTGGATCAACAATGGTAGAGAATGTTCCATCCTCCCTTCAGAGGATGGACAGCATACTTTATGCTATACCTCAAGAAGATTGGTTGATATTGGGACAGCATGGAATGTTCCTACTCATGACCACAGAATGTGAGTTCAGATCCAGAGGGATGCAGAGGTCACATAGGCTCCTAAGCTGAATATGTGCTCCAGATCATGTCAAATAGATAGGGTTTACAGTCAACAATATTTATACCCCTTTCTTATATTAGGGAGCTACCTCTCTTCCCTGATCCATCTTTCTGGTCCTTTTTTCCAGCCATGGCATCATCTCCCCAGACAATAACTTGGATACACCAGCATATAAGATTTCAGGCTCAGGGGCAAAAAGAAAAAGGAAAAAAAAAAACTACTAAAGCCACAGGCCCTTTGAAATTTAACTAAATTATGACAACTAGCTACATACAAAATTGAGGACCCCCCAACTCTTCATCTGCACTCTTCCAGCCCTTAAGTCCATGATTGGTCAACAATTTGTTTGGCTTTGTATGTTAACTCTCTTTTCAGGCACCAGGTTCCAGATGCTAGCATGATGCTGACCAGACTTCCCTGTACAGACAACCCACCAGTGTGTCCTGGAGCTCCACTTCACCAGAACTCTGTCCCATTAGGGAAAGAGAGAGACATGCTGGGGGTATGGATTGAACTGTCAATGCCCATGTTCAGCAGGGAAGCAATTACAGAAGCCAGAGCTTCAACCTTCTGCATCCCATAATGACCTTGGGTTCATACTCCCAGAGGGTTAAAGAATAGGAAAGCTATCAGGGAAGGGGATGGTATAGGGAGATCTGGTGGTGGGAATTGTGTGGACTTGTACCCCTCTTATCCTATGGTTTTGTCAATGTTTCCTTTTTATAAAGAAAAAAATTTTAAAATGTTCAAAAATAAATATTATACATTCCATCGGAATTTTATAATTAATTACCATTTTCCTACCATTGAAGTTGTCAACGGATTTGATTACTATTCTCAATTATAGACTCTGAGTCCCTCCCCCCACTCCCCAAAAGTACAAGTGACATTTCTAATTGCTGATCTAAGAATCTGCTTCCCAAAATAGACAGAGAAGACAAAAATAAATGTGGCGAGAGTGACATTTCATCACGAAGTGTTGAACAAACTGTCATGGAGGCTGGATTGGCAGGAAAACTGGTGTCCAGCACCCTCAGTGTCCCACACCCCCTCCAGCACTACCTCTCCCAATAGACCTAAATCCTTACTCCAACAAAAAGCACATGGCAGATAGTCCCAAATACTCAGTGGGAGGTGGTCTCTGGCAGAAAGGTCAGGATACATGAGTCTGAATCCCAGCTCCTTCTCTTGGTGGGAACACCCCATCTCCCTGCACCAAGCTTTTTCATCTGTGAAATGGACTTCTGCTCAAAATACATGTGTCAGAGTACATCTTGGGGTTTTGACAAGAAAAGATGGGTGAACAGGGGTACTTGGCCCAGGATGGATGACCACTTAGTAAACAGGTGGTTTTATTTATTTTCATTTTTTATGTGAATTTATTTATTGGATAGAGACTGTTGGGTAGTATGCCACCTCCCCCTGGCTTCTGCTTAACCATATGCCTATACAGGGATTTACTGATCCCATTCAAAGCTTTGGTCTATTTACATAAATCACTTTTACATTTACATAAAGCACTCCCTCCAGGGCATTGGTGGTTCAGTGATAGGATTCTCGCCTGTTCCGCCCCCTCCTTGTCACACTCTGATTTTCACCAGTCACTTTTCTCTCCACCCTCTCTATATCACATCCTGTTTCCACCCTACTTGGAGAGTATAAAAACAGCTGCTCTTATGATTAAAGACACTTGGAAATTGCTTTCCGGCTCCGAGAGTTCCAGAGTATATCTCCTGCAAAGTTGGTGCGGCACGAGTTCCTGATCCCTCTCCCACGCAGCAGCCTAGATTGGCTCCAGTTGAGTTCTCTCCAACCCAGAGAGCACTAGCTCGGGAAGAAGTACCCTCAGGCTATCCCGGCAGAGACAGCCAGAAATCTAGTGAGAAGGGGTTGATATAGAGGGAGAGAGAAAGAGAGACACCTGAAACACTGCTTTACCACTTGCAAAGATTTCCCCCTGCAGTTGGGAACTGGGGGTTCAAATTTGGGCCCTTGTACATTGCAACTTGTGTTCTCAACCAAGTGTGCAACCACCCAGCCTCTATTTTTAATTTGAATTGAAACAATTTTCTGTGCCTTTAGGCTTGGTACCTATACAAGTCCACTCATCCCATTGTCCCTTTCTTCCTTTCTTTCTTTCTTTTCTCTCTTTCTCTCTCTCTCTGAGTAATAGAGACAGAAATAGAGAAGGAGGGTGTATAATATATATATATATGTATATATATATATGTATGTAGAGATAGATAGAGAGAGAGAGAGAGACCTGCATAGTTGCTCCGCTGCTCTCAAAGCATCCTACCTGCAACTGGGGACAGGGGTTTGAGCCTGGGTCAACACACATGGTAATGTGTGCCCTACCAGGCATGCAGCTACTCAGCCACAACAGGTGCTTTTAAATAAAGGAAGGACTTAGGGAAGTTTTCTATGATCATATTGATATACAAAGATGACCAGCTGCCCTGGGCCCGAGTTCATGCCTCCACTTGTTCCTGTGCTCCTGAGGCTGGCTGAGCCCATGGGACTTTCTCAGGACTGGAGATAACAGCCAGGTCCCATGTCTAGGCTTCGTGTCCTTCTACCTGCAGCCACCAGCCCTCTCCTTTGTGCCAAAGAAGGGTTCTGATGGTCCAACATCATCTTTGAGGTCCTGCCCAGGGTGATGTGACCAGACAGAGTCAGGGGACAGATTCCTCTCTCCTTTCCCACCATGGATTCAAGACCTTTAGGTTAACTGTCTCTGGTTTGGTCACCTCCCTGAGCTGTAGAGCCACTTCCATACCACCCTACCAGCTGTCAGTTCCTGGGGACAGTTCTAAGACCCAGATGTGCATATGGGCATCCTAGGTCTCCTCCTCTTTCTCCCCCAGAATCGAGGTTCACACTGTAGCACTTGTTCTGCAGCACAGGATGTGGTACGCACCCCCCCCACACACACACACCCCACGCCGGGTCTGGTTGAGCTTCCCTTGTCACTTGTTCCCATGCTCATTCTTGCACTGGAGCAACCAGCACCCTTTCCTTACAGTCCAGATCACCACCTTGATATGTAGATCCATGCACCTTTTTTAAAAAATTAATATATATTTATTTCCCTTTTGTTTCCCTTGCTGTTTTTTATTGTTGTAGTTATTATTGTTGTTGTTATTGATGTCCTTGTTGTATAGGTCAGACAGAAATGTAGAGAGGAGGGGAAGACAGAGAGGGGGAGAGAAAGAGAGACACCTGCAGACCTGCTTCACTGCTTGTGAAGCGACTCCCCTGCAGGTGGGGAGCCGGGGGCTCCAACCTGGATCCGTAAGCTGGTCCTTGTGCTTTGTGCCATGTGAGCTTAACCCGCTGCACTCCCCCCATGCACCCTTCTGCACCCTGTGATGGTAGCTGGGACTCAAGGACATAGGTATGACTCAGGTCACATCTTTCTGCAGAAGCTGCCCTGGGCTCAGAGTCTGGAAGAACACCTGTGGTTGCCACTTATGTCCCATCAGAGGAGGATGGTATGGAAGTGAGATGCCTCTTCCTCCAGCCCCACTCTGCCCTGCACCTAGGTCCCTCCTTCTGACACCTCATCCTTTGGCCACGCCCCCAAGTGTATGACCCCGCCCCCTCAGAGTCTGACCACACCCAACCAACCCCATCCTGCTCCTCTCCTCTCAATCCCTGGGCCCACCTCTCAGTGCCTGGCCATCTTGGGCAAGTAGCTCTTCTACCAGGCTGTCAGACTGCCACCAGTGATGAGCAGAGCCTCCGTGCAGACCCAACTCCCTCTACTGCTGAAGACAACAGTCTCCCGCTGAAGCATGTCCATTTCGACTCCAGATTTCATTTTGTTTCAGATTCCTGTGCAGAGTCCTGAGGTGAGTGACCTGGACTTTTATTCAGAGAGAGGAAATCCATGGCAAAATCTGAAAGCCCAGTCAGCAAAGCACCCTGGACAGCGCCGTGTTCAGCCTGCATGTGGGTGGATGCAGGGCGGAAGCTAAGGATGCCCTGGCTCCCATTACACGCTGGCTCCTGACCCACATGAGTTCATTAGCAGCGGCCACATTATATCATATGGTGTAAGATTCAATTGTTTCTGTGTTTCCGATGAAGAAAGGTGGGGTTCAAGAATGTGAGTAAATACTGTTGTTTTTTTATTATCTTTATTTATTTATTAGATAGAGACAGCTAGAAATTGAGAGGGAAGGGGAGATAGACACCCACCGCCTTTCTTCACTGCTCATAAAGCTTTCCCCCTGAAGGTGGGGACTGGGCTCGAACCTGGATTCTTGAGCACTGTGACAAGTGTGCTCAACCAGGTGTGCCACCACCCAGCCCCTGTGAATGTATTCTGGGCATAATGAGTGGGGAGGCAGGGTGTGAAGTGGGCAGTGCACATCTGGCCACCACACTGCCTCACAGTTTGGCCTGGCTGGAAAGGAGGCAGGGACTGGAGGCTTCTCTGGGGAAACCCAGTCTGTGTTCTGTGCTCTGCTCAGAGCTGCTGGTCCTCACAGGTGAGCACTGTTTTCAGGGTCATGGCGCAGTCTGTGTGTCTGTTTCCCTGTCCACAGGCCACCCAGACATCTGGTTAAACATGGATATCTGTGAGGGTGATTCTGAGTGATGTTAGCAGTTGAATGGATTGAGGGAAGGAAGCACAGGGGTCACCCCGCTGTGGAAAGGCCGCATTCCACTTGGTGAGGAGCAGAACAGAACACACCTGCAGAGAAAGAACAGCTTCCTGATCACTACCCGAACTGAGCTTGTGATAGATCTCTTCTCTTTGGTCAGACCAGGAATTTCACCACTGGGTCTCTGATTTATGGCTGGGCAGGAGCCTTGTGTTAAGAACTTGGGTTTCCTCAGCCTTTCTAATGCCAGAAGCCACTTCCTGTAATAATTCCTTTCCTACAATTCCTGATGTGTTTCCCTGAGACTGCAAGTGAATGCACCCAAGTAGCAAAGCTGAAGACCCCTCTCACTAAGGAATGGGTCTGAGAGGTTCCCAGAATGACACAATGGAAGGACACAGTCCTTGATCTGGTAGGAAGTACAAGGGCTGGTATCCTTGAGTGTGACTGCACAATGGGTTCCACAGAGGCCTGGTGTCCTCTGGTATGCAGAGCCTCTCACTGAATAGGGCCCACTTAGAGAGGTACGGAAGAATGTATGTGTCAGGAGAACTATGGGATGGCATCTGATTCTCCTTACTTAGCCTGAGTCAGCAATTTCCCTACAAATTAGAATTCCTGCTTAATCATTTCTGTGGCTTTGACTCATATCTGATGGGAGGTTTTCATGATCACCCATAAATTTGAGTGTTTACTTAGGGAAAAAAATAAAAGCTATCGGTGGTGGCAATTTATGTTCAACTGTGGAAGGTTTGAGTCCAAGTACAAACTCCAGACCTGGGAGAGGCCAGAGAAGCCAAGACCCCTTTGGGGTTCAACTCACTACCTACCATTCTGTGTCTAAACTGAAGAGTCTCCAGCTCAGGTCTTTGATGGCAAGACTGACTTTGCTGTGTCTGCACAGTTCCCCATCCCACACCCAACTGCTCCCTTTCCTGAGCTACTGATCCTGATTATCTGGGGGCCCCGGGATGATTTTCAGAACATTTGTGCCTGCCCTTGAGCTTCCCAGAGATATTCAGAAGTGTTGCCTGCCCCCATCCAGGATGTCATCAAACTAGTTCTGGACTGACATCTGATGGCATCCTTCACCCTCACCCCTGTTAGTGCCCACCAGATGTTGATCATGCTGGCAGAAGCACCCAGCCAGCACTGCCTGCCTCAGCTCATGCTCTGTCTATGGAATTGTCTCCCACCCCCATCATGAGTAATAAGAGTCATGGTGTATTCTGGGATTGCCTGCTACAGGCTCAATGCAATGCCAAGGGCAGGTGGTACACAGGTAGGGAGACATTTTTCTATGACCTTTTGGTATTGGCAAGATCTGTGGAAGAGGTGGCCAGCATACTGGATGGATCTGAGGGTCTTGAGAGACATTGGGCTACAGGTCTGTGTCTGCCCTTGGCCTCTTACCTCAGCCCATTTGTATGTAGTAGGTGCTCAGAAAACATGCCTGCCTCAGATGGTGGGCCCCTAACAGCCCTGGGTTTGGGCAGCTAGGCCAGTGCTAGCTACCAACCCAGTTTCCTTGAATCAGACTCAGGATGGACCGTCAGAGGGACCAGTGTGACGGGTAGCGTGACCCCTTGTGGGTGGCACCCAGGGTGGCGGGCAGATCAGCGAGTCCTGGCACACAGATGATAATGTCGCTGATCCACGGCATTGCCTTTGCCTCAGAAGCAGGGTGTGGGCCATTTTTCATTAGATAACATAATTTGTTGCATTGGTATGCAAGGACAAATAGCTCTGCTGAGCCAAAAGCCTGAAAAAAAAAGTAATATAGTGTTGTTATTCACGGGCTGAAGCCATGCTCCAGAATATTCCTCATTTTGACTTAAATGTATCTTCTGCCCACTCAAAGCAAATGCAATTTTCCCTTTTATGACTATAGCTTATTTACATGGAACAAGTTTAAACAAGGCCTGAGTTACCAACAGCCAGAGCTCTCCCTAGCCTACCAAGGAATTTGGGTACTATAGTGGCAGGGCCCTCCAGAAGCTCCGGAAAAGACAGAAGAGGTGACAGAGAGGTGGAGACCAGGTGGCTTTTGGCAGAACTGCACTCCCCTTTCCTGGTCTGGGCAAATGCTCACTGAGGGCAGGGTGCCAGGGACACAGTGATGATTCTGCTTTAGCTGTGTCCATCAGGGTGCACGCCCAGAGGTGCAGGAGTGTCCTTGGTACTTCTGAATGATGACAGGCCTTCTCCTAAGGTGATGCCGATAATTCTCAGCTGGGGACAACCCAGGGAGCATGTCCAATGTTGAGAGGTTTTCATGATGTGGGGATTCCATGGAGGGAGAGATTCTGTTACACATCTCTGGGGCCCTGCTGTGGGGGATGCCCCAGGCCCCTGTCTCCAGGTCAGACTGATAAAGGTCAGGGGTGTGGGTGCAGACGGGCGCCTAACCTGGCATGGCCTTGTTCTAGAAGTTTGTGCCACAATACTAGTCTGTGTTAAACCAGACACATTGCTCCAAGGTGCCCACTGCTACAGCAGATTTGAAAAAAAAAATCCTTTTTTTTCTTAGTTGTCACCAGGTTTATTGCTAGGACCCAGTACCTGCACTATGAATCCACTGCTCCCAGGGGCCTTCTTCCTCCACCCCCTCCTGTTTTATTTGATATGACAGAGAGTAATTGAGAAGAGAGGAGGAGATGGGGGGGGGAGGTAGACAGTTACAGACCTACAGAGCTACTTCACCAATCATGCAGCATCCCCCCTGCAGGTGGGGAGCTGGGGCTCGAACCCAGGTCCTTGCACATACTACTATGTGCACTTAACTGAGTGTGCCACAGCCTAGTCCCAAGGCTTTTGTTTTATTTGTTTTTATATTTTAGCCACCAGAGCCATTCATCCCTGGGGCTCTGAGCCTGCAAGATGACTCCACTCCTCCCAGCAACCTTTCTTGTTGTTGTTGATGCTGATATTGACAGGCACAGAGAGAAACAGGAGAGGAGAGAAAGACACCTGCAGCACTGTTTCAGTGTTGGTGCAGGAGGGACTGAGGGCTTGAGCCCACGTCCTCACACAGGATACCACCACCCAGCCCTTTAGAAGGAGACTTAATGTTTTTTTTTAAATATTTATTTATTTATTTCCTTTTTGTTGCCCTTGATTTTTATTGTTGTTGTAGTTATTATTGTTGTTATTGATGTCATCGTTGTTGGATAGGGCAGAGAGAAATGGAGAGAGGAGGGGAAGACAGAGAGGGGGAGAGAAAGACACACCCCCTGTGAAGTGACTCCCTTGCAGGTGGGGAGCCAGGGGCTCGAACTGGGATCCTTACGCTGGTCATTGTGCTTTGCGTTACTTGCACTTAACCCACTGGGCTGCCGCCCAACTCCCAAGACTTATTTTTTTATAAACTGAGTAAAAATACAAATGAAGCACCAGGGTCCATGTACAAACACCAGAAAGATGAAGGGGTGAGTCCCCCCAGACAGCTTTGGGGCCTGCAGTCAGCCTGAGGCTGTGCGCCCATAGCCCTAGAGTCCTGGGCCTGGTCTGGGGGACCCTGCTTAGCTATGCACTGGGGGAGACAGAAAGGCAGAGAGAAAACGTTGTCTGCTGCACTGCCTCAGTCCAAAGAGCTGGGCAGGGTCTGCGGGTGTGCAGCACTGGAAGGAATCTCAGCTCATCTCAGTGAGAGGTGAGGGGTTCAGACAGGACACACCTGGCAGGCCCCTCTGCACACCCCTTGCTTAGGCCCTCCTATCCCAGGCCCCAAAGATGGCCACTCAATGGTTTGGGTTGAGGTATAGACACCCCCCCCACACACACACCTCCAGCCCAGCCTCAGAAGGGCAGAAGGTGGAGATTCTTGGGGACATATTCCTGCCACATCAGGGACTATCTGCTTACAGGACTTAGGTCCTATTTCCATCCCTGGGGGCCCATCTCTGCAGGACTATGGTTTCCTTAATGCACCCTGAAATCCCTTTCTAGTTCATGGACTTCCACAGTCCTTGGGGGATACAAGGGCGCTCAAACCACCTCCTCTAGCCTTTGCCCTCTGACTCCTGGCTCTGTCCACCTCTGCTCCATAGACCTCTTAACTCTGACCACTCCCCACCCTCGCTCCGCTCTGATGTGACCACAACACACTTGTCTGGGGGTGTCCTTTCAGTGAACTGCTTGCTGTCCCCCATGAGAAATTCAGAAGGAAGGAAGGAAGGAAAGAAAGAAGGAGAGAAGGAAGGAAGGAAGGAAGGAGAGGAAGGAAGGAAAGGAAGGAATGAAGGAGAGAAGTAAGGAAGGAAGGAAGGAAGGAAGGAAGGAAGGAAGGAAGGAAGGAAGGAAACAAGGGAGGGCATCTAGAAGCTCAGAGCTACTCCTACTCAGTCCTTGCTGAGGCTTCTCCTCATCACGAGGGAGGTTATTTTTGCTAAGTACATCTGCAAAACACATCTGTTAATTTTCGGTATTTGTTTATCCACAGTAAAATCTGAATTAGTAACTGTTTCATACTGCAGCTCCCAAATAAACAGGGAAGAGGAAGAGGCAACACAAGTGAAATGTTCAAGGATGAGCCCCATGCCTTAGCTAGCGGGTGGCTGTCTTGGGGAGGTGGCAGAGGAGGGTGGTGAGTGAGCCTGGAAGAGGAGGTGGGGTCCCCCACATGGACAAATCCAGGTAGCAGAGGGAGGGTAAGTGGATGCTGGGGGTGGGGGGACTCAGGGCCTCTGGGTCTCCTCAGGCTGCCTGATGTCACAGAGCTCTGGAGCCTGAGAGCAAAAAAATTAAGTTCAGCTCACCCATAACTTAGTTTTTATGATTATTATTTTTAATTGCTTTTGCCTCCAGGGTTATCACTGGGGCTTGGGGCTAGGCGCCTGCACTATGAATCCACTGTTCCTGGCAGCCATTTTTCATTTTTATTGGATAGGACAGAGAGAAATTGAGAGGGGAGGGAAAAATAGAGAGGGAGAGAGACAAAGAGACACCTGCAGACCTGCTCCACCACTTGTGAAGCTACTTGTTTGCAGGTGGGGAGCCAGGGACTTGAACCGGGATCCTTGCACTTTGTACTATGTGTGCTTAACTGGGTGTGCCACCACCCAGTCCCCTCCCCACAGTTTAGTTTTGATGATCAGTAGAGCTTCCCCAGAGGTCTGTGTTCCCTTCCTGCTCTTATGGATCCCGCCACCCTGCAGAAACAACCAGCCAGTCATGTTCATGGAGGAAAGAATCTTTCTCCTTAGCCTTTAGGCATCCAGCTGGGGCTGGGTGCAAACTAACAAAGCAAAGAAGTGAACCTGTAATACACCCACTTCATGTCCCAGTCAGCTCTGGCTGCTAAGCAAACATTTCTCAGCCCTGGAGGCTGGTGGACTAGGGTTTGATGCCTGATGAGGCGCTTCCTGGCTTGAAGAAATCATCCTCTCCCTGTGTCCTCACAGGAGCGGATCTGGGAAGGATCTTGCTTCTCTCTCTTAAAAGTCAGAAGAATGGAGCTGGGCAGTGGCACATCTGGCTAAGCACAGGTAGTACTAAGTGCAAGGAATCGTGCAAGGAATCATGCAAGGATCCAGGTTTGAGCCCCCAACTCCCTTCCTGCAGGGGGGAAGCTTCATAAGTGCTGAAGCAGGTCTGCAGGTGTCTCTCTTTCTCTCTCCCTCTCTTTATCTCCCCCTCCTCTCAATTCCTCTTTGTACTATCGATAAAATGGGGGGGGGGGTGGTGGAATAGCCACTGGGAACAGTGGATTCATAGTGCCAGCCCCAGTGAAAAAAAAAAGTCAGGAGATTCTGCTGCTATCCTGGGGGACTCTACCTTCACTCCCTTTTCAAATCCCTAAGACCCCTCCCTCTGACACCAAGCCATTAGGGGCTGGGTTTCAGTACATGAATTCTAGGGACTTATTCAGCTCAGGCAGCTTTCAGATCCAGAGGGTGTGATTGTCATTCTCAGCCCATGTGTGAGAATTTGTATTTGTATACGTGTGTGTGACCAGAGCCAAATTAGTCTAAGGAAGAGGGTAATAGCATACATAGCTAGGTACCCAGGCAAGGAGAGGGGATCAGGGAAGGCAAAAGATGACAAGCAATCCACAACCCTAGAATGGGGTACTGTTTCCTCAAGGGGCACTTGGCAGTGTCTGAAGACACTCTGAGCATCTCACAGGCTCCTGGCACAGGTGGGTGGAGGCCAGGGATGTCACCAGCTCTGTGCCGTGTTCAGAGCAGCCTAAATTGACACTGAATGTCACAGAGCAGCTGGAAACCCAACCCCGGAGGGGAGGTGACAGTGCCACAGCATCATCACAGCCTGTGGCAGACCCCCCTCTGCATGGTGTGTGCTGGTTGCTCTTAGAAGGAGATCTAGAGAAAGAGCAAGTGGGCAGGGCTGGGGTGGAGAGGTAGGTCCCCAGGTCGGACACTTGCACTGTGATGCATGTCACTCAGGCTTGAACTTTGCCACCACACAGGTGCCATGGCCCTGGAAGGTGCACTGATGCTGTGAAGTCTCTCTCTCCCTCTCCCTCTACCTCTCCCTCTCTCTC
Source organism: Erinaceus europaeus (assembly GCF_950295315.1). Classification (NCBI taxonomy): domain Eukaryota; kingdom Metazoa; phylum Chordata; class Mammalia; order Eulipotyphla; family Erinaceidae; genus Erinaceus; species Erinaceus europaeus. Next base: position 17,560,813 of record NC_080165.1, on the reverse strand, counting down.
TCTCTCTCTCTCTCTCTCTGTGTGTGTGTGTGTGTGTCTTGCTATTTGAATAAAAGTATAGCCTAAGAGAAGTGAAACTGTGTGTGTTCAAGGCCCTGGCTCTGAAACTGAAAAACTCACCAACCTTATAGGCCCTGGAATTATTATTATTATTATTTTATTACCACCAACATTATTACTGGGGCTTGGTGCCTTCATGACAAACTCTATGCTCCTGACCATCATTTTTTTTTCTTTTTCTTTTTCTTTTTTCCCCTTCTCTTTCTTGATTTGATAGCACAGAGAGAAATTGGAGAGGACGGGGAGATAGAGAGACACCTGAGGACTTGCTTCACCACTCATGAAGCACTTCCCCTTGCAGAAGGAGAGCAGGGGCTCAAACAGGGGTCTTTGTGTGAGCCTTTGAACTTTAATTGGAAGAAGCCCTGGATTCTTGATATTGAAGATGAGCAGGTCTCTTCCTTGCTCCTCTTTCTAATTCTCATACTACTGCCATTGCACCAAGTGCCCCCAGCAATGTCTGGGACATAGAGACAGAAGAGCTGAGTAACTGAGCAGCTGGGGGCAGGATGGTGGGGATGAGGGCAGACACACCCAGACTCCCCCGCTACTGGGAATGGAAGGGAGCTCTGTGAGAAAAGGTGAGGTGCAGAGAGCCCACTCACATCACTGGGCTCCAGTCTTCTGGCCCACTTGGCCTGTGCCTGGTATCATGTCGCTCAACTCTTGCACTGGTGTTGTGGGACACTGGAGCAGTATGGCGACGGTTCCCACTGTGGCTCAAGTTGTCTTGTGTAACGGTCAGTGAAGGGCGTTCTGACCCTAAGGGAGCCCCTGGTGAGTCCTGTGGCAGCAATCTGGGTGCCAGGGAAGGAGCCCTGCCCTCAGCCACCATTCATCCTGATTCTCCAGTCACTGGCATAGGCACCGCAGTTCTGTCCTCTGTGCACAGCGTTTGTTCTGCGTTGTGGAAAGGAAAGGAAGAGTACTTCAGGTGAAGTGACCTAGAGAGGATGGCAAAGGGCATCCTCCCTGTCTTCATCCCCAAGACCATTTGTTCAAACGAAGCATTTTATTACAGACAAGTGGGAAGAAACAATAGGCATTTACCCTCCCAGTCCTGGGAGCTAGACAGAGCTCCAGGTGTGGATAGTACTGGGTCCCTCCTGAGACCTCTCTCCTTGACTATGCATGCAGCTACGTCTCTGGGTCCTCATGGGGTCAACCCATGTGCATGTCTTTGTCTTGATCTTCTCGACTCACAGGGGTACCTGCCAACCTGAATTAGGATCCAACTTTGTGACTCCTGTTTACTTAATCACTGTCTCCAAATACAGTCATGACTGGGGTCCATACAGTCATGACTGGGGTCCATACAGTCATGACTGGGGTCCATACAGTCATGACTGGGGTCCTGGGTGGGTGGGTGGGGTATCAGGAATTTAAGACAGAAAAGTTGAGGAGGCAGACATCTCTGAAGGCCCAATGCACAACATAGTCTGGAAGGTGTGGGGGTTATTGGCATTTTGAGAAGATGGGGCTGGTTCTTCTGCTCTGAGTGTGGAAAGGAAATAGTTATTGGAGTGTGGTCCTGGATGGCAGAAACAGAGAAAGGACTGGTGCCCCGGCCTGCGGGGTTATGGACGGAAACCTAGGGTAGGGGGCGAGAGAATGGAGGGGACAAGAGACACGAAGAACGAGAGCAAGTCATGAGGTCTGATCAAGCTCTGAAAATTTTATTTTGCAGCTGCATTTTAAGCACACACCATGAGGAAGTTCTGCTAAGGTAGTGGGGGGAGGGAGGTGGGTGAACAGCTTTCCAAACAGTTAGATGGTAATCGCAGTTACAATGATTGGAATGCCCGCTCACCGGTTATGTGAGAGACTTAGCTAAGGTTTTGGCTCCCGGCAGACTGGGATGTGGCCAGGTGGTGGCATACCTGGCTAAGTGCACAAGGACCAGGGTTCAAGCCCTTGGTTCCCACCTGCAGGGGGAAAGCTTCATGTGTGGTGAAGCAGGGCTGCAGGTATCTTTCTGTTTCTTTCCTTTTCTCTCAACTTCTCTGTCTCTATTCAGTAATAAATAAATAAAATATTTTTAAATGAAAGAGGACTGGGAAGAGAAGTCGGGAAATGGAGAGTCGGACCTCCTTGAGGTCTGGGAACTGCCCCTTCTATGGGGGGAGCATCAAACCAGCTTTTCCAAGAAGCTGGGAAGGAAGCTAATTATTCCATTAGGACTCTCAACTTGGTTTCTCCCAAACACCCTATTGTGTGTGTGTGTGTGTGTGTGTGTATGTGTGTGTTTAATAGCAGTCATTGAATTACCAGATTGTAATATCATATCTGGCCCCTGTAGAGATCCCATTATCCATTTACATAAACAAATGGCACAGACTCATTAAGTTATTAATATCTTATGGAGGCACAATCACCCTGTTTACATCTTTGAACAGATTTATGAATAATACAACCATAAATCACCCTGGAAGCGAGCACAGCTCAGAAGTGGGGAGACAGCTTTGGGGCCGGCTAATGCTGACCTGCCCAAGTTCTAAGTCATATACCCCTCTGCCCAAAATGTTTGCCAAATGATCTGCAAAACACACCTGCAAACTGCCACTTCATCATGACAGTCCTAACAGTTGACACCTCCCACCCGGCTTTCGGTGGCCATGGGCCATGTATACTCAAACAGATTCAACATCCAGCTTACCATTGCTATTAGGGATAAGTTTGTAGCCAATGCATGGACTCCTCATGTAAGTTTTCTGCTGAAAATGTCAAAGGCACAGCTCTCAGAGTGCCTGAGAAATTGTGTCAAAAGAGAGAGAGGGATCAGGTGCAGAGAAAAGGGGTACATCCAAGATGTTAAGGGATACAGAATGCTGGGTGCTGCAGAGAAGGTAGGTCCACAGATGTCACTTAAAGGTACTCTGTCATCAGCGTTCTCCAGAGTGAAGGTGCAGCCAGCCATGGGCACCTTTGCCCTAAACTCTTGACACACCCACCTGTTCACATGTGGAAGGAAAACCCTGGACCATTTCACCTTCATCTTAACTGTGTCTCACTACTCCTAAAATGTGGTTGTCTTGGGGACCCCCCCAAAAAAAAAATTGAGGTCTTAAAGCAGGTATCCAGCATCACAACAAATTTCAATGGGGGAAACCTATTTATTTATTTATTTTTAATGTTGCCACCGGGGTTATTGCTGGGGCTCGGTACCAGCAGTACCAATCCATTTCTCCTGGTGGCCATTTTTTTTTCCTTCTCATTTTATTAGATAGGACAGAGAGGAATTGAAAGAGGTTGAGGAGATAGAGAGAGGGAAAGAAAGATAGACACCCATAGACCTGCTTCATTACTCATAATGTATCCCCTTGCAGGTAGGGACTGGGGGGCTGGAACACAGGTCCTTGTGCTTGGTAATAGGAGTGCTTAACTGGGTGTGCCATGGCCCAGCCCCTCAGTGGGAAAACTTCTACTTTTTTTTTTTTTTTGTCTCTAGGGTTATATTGCTCCAGGCTGACATTACAGACACACACAAAGAGAAACAGAGGTCAGAGGAGAGGGATGACTGGAGAAACCATCCACAGCACTGAAGCATCCTTAAATATGGTGGTGGTAGTGGGGGGCAGGCTCAAACCTGGGTCTCCTAAACAGGGAAACAGTACAGCACACTGTCCAGGTGAGCAGCTTTGCCAGCACCAGCCTCTAAAACTGAGAGATGCTTCTTACATCATGTTTGGCTAAACCCCAACTTCTTGAGCCAAGACAAGTGAAGACACTGTCCCAGCCAGGGGCTGCTCATGTCTTGTTGGGTCTGACAGAAATAGACTGAGGGACTTGGATGAGCTCTGTGTCCATCTTGTCCTCAGCCTGACTCTCCTTGATCTGTGAACTCCACATACAGTTCTCTGCGGCTATATTGCACCCTCTGCTTTTTTTTTTTTTTTTTTTTTGCCCCCAGAGTTATCACTAGGGCTTGGTTCTGGCACTATGAATCTACCTCTCCTGGTGGGCATTTTTTTTCCATTTTATAGGACAGAGAGAAATAGAGAGAGAGAGAGAGAGAGAGAGAGAGAGACACCTGTAGACCTGCTTCACTGCTTATGAAGCAACTCCCTTGCAGGTGGGGAACAGGGGGCTCGAACCAGGATCCTTGCTTGGAGTCCCTGTACCTGCATCCCAGAGCTGCACACTCAGCAGCCAAGGGGGCTGGGGCTCTGAGCCCCAACAGAGCATGTCACTGTGCTCCTGCAGGGGGGCAGGGGGCAGGTTCCCAGATGAGAGACAGCAGCCTCCTCCAGCCTGCTCTCATCTCCTTCTCCTCTCCTCTCCTCTCCCTCCCTTCCCTGCTCTACTTTCTCCTTCATTTCCCTCTAGCGACTTGCTTCAGTTCTGTTTCTTTTAAAACAGCCGGGTGCATCTTCCTATTTTTCATTCAGAATTATCCACAGCACCAGCCTCCTTCCCTCTCCCTTAAGTTCCTACCATGTGCCAACAGTGAATTTTCCATTGAGGACCCCTTTTGCTGGCTGGCTTGGTGTGTGGTGGTGGTGGAGGTCCTGGTGGGTATCTGCAGAATTCTGACGTTTCCTTGCAGGTGCTTTCAGAACGGGGTGACACCCCTGCACAAGGCAGCGATCCCCAGGGAGGATGTCAGTCTCATGACTTCAGTACTATGTGCTGCGGAGTGCCCCTGACTGTCTGTCATCCAGAGGACCCACCTCAGAGACTCACCCAGCTGGCAGGACTGTGCACTGGGTGCGTTGTCCCCTAGCCACGTGCCCCCTGGGTACCTCCCCACTGAGGATCCCAGCAGCTGCCCTCAGCTCATGGGGTGTCAATACAGCCGGCTCATCTATCATCCTGCTATTTGCCGCTTAGATTTAATTACGCAAACCTGATCTCAGGCCTTAATTAAATTTTTGAAAATTGTGGCCGGCTCTCTCTCTGGAGCGGTGGGGTGAGGTGCTCTCCACCCTGCTTCCCACGTGAGTAGCCCCTCCACCTCAGAGGAGTGAATCTGCCCCCCCACCAGGCCACGGCAACTTCAGGACCCTTCAGGCCCAGGTTCATTACCAGCAAAAAGTCTCTAAGGCCCCATCAGCGTGAGAACTGGTAGCCCCCTTTTTAATTTTTTTTTTTTGTTTATAAAAAGGAAACATTGACAAAACTATAGGATAAGAGAGGTACAGCTTCACACAATTCCCACCACCAAAACTTTGTATCCCACCTCCTCTCCTGATAGCTTTCCTATTCTTTAACCCTCTGGGAGTATGGACCCAAGGTCACTGTGGGATGCAGAAGGTGGAAGGTCTGGCTTCTGTAACTGCTTCCCCACTGAACATGGGCATTGACAGGTCGATCCATACTCCCAGCCTGTCTCTCCTTCCCTAGTGGGTAAGGGCTCTGGGGAAGTGGAGCTCCAGTACACATTGGTGGGGTTGTCTGCCCAGGGAAGTCTGGTCGGCATCATGCTAGCATCTGGAACCTGGTGATTGACAAGAGAGTTAACATACAAAGCCAAACAAATTGTTGACCAGTCATGGACCTAAGGGCTGGAATAGTGCAGATGAAGAATTGGGGGGGGGGGCTTCCATTTTGTAGCTAGCTAGTAGGCATATTTTATTTATATTCCAAAGGGCCTGTGGCTATACTAGTTTTTTTCTGTTTTCCCCTGAGCCTGACATCTGATATGCAGGTGTATCAAAGTTATTGTCTGGGGAGATGATGTCATAGTTGGAAAAAGGACCAGAAAGCTGGATCAGGGAAGAGAGTAGCTCCCTAATATGGGAAAGGTGTATAAATATTGTTGACTGTAAACCTCATTTTGACAGGCACCCACAAATCAGTGCCTGCACCCAGAAAACCTTTGCTGTTTGTCAATTTTATATGCCTGAACAAACAGCTAGAATCTCTGTCAACAGCCGTTCCCTGGAATCAGATTGTGTTTCCTTTTTGATAAATCCAGCTCATTACCCCACCTGATGGACACATGGCCCAGTTCCTCTGATTTGCATTGCTCGGTCCCAGAGATTGCCCTCTTCCTGGGAACGGGCTTGTGGGACCAGGGAGTGGCAGATCTCTTCTGTGACCCCCAGCAGAAGCACCAGCAAGAGTGGGGGAGGACAGGGAGGATGGGGGCCACACCCACTGGAGGGTTTACCTGGTCTGAGCACCTCATCTGCACACCTGCTCCAGCCGGGACTTACCACAGGGTGACTGATTCCTGGTGTATCTCCACCCACTCCCCACCCCCCGCCCCCATCACACACACACACACACACACACACACACACACACACACACACACACACACACACACACACACCTTCTGGTGGTTCTCTTGATCTCATACACAGAGGAAGGATTGTGTGAGATGTAACCCGTCTTCCTCCAAAGACCAAGCTTTCAGACTGCGACTCTCATCTTGCCTGTGTCCCTCCATGGAAGCAGAGTCTGGTCATGGCTGAGAGCAGCTGTCTTTTCTGGAGTGTGGGTAATGCCACTAACCTGCACCATCCACTCAGTCCTGGGAGCCTGGACTTTTAAAAATTATCTTTATTTTTTGGATAGAGATATCCAGACATTGAGAGGTAAGGGGGAGATAGAGAGGGAGAAAAAGAGAGAGACACCTTGCAATCCTCACAAAACTTGCAGCCCTGCAGATGATGAGCTGGGCTTTGAACCTGGGCCTTGGCTCATGGTAGCACGTGGGCTCAGCCAGGTGCACCCCTGGCCTGCCTGTGTCCTCTCCAGGAGGATGTGGTGCGGCACGTGTGGGTCTCACTTCTCTCCTTTAATTTTCTTGCATCATCTTCATTTATTTTTTGGATAGTGATGGTCAGAAATCAAGAGGAGAGAGAAAGAGACATCTGCAGCCCTGCTGCTTCCCCACTTGCAAAGCTGTTCCCCTCTAAATGGGAACTGGGGTCTCACACCCAGGTCCTCAAACACTGTGACATGTGCACTTGAACAGGTGAGCCACCACCTTGCCCCCCTAGGTCTTAGTTCTCTTTGTCTTCAGACATGGGCTGGGAGGGCTGGTGGGAGAGGCAGATTGTCAGGGGCTCCATACTGTTTTCTTTGCTTCTGCCAGAAAGCTCCTCTCCCCTTCCCAACTGGGCGGGAATGGGTGGGTTGGGGTCTCATGCCTGGATGAGTACAGAGATACAAGAGCTGTGTGCTGTTGAGGCTAATGTAAGACTTAGCTGTGGGGCAGCTGCTCCGGTCAGCAGAGAAACATCTAGTTATGGAAGCTGTGACAGAGAGAAGGTGAAGCTGGCTGCAGGACTACATCTGGCAAATGTGATGACAATCTAATGACTTCCATGTGTGGAGTGACGCTCCCCCCCCCATACACTACATGGTACACATTCACCGCACTCATGCTGTCACCATGCACATGTCCTATCTCTCACACACATTACACACACACACACACACACACACACACACACACACACACACACTCACTCCTCATGCTTCAGTGCTAAATACAGATGTTTGACACAAGCTGACAAACAAACAACAGCTGGAACAAGACAGAATCTTCTGTGCAATTCGGTGCGTGAAACCAACTCAGCACAGTTGTAACCATAAGTCATGCTCCTATTTGTTTGCTCACATCGGAAATGTCACGTATGTCCCATTAAGGGGAGGGGGCTAGGGCGATAGCCCAGTTAAAGAGATTCTGCAAAAAAATTTTTTCATGCCTGAGTCTCTGAGGCCCTAGGTTCAATCTCTGGCACCACCAGAAGTCAGAGCTGAACAGTGCCCTGGTAAAAATAAAAATAATAACAACTGGAATTTTAAAAAAAGACGGAAGTCGGGCGGTAGCACAGCAGGTCAAGTGCATGTGGTGCGAAGCACAAGGACCGGAGTGAGGATCCAAGTTTGAGCCCCGGCTCCCCACCTGCAGGGGAGTTACTTCACAGGCAATGAAGCAGGTCTGCAGGTGTCTGTTTTTCTCTTCCCTTCCTCTCTCCATTTCTCTCTGTCCTATCTAACAACGACTACAGCAACAATAAAAAACAACAAGGGTAACAAAAGGAGAAATAAAATATAAAATTTTTTTTTAAAAATGTTTAAAAAAGAAGAAAACAGAAGGAGCCAGAGGTGATGTGTGCAGTAAAACGTGTATTTCACTGAGAGCTCTGCATAGGGGAAGCTTTGGAGTGGTGGGCCAGTGCTGCGGATTCTCAAATTACTTTTCTCCTTCTCAGACTGTACCTGAAAAGAAAATAAAAGAAAAGAAAAGAATACAGGAAATAAGAATCTTATACAAAATGAAGCCACCCCTCAGGCTACCTGTTCATACATCTGATTCACTATCTATGTTGCACAGCTGTGCAACTCAGGCATCAAAGTTCGACATCCTCGAGGAAACACGTGCCTCTGATATCTGATTACTGTAAAAAATGGCGACTAATCCCTAGCACTGCAAAAACGGTATCATCTGTTTTCCATCTACACCATGCCTCGGCCTCGCGTGAGCTTAATGTGCAGCTTGGCGATACGAGAATCCGGCATGAAGCCCAGCCAGTCTATCTTGGCGTTACTCTCGATCGCACTCTGTCATTTCACGAACATCTCATAAAAACTGCAGCAAAGGTGGGCGCGAGGAATAACATCATTGCAAGACTGGTCAGCTCCTCATGGGGCGCGAGCGCTTCCACACTGCGATCATCATCTCTGGCATTATGCTATTCCACTGCAGAATACTGTGCCCCAGTATGGTTCCGTAGCCCCCATGTCCACTTGGTCGATTCCAAATTATATTCCTCCATGAGGATAATTTCCGGAACCATTCGTTCCACCCTGGTTCCATGGCTGCCAGTTCTTAGCAACATCGCCCCGCCAGATATTCGTCAGGATGCGGCATCATCTAAGTTCATTTCCCACGTCTACGCTCGACCAGACCTGCCAATATACGCGGATATCTTCGCCCACCCTGTCCAACGCTTGACGTCTCGTCACCCAATCTGGTCCCCTACGCCTACACTGAACTTCTCTGTTCCAGACTCTTGGAGGCAGAGTTGGCATTCAGCTGAGGTAAAGAACAAACACCTCATCACAGACCCCTGCAAGCGTCAACCCGGCTTTGACCTGGCATGTTATGATTGTGCCCTCCTCAATCGCTATCGAACAGTCCATGGCCAGTGCACCGCTATGTTCCATCGCAGGGGAGCCAGAGACGAACCGAACTGCCCCTGAGGCTACAGACAGACTATGACCCACATAGTCAACGACTGCCACCTCTCCAGATTCAAAGGAGGTCTCGAAATTTTACATCAGGCTCAAGCTGACGCTGTTGACTGGCTACGGAAGAAGGGCAAACGCTAGAAGAAGAAGAACTATCTATGTGACCTCAGTCCTGGGCTGCTCTGGAAAGATGGCTAAGGGCCACCCTAAGCTCCTGACACACTAGACCTTCACCTGTGTCACTGTGAGTGAGCAGACCTGTAACACAGGTGCCAAAACATGCCACAGAACTGTAGAGCAGAGGTTCAGGTGAATAGGAGACTGGGGGTGGGAGATGAGAGTGTGACTGGTGAAAGGAGAACTATAAACAGCAACAACAGCAGTGCTCGGTGCCTGCCCCTTTTGGAGGTTATTCCACAAACACAGGGGCAGCAATTCTGATAAAGACCCTCTTAGTTGGTTAAGTGTGAGAAAGCAACACCAATTTTATTTATTTTTTAAAGGTCTTTATTTCTGTATTGGATAGAGACAGCCAGAAATCAAGAGGAAAGGGGATGATAGAGAGGAAGAGAGACAACACTGCTTCACCACTTGCAAAGCTTTCCACCTGCAGCTGGAGAGCAGGGTCTCAAACCAGTGTCCTTGCACTTTGTAACATGTGCGTTCAACAAGGTGCACCACCACCCCGCCCCTGCTTTTAAATTATATGATTTGCTTTAGTTTAATGGGAGAGAGATACAGAAAGAGACTAGAACACTGCTCAGCTCTGGCTTATGGTGGTACAGGGGATTGAATCTGGGACAGAGGAACCTCAGGCATGGAAGTCTTTTTGCATAATCATTAAGCTATCTCTCCCACCTAACACAGATTGGTTGAAAGGAGAACAATGCAGATTTGGGAAGTGAGAGGTAAGAGGGCTTTGTGATTTGCACAGGTGAAGGTGATATCATTGAGTCAAGGTGCTGACGCAGAAGTTTTTGGGAAATGTAGTCACTACGTGTAGTTCAATTTCCCCAGCTCATTACCCATTAACTTTCCCCAGGAGATTTGCCTGGCCTCATGGTGGATACCTGCAGTCACAGGGTGTAGCCAATGGGAGGCAGGGTGCTCAGAGTGGGAGGAGAGGGCCATGCAATGCCTCCTACCAATAGCACCCCTGACTTCTGTGATAAGAGACAAAGTATGCCTTCTCCACAACAATGCAGGAGTCATACTTAAAAAAAATATTTTTAATTTAGTGTGGGGCTAGGTAGCATAATAGTTATACAAAGAGACTCTCATGCCTGAGGCTCTGAAGTCCCAGGTTCAATCTCCAGTGCTACCATAAGCCAGAGCTGATCAGTGCTCTGGCAAAAAAAAAAAAAAAAAAAAAAGTACAGGGTACAGAGAGGAAGATGTAGGAAGACCAGAGCACTGCTTAACCAAGGCTGATGTTGGTGCTGGGGATGGAACCCGGGACCTCAGGGCCTCAAGCAGGACCATTTGCATAACCACTGTATTGTTGCCCCGGTTCTCCAGAAGTCACACTTGACCTCAGATGTGTGGGTCCACATCAAGCAATGCTGTCTGGCTCTCAGTGTAAAGCCGATCCCTATGCTGCTGACCCACTGGCTGTGCATCTGGGGCACCTCTGCTCTGCTCCTTGGGCTCACTGATTTGCTGAAGCAATGCACAGAAACAGGAATGTAGTCCACTTACTACATAAGGGGACAGGCAGGTACAGATGGACAGAGGAGCCTCAGTGGTGAGGTGTGTGTGTGTCTGTGTGTCTGTGTGTGGGGGGTTACTGGAGGGGGGCAGCAGGAGGTGGCTAGAACTTCTGAAGCCCAAGGAAGGACCCTCTGTTCTTTACCTTTTTGCAGATGCTAAGATGCTGTCATGATTTCATCCTGACTTCCCTCAGACGACCTCACCAATGTGTCCCAGAACCTCATCTCTCCAGAGCTCTATCCCACTAGGGGGAAAGATAGAAACAGGTTGGGGCTATGGAGCCACATGCCAATGTCCATGTCCAGTGGAGAAACAATTACAGAAATTGGAGCTCCCACCTTCTGTATCCCTCCAAAAATTTTTGTTCCATATACCCAGTGGGGGAGAAATGATAGGGAGAAGATGGCTCTCAACTCCAGCTCCATCAGGACTGAAGAGAGAAGAAGAAGAAAGGAAGGGCATTTGGAAGTAGTTAATAGGTTTAACTTAGAAAGGAAAAGAAGGCAGGGCATTTTTTTTAAAGGCAAATATATACAAATATAGACAGAGAGTTGTAGAAATAATAGTTAACCCATATCTGTGACCTTGAAAGAACTGCTGTAGCTACCAATGGAGGGAATGGGGACACAGGACTCTGGTGTGGGAACGGTGTGGAATTATAATGCTGTTATTTTATAATTTTGTAAATCTGTATTAAGTCACTACTAAAATTACAAAGGAAGAAAGAGACAAAAGAAGAAAGAAAGAGAAAGTAAGCTCAACTTTTACATGAAGGGAAGGTATGGTGGTGTTGCCCTTTGAACCTGTAATCAGAAGATGCAGTACAGGAAGGAACTCAAAACAGCTACCTCTCTCTGAGAGTGACAGCTTTTCATATAGGTGCAAGTAGGAGGTAGGAACTGAATTTTGTGGTAATCTAGCAGGCTCCCCAAACCCCAAAATATTGCCTCAAAGAGAAGTCTTGGGACCAGGTGGTGGGGTAACTGGTTAAGCACACATGTTACAATGCATAAGGACCCTGGTTCGAGTCCCCAGTGAGTCCCCACCCACAGGTGGAAATCTTTGCAAATGGTGAAGCAGGGCTGCAAGTGTCTCTCTATATCTCTCACCCTCTCTATCATTCTCTTTACTCTAGACTTCTGGCTGTCTCTATCCAACAAATGAAAAGATAATAAAAAATTGTTTAAGAAGAAAAAAAATGAGAAGACTCTTTCAACTTCCTCCAGGAACAGTTTATAATAGCTCTCAAGTATTGCTGATTGTTTCAAGCCTGCCTGCAGGATTTGAGCCCCTCAGGCTGTCCTTTTGTTTACAGATTTGAGCATTGACATACCAACTGTTGGAGTTAAATTGACCCATTTTAGCAACTTCAGGTCATGACCCCCCCCCATCCCCACCCCACCCTTAGGGTCATTGCAAACTCTGGGGTCCAGTTTCACTTTGCATCCCTTCCTTGTTCTGCTGCCCCACAACTCTTCAGACCCAGGAATTTTGAGGTGTGGGTGGAGATTCCTCACATTGGAGGAACAAATCACTGGCCATTGGTGTTGCATTCTACTTCACTGTCCCACCCTACCCAGGAAGGGGTAGGAGGGGGTTGAAAGCTCCAGCCTCTGATCTCAAGGTTGTTTCCCAGGGCAACCAGCTCCTCCCCAGCCCCAGTATTTAGGGACATTCCAAAAGTCCCCTCCTCCCACACTCAGGCCTGGTTAAAAGGTGCTTATTAGAAAGGTCAAGGGATAGCCAGTTCCCCTTGATGGCTCTTAACTCTCAGGAAAACAATTAAGGGTTTTTAGGAGTTCTACTGTAGGAATTGAGCAAAAAGTAATAAATGTAAGATGGTAAAATAACTAGACAAATGAACCTAGTCTCAGGATACCCAAGGGTTAAGTAGGTAATTATAAGACAGGCCTGTCTATCCCTGAGGAAGAAAGCAATTCTCAGGGGTTAAAGTTGTAAACAGAGACAAACCTGGGAGTCTGGAAGGCAGGAGATAAATCCAAGGACAGACTCTGAGAAAACAGTCCCGGAGCCTAGGGTCAGGAAAAGGAGATAACCTCGAGGTCAAAAAGACCCTCTCCCCTTCCCTGCACCTGGGGACTATGGATAACTACTGTTGTACAACTGACATTGTGTAGCTGAACCCTGTCACATAGTCTGTAATTTGAAATGTATATATATACCCTAGTAGGACTTGGGTATGGGGTCAATTACCAGAGAGCTGATATGCCAGCCCCTTGGTAACTCAGCCCTAGCAGGCTAGAATAAAGGCTCTTTGCTTTTACATCACTCCAGTGTCTTGGTGCTTCCTTAGATTTGCAGTCCAACACTGCTTCAGAACTAGGATGAAAACTAAATATTGATTCCTGATTACAAATCACTTTATCACAGCAAGGAAGTGGATTCTCCCCTTAGAGTCTTAAGAAAGAGCCCTGCTCTGTGAAGCTAACTTCCTAGAGACCAGGGATGGACCTCTGATTCCAGAACAGTCAGGTAGAAGACCCAAGTGATCTTAGGTCACTACATTTGCTGTGATTGGTTACACTGATCATCACAGCCTAGTCCTGGCTTTGGGTCATGCTTTACAACCACCCCCAGACAGAGTCACACACAACCCCCATGGCTGTGTGAGCTTTCTGTTTGTTCAAGGCTTTGTTAGTTTTATACAACAGATCTGTGCCTTTTAAATAAACATCTTCTGCTTTTGTACCTTATATTGCTTGATAACTGAATGTAATCACTGAGTTCTTACAATTGGCCTGGACCCCTAGATGATATCTGGCTTCCAGGGAGAACCAAGCATTGGAACGCCACCCAGAGACTTCAATCAGGTATTAGCCTCGCATGCAAACAGTTCATTCCTAGATCCCCTGCAGAATCTCCAGGAGCTCTATCTGAACCCTGGCCTCCAGAACTATCACATCATAATTGGTGCCTTTTTTTTTCTTCCCCCAGAACACTGCTCAGCTCTGGCTTATTGTAGTGGTGGTGGTGTTGTGTGTGTGTGTGTGTGTGTGTGTGTGTGTGTGTGTGTGTGTGGTGTGTGTGGGTGAACCTGAGACATTGGAGCCTCAGGCAGGAAAGTCTCTTTGTATAACCGTTATGCTATCTACCCCACCCACCCATCTGTGCCGTTATAAACCCTGCATCTGTGGTCACTTTGTAGCAAAAGAACAGGGCAAAGGGCACAAAGGTTCTCCTCTGAACTCCATTGGGAGGATTTCAGACTGACACCTACTTGGAAGAATCAAAGAGACAGCCCAGACCCTTTGTTCTGCCAGGTTTGCCATCACCCAGCCCCTAATGAGTCAGCTGATGTTAGAAAACTGAAAATTTACCTCACACCCCATACTCCCTTCTCCCTTCCAGGCTGTATGATCACTCCCATATGTAAATGTAGGTGGTTGATTTTGTTCTTAACAGGCTGGACCCTTATCCTTAGCCACTGCCACCGTACCCTCCTTTTCCAATATCAGCTCTGCAAATCTGTGCCAGGTGCTTGCCTGGGGCATCCAGTGCTGAAGAAAGCCTTACTGCATAAATGGAGTGCTGGAGTGAAATAATAAAGGCTCACCTTTCCCCCAAGAAAGGTGACCCAACGCATATGCATCCCTGGGCTAGAAGTCTGGGAACCCGGATACCAGCCCTGTGCCATGCGCAAAGTCAGGTGTCAGAGACGGGATCTCTGCTCCTTCTCCTATAAGAAGCTCCACCTCACACAGCCTCTTACACAGAAGAGGCCTTTTCCTCCACTTCATAGATGAGCAAACAGCAGAGCTTCTGAAAGTGTTTACAGGAGAACGAAAGCTCCCTTCAGACAGGAGAGCTAAACTACACAGTGAAAATGAAACTCCACTCTCCTGGGGGGAATGTCCACCCTGCCATCATCTATTCCTCTTGAAGCCTTGTTCCTAAATCACTCTCACTGGTGAGCTCCCTGTGAGTGATATTATTCCAATCCACTTTCCAAGGAGATGCAAAATATGGGATAATCATTATTCTAATGCCACTTGGGGCCTTTTGGTCAAGGAAAGATATCTCAACTGCTACTTTTCCATGTCTGGACTGGCTACGAAATATTTAGGGGGTTCCACCAAAGAATAGCCAAGCCATGAATCAGCAGCACCACACTGGAGCACTGTTCACAGTCAGACAGGCCTGAAAAATAAGAGGAAGATAAATTCTCATTCTCTCCACTTGCTCCATTATCCTCTCCATCTGAAGTTCAGGCGCTTGACTGTCGGGGTGGAGGGGGGTCTGTCCCCAGGCAGGCATTTCTGAGAGGAGAATAACCCATGTGCTGTTTAATAACTAAGAAGGTCACCCCCATGGGAAGGGCATGAGTGCCATCTGTCTTCTGCCCTCACTTCTGCACTGAGTTCTTGGAGGATAAACGCACCACAGTAAGACATTGTGCCCAGTGTGATGCCGAAGAGCAACATCTGGATTCCTGGGAAAACACAGCTCAAAGGAAGCTGTTGGGATGGGCTAAGGTCCCAAACAAGAGGATCCTTCTGCCCAATGCCCTGTATGGGTTGAAGGGATACCAGGCCAGGAGGCAAGGTACAGGAAGCAGAGAAAATGATTGACAGGAGCAGAAAAGATGATGGGAATTCTGAAAGACTCCTGTAGCTAAAGTCCTGCATTCCACCTTCCCTTCTCCCAGCTTTGGGAGAAGCTCGTGTTCAGATGTGTGAGATAACTGAGCAGCCAGCTCTCAGTCCTCCCTGAGAGGAGTCTGTCCTGATGTTCTTTTGAAGTAAGAGAGACATCTGGAAGACCCACTTTATTAATTTCATCCTGAATATCGCTGGAAGAAGTGACACAAGATAAATGTGTAAAGGGATGAAACTTCACACAGTGAAATGTACTATTGTAATTTTTACATCATTTAAATTGCAAAAGAATTGACTGGGAACACTCAGACTATATAAAATCATAAGCACAAGTAGCAAACTTGGAAGGTCTATCGTTAGTATAATTAGAAAACCCTTGAGTGGTCAAACTTGGTATTGGGTCAGGTCTTTGTTGTAGGGTGTAGACCAAAACAATTGCTGGAGTCAAAGTTGCATTCCATAACAAGGTGAAGAATGAATCAATCTGAATCATGTAGCATATCATCAAGTAATTATTATAGCTGAAACATTTTATTTTGGTGCAGCTTGATAACTACAAGTCTATATTTATGCTATTTTGTTGTAGAGCCAGATGTTGTAGTATGCGGGCCGCAGAGAAGAGAGAGAGAGGGTCCGGAGCGAAGAGGAAACACAAATCTTTATTCGCGCTGGCCCCTCAGAGTTGGGTGTTAGAGAAGCAGGTTGGGCCACGTGGAGGTAGAGAAAATGGCCGCCTCACACCTTTCCTGTGTCTGAACACCAGAGTGGAGCACCGGCAAGAGAGAGAGGTGCGGAAGAAGAAAGGCTTTTATAGGAGTAGCTTTCACGAGAATGGGAAGGGGGAGGAGTAACCATAGCACTCCAGGATAGGATGATAACTCTCGTGAGAATGGGAGGGGGGAGGAGTAACCAAAGCACTCCGGATATCGCGGGGATATAGACAATGCCCTGAGGGCATAACATGGCGGAACAGGCACTCCGAGAATGTCCCAACTCTCACGGGAACTAGCAGTAGCCTGAGGAAACAACATGGCAGATGTGACTGCATCTGCACAATTTCCCAGCACTATTTTTTTTAATTTTTACTATCTGTGTGTCCATCTGCTTGTCCCTCCTTCCTTCCTTCCTTCCTTCCTTCCTTCTTTCCAGCAATCCATTCATTTGAAGCTTGATTATTCTACAAAATTTAAAATTATTTGGGTGAAAATATGTAAGCATTGAAATAACCAATAGAATTGATTTTGATTCGAATATGAAAAAAAATCATAGAGTCCACGCTGTGAAGAAGTGAAGAAGCAATTTAGATATTGGGTCCTGGATCCACACCAAGTTGGAGCTATGCATTTACCTCTGAGATGCTTAGCAGGAAGACTGAAGAGCACAAGTTATATTTTTCTTACTACCTATTAAAAGAAAACCTACCAGTTAAGAAAATCAAACTCTGTTTGAGTTCTAGGCCATCATATCTATGTAGGAATCCCAGGATTACCTGACTAGGGCCCTGGATGATGGAGTGGCCTGGTAATGATCAAAAGGGCCATCTTTAAAGTGTGCTGATCTCTTGCCCTTATCCAGCTTTTGTAGTCTTTACTTTATCTGACAAGGTTAGCCTTAGAGTGATTGAGGAAAATGAAATAGGAAGTAGATGAGGAGGGTATCTAAGTCTAAGTAGAAACTATCCCTCCACCATTGCTGGTCACCTCCATTAGGAACAGCATCATGGACCCTCCTGTGGGCATCTATAGGACTTTGCCCTCCAGGCAAAATAACAATGGTAGGGATTGTCCCATTCTTCGAAGGGAGGCTGGGTCAACATACTCTGTAAATCGAGGAAGACCTTTAGGCTTTGATTATTACTAAACAATTTGTTCTGCTTTATATCTTAATGCTTTTCAGCCACCACGTTGCAGATGCTACCATGATGCCAGCTTGATTTTCCTGGGTAGACAATTTCACCGATGTGTCCTGGAACCCCATCTCTCCAGAGCCCTGCCCAACTAGGGAAAGACAGAAATAGGCTGGGAGTCTGGGTCAACCTGCCAACATCCATGTCCATTGGAGCATCAATTACAGAAACCAGCCCTCCCATCTTCTGCACCCCATAAGGACCTTGGGTCCATACTCCCAGAGGATTAAAGAATAGGAATGCTTCCAATTGAGGGGATGGGATACAGCACTCTGGTGGTGGGAATTGTGTGGAATTTACCTCTCTTATCCAAAGGTCTTGTTGATCATTATTAAATCAATAAATAAATGCAAAATAATGATAAAATAAAAAATAAATTAATTAAGAAAATAATTTCAAACTCTGGCCTAACATTCAAGTCTCAGACTCTGTCATCGGTGGCACCTCATTGGGGCAATAGCAGAAAACACACTAGTTCCTGGAAGCCCCCTTCCTACCCCCATGGGCACAGTAGAGTAGCTCGTCTCTGCTCTGGATGACACCCTGTCCCCTGGAAATAGAGGATGACAGGTCATAAGACTAAAATTATTACCTCTGGGCCTCATTAGTCATGCTCTATAGAACTCAAAATAATGAGAATATAAAATGCATAGGGGGCCAGACAGTGGTGTACCTGGTTAAGCACATGTAGTACTAAGTGCAAGGACTGATGCAACAATCTGGGTTTGATCTCCTGACTCCCCACCTGCAGGTGTGGGAGGGATACTTCACAAGTGGTGAAGCAGGTCTGCAGGTATCTATAATTCTCTCCCTCTCTGTCTTCCCCTCCACTCTCAATTTCTCTTTCTTCTATCCAACAAAAGAAAAAAGAAAGAAAGAAATGAAAAGAAAAAGGAAAAAAATGGGAGAAAAAAAGGCCACCAGGAGCAGTGGATTCATACTGACAACACTGAGACCCAGTGACTGGAGGCAAAAGAAAAAAAAATCATCTAGTCTCTCTGGTCACTGAGTGTGATTGTTTGAATAATGAGGCTAAACTGATAAATATAATCCCTGTCCTTGGACCCAGAGCCTGGGTTTTCTGGCTTATGTGTGGTGTGTTGAATGATGGGTCCACTAAAACATATCTATCTGAAACCCATCGATATGATTTTATTTGGAGAAAAGAAGTCTATGAAGCCACCATGAAGTGAAAGATGTTGAGATGAGGGGCCCTCCTGGATCACCCCCTGTTGACCTTGAATGCAATGTCCAATGCTCTTTAAGAGACAGGAGGGACAGAGAGAAAACCGAGGCAGAGTTGAAATGATGACCTGAGGGAGTGGAAACGCCAAGTACCGCTGGCATCTGACAGAAGCTGGATAGAAAGATATGGTATAGCTTCTCTCCTGGAGCTTGAAGACAGAAGCAGCCATGCAGACATTTTGATTGTCAACTCCTGGCTTCTAGAACCACCCCGCTTATTTATGATCACTTGCTATGGAAACCCCAGAGGAAGAATATCCTCTGTCAAATACTTGTTGAACTACCCTCACTTTAGATGGAGATTGATACACTTCAGATTCAGAAGACCAGCTAAAATGCAAAGTGATCTATAAAATAATAGGAATTTTTTGCGATAGAGGGGTGTCTAGATTTAAATAGAAACTATTTGATTAAGTAGTTTTTGGCGTCTTTTTATTTTATTTTTTAGGACTTTCTACTTGCTTGCTGCACTTAGTAAGTCACTGAGGACTATTATGTACTTTTACTTTTAGGTGTATATTTTCCCCGAACTCATGGATACATGTGCACATGTGCTCTGTCTCATGGGCCTGGTATCTATCTAGGTTCTGTAGCTTTGTTAAGAAGTGCACCACCAGAAATGGAATTAAGGAAACAATTTGTTTGCTTTATATCTTTTTTTTCCCTCTAGGGTTATTGCTGGGGCTTGGTGCCTGCACTAGGAATCCACTGCTCCTAGAGGCTATTTTTTCCCTTTTGTTGCCTTGTTTTCTGCTGTTGTTATTACTGTTGTTGTTGTTGTTGTTACTGCTGTCATTTTTGTTAAATAGGGCAGAGAGAAATGGAGAGAGGAGGGGAAGACAGATGAGGAAGAGAAAGATAGACACCTGCAGACCTGCTTCACCACTTGTGATGTAACCCCCCTGCAGATGGGGAGCCTAGGGCTCCAACAGGGATCCTTGTGCCGGTCTTTGAGCTTCGTGCAATGTGCTTTTAATGCTTCTCAGCCACCAAGTTGTATTTGACACCATGACACCAACCTGACTTTCCTGGGCAGACAGCCTCACTAATATTTCCTGGAACCCCACCTCTTCAGAGCCCTGCCCCACTAGGGAAAGATAGAAACATGCTGGGAGTATGGATTGACCTGCCAACACCCATGTCCAGAGGAGAAGCAATTACCGAAGCCAGACCTTCCACTTTCTGCACCCCATAAAGATCTTTGGTCCAGAAGGATAAAGAATAGGGACCTTCCAATGGAGGGGATGGGATATGGGACTCTGGTGGGGATTATGTGGAACTGTACCCCTCTTATCCTACAGTCTTGATGATCATTATTAAATCAATAAAAGACAAATTAGAAAAAAATACAAACTTTAGGGAAATAACACTTTACAAAAAAATGTAATACAGTGGCTACCAGAACCCTTCCCTCTTGCCAAAGGAGTCTTTGTCAATGATGCCCCCCTCAAAAAAATAAGCTTTGGTCCTATGAATAGAGCCTTAGTTCATGGAAAGATTTTATTCATTCACTAACTCACTCACTCAGTCACCAGCACTGAGCCTCCTGAATTGATTGCACTTTTTATTTCAAATAGAGTGAAACAGTAGCAAGATAGATGGGGAGAAATAGGTTTCTACATCTAAAAATTGATATTGCTTAGTTTTTCTGAGGCTTGTTTTTATGAAAAAGAGAGAGGATAGAGGACAAAGCAATGCTTAGCTTTGGGTCTAGATCTTTACATCTCTGTATCTTAGTTATTGCTGCTAAGTTTGACAACACTACCGTCTGATTAAGCCAATAATTTTCAGTTTTCCATTTGCCAATAACTGCTTATCCCAAATCTTGTTAATTTGAATTTGGTTTTTTAAAAAAATTATAAATACATAAACTGGAGATACAGTGTAGTGGTTGCACAATGATTTACATTCCAGGGATCCGAGATTCATGTGCCACCATATACCAATATTTCTCTTCCCTTCCTTTCCCTTCCCTTCCTTTCCCTTCCCTTCTCTTCCCTTCTCCCCCTTCCCTTCCCTTCCCTTCCCTCCCCTCCCCTCCCCTCCCCTCCCCTCCCCTCCCCTCCCCTCCCCTCCCCTTCCCTTCCCTTCCCTTCCCTTCCCTTCCCTTCCCTTCCCTTCCCTTCCCTTCCCTTCCCTTCCCTTCCCATCTCCTCTCTTCTCTCTCTTTTTTACTTTTTAATACTATATTTTCCTCTATACTTTAAAAATATTTATTTATTCATTTTCCCTTTTTGTTGCCCTTGTTGTTTTATTGTTGTAGTTATTGGATAGCACAGAGGGAAATGGAGAGAGGAGGGGAAGACAGAGAGAGGGAGAGAAAGACAGACACCTGCAGACCTGCTTCACTGCCTGTGAGGCAACTCCCCGGCAGGTGGGGAGCCTGGGGCTTGAGCCAGGATCCTTATACTGGTCCTTGTGCTTTGTGCCACCTGCTCTTAACCTCTGCGCTACTGCCGACTCCCTTTACTTAAAATATTTTATTTATTTATTTATTACTGGATAGAAACAGAGAGAAATTGAGAGGGGAGGAGGAGATAGAAAGGTAGAGAGACAGAGAGACACCTGCAGCCCTGCTTCCCCACTCATGCACCTTTCCCCCCTGCAGATGGAGAACCAGGAGCTTGAACCTGGGTCATTGAGCACTGTAATTGTGAGCGTTTAACCAAGTGAGCCCCCACCTGCCCCCACCTCTTTTTCATGAAAATAAACCTAACTTTAACTTCTCCCTCCCCTCCCCTTACCTCTCCTCCCCTCCTTTCCTTTCCTTTTCATTTCTCTCTCTTTCTCTTTTGTCTTTGCCAGTCCAGTATGATTTATCAGGCAGAGAGTCAGTGACAGAGATTCAGAGAGTGAGGAAAAGATGCCACAAGATCAAATCTTCTTCCAATGAATTAGGTTCTGGGTTTAATACTAGATCACATGCATGGAAAAGCAGCACACTATCTAAGTGGCTTATCTTTCCTGTTGTGCTGTACACAGTGCTCTTAATGTAGCCTGGGAGATAGTACACTGGCGGAATCACTGGACCCTCAAGCATGAGGTCCTGAATCCAATCTCTGGGACAGCACGTGTCAGAGTGTGATGCTCTGATTCTCTCTGCTGTTAATTAATGGACAATGAAAAAAGAAATCAATCATTTATATAAAATAAATATGTATTGTCTTTCACATTTAAAGATATATTGACTGTTACAGAACACCCACATGCATATTGCATACCTTAATATTACTAGATGCCAAATGATTTTATTTCATGACTTAAGTAGCTTTTATAGCAATAGAGTGCATATGAGTTACAAATAGAACACTATAGTCATATTAATTGACAATTTAGTAGAAAACTCAAAATAATGTAGTAGTTCCTATAAATTTTTAAAAGAAAGACAGAGAAGCAGAGAGAGAGAGAATGAAGGAATCCTCAGAGTCAAAGCTTCCTTCAGTGCAGGGAGCCTGGGGACACAATGGTAAAGACATCGTTTTGGGATGCCTGATTGTTCATAGGAACGATGCTGTGCTTACTTCAACATACGATGTTATCAACAGTCTGATGCAACACAACTCTGAGAAGAATAAAGGTAGAGTATCTACTTTTCTTTCCTTCCTTCCTTCTTTTCTTGAGCATTTACTTTTCTTCCTACCTAATTCCTCCTACCTAATTTGAAAAGCTACTAAATAAGCATTCTTATTTCTTGACAATAAAAACCAGTTCTTTGTACAGACATTACAAGTAAGCTGTAATGACTACTTAATGCAAGACACATTTTAAAAAGTCTATGTGTCTAATCGCCACTCTTATGATTCTTATATAAATAAATAACGGGTCAAGTTTGTCAAAATTACTTATTTTACCAACCAATTAATTCTACTCTCATTATCTTAATAGAATGGAGATAATTGAAAAATTGTATCACACCTTTGTAAATATCTGACATGAATGGCTTTTGAGACTTTATTTTTTAATCTGTAAACTAGACTAGATACTAAATTCCTCTAGCTTCATGTAGAGCAATGTGGTTATACCTATTTTATTTTATGAGCAATTAGAAATTTAGCACTGGGTCATATGCTTAGATCTAAATCTATATCCCAGAATAAAGCATTGAACTAACTACAAGGTTTTCAAACCCAGCATTATCAACCTGACAGAATTCCCAGGTATAAACCATATTTTCCCCTTTTGAGTAGGTCCTGGAATGGATGGTCGAAATATACTTAAAACCTTAAGGAATATTAGTGACACTGCTTCTGATGCAACTATTAAACTCCCATCACAACTTCCCTCGTACACACAGTGTTGGAGAATAGCATTGCTCTTGATTAAATTTTAGCTGAATAAGGTAGGGTCGTTCTCTCAGAAAGACCTCTTATACTTAGGTAAACACCTCTGGTGAGGCAAAAACCACAACCAGACAAAATCCAAGCACAGACCTAGTGGTTGCAGGAAGAGCCCACTGACACCCCATTGCTGTTTGACCTCTTTAGTCTGCTGCCTTCAGGCACTGCCTGGGGACCCAGATCTACCCCCTGTTTGGACTCAGCACTTCCCTTGTCATTATAAGAAATTTCATCATTACAAAACTTGTCTCCACTGCATAACTCAGCATTATAACATAAGCATATTGCTATTAAGCACTTTGAAATGATTGTGCAGGATCATGAAATGTCACCGCAGAAATTTCAAGAAACCTCAAAATATACCTGACCTTAAAACAAACTTGAATATGGCCAGTTTGAACATTACATGGGCAAGGACCTGGGTTCAAGCCTCTGGTCCCCAGGGAGAAACTTCATAAGCTGTAAAGGAGTGTTACAGGTTTCTCTCTGTCTCTCTCTTTCCCTCCTTCCCTTTCTCTTCTCCTCTCAATTTTTCTCTGTCCTATTAGTAAAATAGAAGACTAGAAATGGCTACTGGAGATAGTGGGTTCATAGTGCTGGCATGGAGCTCCATTAATAACTGTGGTGGCAATAAAAGACAAAACAAAAAAAACTTGATTATAAGTCCTTCTGGATGATGACACTTTTGTTACCCACACATGGCCTAAAGACGACCTTCCCCCCAGAAAAATAAATGATCTTCCCCTGGTATGGTACATGGCACATGGCATATGACAATGACTGATTGACTATGTTTTCTAGTGACTGATTAACGATGCTTTTGTGTGGGTGGAAAGAACATTTTCTGCCCCGTGTTGGGTTCTGCAGAGGCCGGGCCAATAATAAAGCAAGCATTCTTCCAAATGTTAAGGCTTAGTGTTCATCACCTAGACAGCCATATTTAAGAGAAAAATCTTACTGAGAGCAAAACAGGCTTATTTCCGGTACTAGATGCCTAAGAAGATGGTAGATGAGTGACTCCACAATTCATCTTACTATCAGCTGGGCACTTAAGGGTTACATAAGGAGGGTAAAGAAAGGGAGACTCTGGAAAGAACAGTGAAGGCAAAGGAGCCCTCTGCTCCATCATCCCTCTGGCTCCAGTGGTGGGCACATTTTAAGTTCTTAAAAACAGGTCTACAATTCATTGCAAGCTTGCATCTGGATGTCTTCATGCTGGGCACCAGAGAACTACCGTGAGCATTACTTGTCTGCTCTCTGATTTCTTCTAGAGTTAACCTGTAGCTTATCACACACACACACACACACACACACACACACACACACACACACACACACACACACACACATTAGTGAGGATATCTCTTTCTAGTTGCTGTAGCAAAGTCAAGATAGTAAGGAGACTTGAAATGAAGACCATGAAGTAGGATGCTAAGTTGAAAATTAATATAGAGCCTCTCCTACTCAGTTAGAGCTGGAGGCACATTGATAAGAGAGGAAAAAAACGGGAGATTTATTAATAGCACATGTACTACCTGTTCACACAGTAGAAAGCCGGAACATCTGAGTGGCTCACCACATGACACTAGACATGCTCTTAAATAGTTCTGTTAAGCCAGAGGACTTTGGGGGAGAAGAAAGTCAGAGCCAGCTAGGAAGAAAGGTTACCAAAAAAATAAGTTGTAGATGAAGGTACAGGCAAGTTCAGTCTCCTCCACCAATTAGAGATAAGGGGATTAAACCTTCATAGTGAAATAGGGAAGACAGTGTGTGTGTGTGTGTGTGAGGTGCCCTTACAGAGAGAGTTCTCCCTTTAGATAAACATCTTTTGTTCAGCAGCATTCTCCACAGATACTTTAGAGTCTCTGCCATGAAATCGATCTTGCTACAAAGATACATTTTTGGGGTGGCAGATGTTTGCTGCCTTATACTTTCAAAGAGAGATTGCTTTCAAGTGGGTTGGGAGGTGACACAGTTGGATAAGGCACTAGATTCTCAACCATGAGGTCTAGAGTTCAAACCCTGGCAGGACAAGTACCAGGCTGTTGTCAGGTTCTTTCTTTGCTATTTTTCTTGTGAATAAATATTTTTTCTTTTTATTTATTTATTTTTTTAATAGAGAGATCTTCTTCTAAAGGAAGAAGTGTGAAAAACAGAAGGAAGTGGAGCTATTTGTAAAACAGGATGAACACTGTTGTGGTGAAAAAGAAAAAGCTGCCAAATATATGTTTGAAAATGGTTAAGACATTTGGACTGAATCAAACAGCAAATGTTTCACAGATTGTGGTTTGAGACCCCAGCAGGAGAAAGGACATTCTGATCACAAGGACTGAGGACTGTGGACTTTTGCCAGAAGATAGAATCAGTAACCAAATATATTCAGCCAAGAATAGCTGAAGCTTAACACTGTCTACTGTTCTTCCTTAACCCTTGCCTCCCCTACCCCATAGTCACCCATTTTTTTTGTCTCTTCTTGAGGTACATACTAAACTTTTATCAGAAACTGTGCAGCCCAAATCACCATTCCTTAGTCGCAAATAAATACTTGGTGCCTTCACATTTTGACTTTTTATTTTTAGAATAGCAACCCCTTTGTTGAAGATTACACACATTAATTTTTTATCTATCTATCTATTTATTTGTTTTCCCATTGTTTCTCTTTAATTTATTTTTTTTTAATTTTTTATTTATAAAAAGGAAACACTGACAAAAAACATATGGTACGAGGGGTACAACTCCACACAATTCCCACCACCAGAACTCTGTATCCCATTCCCTCCCCTGATAGCTTTTCCTGTTTCCAGGATTATTGTGGGATGCAGAAAGTGGAAGGTCTGGCTTCTGCAATTGCTTCCCCACTGAACAAGGGTGTTGGCAGGTTGATCCATACTCCTAGCCTGTCTCTTTCTTTCCCTGGTGGGGTGGGGATCTGGAGAAGTGGGGCTCTAGGACACATTGGTGGGGTCATCTGCCCAGAGAAGTCAGGTTGGTATCATGGTAGCATCTGAAACCTGGTGGCAGAAAGAAGAATTGACATATAAAACCAAATAAATTATTGACTATAAACCTAAAGGCTGAAATATTGCAGATGAAGATTTGGGGGTCTCTGTTTTGTAGATAGCTAGTATGTCTATTTTAGTTATAGTCCAAAGGGCCCATGAAAATACTATTTTCTTTTTTCTGAGCCTGACATCTGATATACAGGTGGACCTAAGTTATTGTCTGGTGAGATGATGTGCAAATATGTTCTTCCATTTGCTGGGTTTCCTGTTTATCTTTATGGAACTTTCTTTTGATGTATGGAAGCTTTTAAATTTGATATAGTCCCACTTGTTCAGTCTTTCCTTTGTTTCCTTTGCCCATGGGGTGAAGTCTCCAAATATGTCTTCAGTGTTAATGTCATGAAATGTTTCACTGATATATTCTTTTATGTATTTTATACTTTTAGGTCTGATATACAGATCTTTGATCCATTTTGAGTTAATTTTTGTGTATAGTGTTAATTGGTGGTCTAGTTTCATTTGTCTACATGTGGTTGTCCAATTCTGCCAACACAATTTATTAAAGAGACTTTCTTTTCCCCAATGGGCAGATTTGGCTCCTTTGTTATATATAAGGTATCTGTATATGTATGGATTGAGTTCTGGGCTCTCTATCCTATTCCATTGGTCCATATTACCATTTTTGTTCCAATACCACACTTCTTTGTAGTATAACCTAAAGTAGGGTATTGTGATGCCTCCATTTTTCTTCTTTTTCCTTAGGAGTGTTCTTGCTGTTTGTGATTTTTTATAGTGCCACACAAATTTTTGAATAATCTGTTCAATTTCCTTGAAATATGTCATTGGGATTTTAATAGGGATTGCATTGAATCTATAGATTGCTTTTGTCAAAATTGCCATTTTCATGATATTTATCCTCCCAATCCATGAACGGGATGTTCTTCCATTTCATTGTGCCATCCTCTATTTCTTTTCACAGTGTCTTCTAATTTTCCTTAAAAAGATCCTTACATCCTTTGTTAGATTTATCCTAGATATTTGATCTCCTTGGGTTCAATTGTGAATGGTACTGCTTTCTTCAGTTTCATTTTTTCTGACCTATCTTTTGCATAAAGAAATGCCATGGATTTATGGGTATTGATTTTTAAAAAATATTTATTTATTCCCTTTTGTTGCCCTTGTTGCTTTATTGTTATAGTTGGGTATTGATTTTATAGCCTGCTACTTTACTGAATTTATTGATGATTTCCAGTAGTATCTTGGCACAGTTTCTGGGGTCTTCTAGGTATATCAACATATCATCTGAGAATAATGAAAGTCTAACTTCATCCTTTCCAACTTGTATTCCTTTGATATCTCCTTCTCGTTTGATTGCTATGGCAAGGATTTCTAGGACGATGTTGAATAAAAATGGTGAGAGTGGGCACTCTTGTCTAGTTCCTGATTTTAGGGGAAAGGCTTTCAATTTTTCACCATTGACTATTATTTTAGCCTTGGATTTATCATATATAGCCTTTATTATGTTAAGGAATTTTCCTTCCATTCCCAGTTTCTTGAGGGCCTTTTATTATAAATGAGTGTTGTACCTTGTCGAATGCTTTTTCTGCATCAATTGATAGAATAAGGTGATTTTTGTCTTTCCTTTTGTTGATATAGTGGATTATGTTTATTGACTTACAGATATTAAGCCATCCTTGTATCCCAGGGATGAATCCCACTTGATCTTGATGGATTATTCTCTTAATATATTGTTGTATTCAATTAGCCAAGATTTTGTTGAGGATCTTTGCATTGATATTCCTTAGGGATGTAGGTCTATAGTTTTCTTTTTTGGTGGTTTCCTTTCCTGCTTTGGGCATCAGGGTGATGTTAGCCTCATAGAATGTATTTGGGAGTGTTCCCTCTTCTATTTTCTGAAAGAGTTTTAGGAAGATGGGTGTTAGTTCTTCTTTGAATGTTTTGTAAAATTCGTTAGTATAGTCATCAGGACCTGGGCTTTTGTTCTTGGGTAGGCTTTTGATTACTGTTTCAATTTCTTTACTAGGGATTGGCCTGTTAAATTTATCTACTTCCTCTTGTGTCAAGGTTGGTAGTGGGTATGACTCTAGGAATGTGTCCATTTCTTCTAAGTTATCAAATTTGTTTCCATACAGGTGTCCATAATATTCTTGCATAATCTTTTGAGTCTCTACCTCATCTGTTGTAATATCTCCTCTTTCATTTTTGAGTGATTTTACCATAGCATTCTCTCTTTTTCTCTTGGTGAATGTCGCTGGTGGCTTATCTATTTTATTTATCCTTTCAAAGAACCTTCCTAATGGCCTTATTGTTTTCTATTTCTTTGATTTCTGCTCTGATTTTGACTATTTCCTGTCTCCTGCTGACTGTTGGTTCTTTTTGTTGCTCCACTATTCGTTGATTGAGGTGGGTTGTTAGATGGTTTACTAGTGATTTCTCCTGTTTATTAATGTGGCCTG
The DNA here is from genome assembly GCF_950295315.1 of Erinaceus europaeus. Taxonomy (NCBI): domain Eukaryota; kingdom Metazoa; phylum Chordata; class Mammalia; order Eulipotyphla; family Erinaceidae; genus Erinaceus; species Erinaceus europaeus. The sequence goes on along the minus strand of NC_080165.1, from coordinate 17,532,310 downwards.
TATTGCTATGAACTTCCCTCTTAGCACTGCTTTTGTTGCATCCCATAGGGTTTGGTAACTGGTTTTTTCATTTACTTTGGTATCAAGGTAGTTCTTAATTTCTTTTTTGTTCTCTTCAATGACACATTTATTGTTCAGCAGCATATTGTTTAGCCTCCAGACTTTGGGGAAATTCCTTTTCCTTTTTTGATTCATTTCTAGTTTCATACCTTCATGGTCTGAGAGGATGCATTTTATAATTTGAATATTTACATATATGTTTAGACTGTCTTTGTGACCCAGCACATGTTTAATCCTTGTAAATGTTCCGTGTGTACTTGAGAAGAATGTGTATTCTTTACTTTTGGCATGGAAAGTTCTGTATATATCTATCAGATCCATTTCATTTATGGTTTCATTTTAAGTTCACTATTTCTCTATTAATTTTTTTGTCCAGATGTTATGTCTCTTGCTGTGAGTGGTGTGTTGAAATCTACTGTTATTGTGTTGCTATCAATGTCTCCCTTGAACTCAGTAAGTGTTTGTTTTATATATTTGGGTGCTCCTAAGTTGGAGTCATATATATTAATCATGGTTAAATTTTCTTGTTGTATGGAACCTTTAACCATTATGTAATGTTCTTCTCTATCTTTGATTACATTTTTTTTTTGCCTGAAAGTCTATTTTATCAGAAAATAAGATCGCTGTCCCTGCCCCTTTTTTGTGAATTATTAGCTTGGACCATCTTGCTCCAACCTCTTATATTCAGTTTCCATTTGTCTTTTCTTTGGATGTATGTTTCCTGAAGACATAGAATGGATGTATGGTGTACTTTATTTATTTTTTATATTTATTTATTTATTTATTTATTTTCGCTTTTGTTGCCCTTGATGTTTTATTGTTGTAGTTATTATTGTTGTTGTTGTTGATGTCGTCATTGTTGGATAGGACAAAGAGAAATGGAGAGAGGAGGGGAAGACAGAGGGGGAGAGAAAGACAGACACCTGCAGACCTGCTTCACCACTTGTGAAGTGACTCCCCTGCAGGTGGGGAGCCAGGGGCTCAAACCGGGATTCTTATGCTGGTCCTTGCACTTGAGCCACATATGCTTAATCCACTGTGCTATCGCCCGACCCCTGGGTCTTGTCCTTTAATCCATCTAGCTACTCTAAATCTTTTGACATGTGAATTTAGACCCTTCATATTTAAGGTGATTATTGATATATGTGGTTGACTCATGTCCATTCTAATTTTTGTTTTAAGTTTATTTTATATTGTTGAGTCTTTGCTCATTTGTTTCTATCTAACCTATTGTGTGGATGAGTTTCTGTAGTGAATTCCTCACTAATTTTTCTTGTGTTCTCTGCAAATCTCTGTTCCCTGTTTTGTTTTGTGCTTACCCTGTGTGTAATAACTAGCACTGTGTATCTAGAAAAGTCTTTCTTAAAGTTGGTCTTGATTAACAAACATTTGATATGGCTTCTTTGTCTTTTAGTTCCCTACCCTATTTGCTTGTTGTTCTTCTCTATTTTATTACTTTTTTCTTTCTAGTCTACTGCTGTTCACCTTGCTGAGAATGTGTGCTCCTTTGTTTCCTCCTTTACTGTAAGACTCCATTCAGTATTTCTTGTAAGGTGGGGTTGAATGTGGAAAATTCCTTTAGTTTTTGAGTATTTGGGAATACCTTTATTTCTCCCTCATACTTTCCTTTCCCTAGCAGCCTGCAAAATTTTCTCCTTGTCATTGAGTTTTAATAATTTTGCAATAATGTGCCTTGGTGTTGGTGGTTTTGTGAACCTAGGTGACAGGTCTGCCTCCAAAACTGGTATATTCTGAGGATTGCTTAAATGAGGGAAATTTCATCTAAAATTTCTCTGAAAATTGCTTCTGGACCTTTGACCTGGTCTACTTCCTCAGGTATCCCTATAACTCATATATTCGACCTTTTTATGGAGTCTGCAATTTCACAGAGAGCAGCTTCATTCTTTCTAAACGTTTACTCTCCCTCATCTTTGAATTGAAAGAGTCGGCTAATTGTGTCTTCTAGATGGGAAATTCTTCCTTCTGCATGTGTGAGTCTATTTCCTAAGCTTCCTACCTGAGATTGAACTGCACTACGATGTCTTTCAGTCCTTGCAGTGCTGTTTGAAAATTTCCCTCCATGCTGCTTCACTGCTTGGTGAACTCTGCTTTGACTTCTTCTTTCACATTTGTCCAATTCCAAAGAAAAATGGTTTTTCAATTCTTGCTCATATTCTTGTAAAGTTCTCATAATATTTCTATCATCTATCTCTGATAGACTCTCTGTATCTGGAATTTCTTGGATTTTGCCTGATTTACTTTTCACTGTTTGATGTGACATGCTATTTAACTTTCTGCCTCTGTTTTTGCATGTACGGTGTTGGTTATGTTAGCCAGCAGGTGGTGCTGTTGTGGTCTTTGATTTCCACTTATTTGAATCTGTGGGGGAGGGGTGTTTTGGGCTACCTTGTGGGCTGAGTTTTGTCTTTGTCTTAAACTCAGACTGAGAAAAAAATAAAAGCAAACAGAACCCCGAGTCAAAGATTGAAAGGTTTTAAGCTCCAATTTCTTTTCTTCGGATGAGTCTGCTAACTTTGTTACTGCCTAAGATGGCACGGTTCGGTGCCCAGTGCTATCAGTCCAGAGCTCTGGTTTTGACCAACCATGCTTTCCAACCTACTCCAGTTTCCTCAGCCATGTGTGCTGGCACTCACCTGAGACTGTGGATATTTATTTATTTATTTATTTATTTATTTATTTATTTATTTATTTATTCCCTTTTATTGCCCTTGTTTTATTTTTGTAGTTATAATTGTTGTTATTGATGTTGTTGTTGGATAGGACAGAGAGAAATCGAGAGAGGAGGGCAAAACAGAGAGGGGGATGGAAAGATAGACACCTGAAGACCTGCTTCACCTCTTGTGAAGCGACTCCCCTGCAGGTGGGGAGCTGGGGGCTGGAACCGGTATCCTTATGCTGGTCTTTGTGTGTGGATTTTTTTAACTGTAGATTATGTGTCCAATTTGGTTTCTTGTTATGTTTAATACTTGTATCAGGGAGAATAAAGTTCTGATTGCAGCTACTCCATAAACCAAGCCTCCTGGAAGTCACTCTTTTTCCATTCAAGGACTTCTTAATCTGTCGCTGCATTGCTGAGAGTCTGGAGTCCATTACACCTTCACTGGCTTCTCTGTGGACAGTCCATTTCCACCTGGGACTGGGTCTACAAGGGGGTCTGCTTGCTGGCTGGGGTGAGAGGCACCTGCTGAAAGCACCAGTTGATTATGGTCATGTGACCCTGTGTGACTGTCACTGGGTTTGTATCTGGACAGTAGCACAGGTGCAGACAGGAATCACCCCTAATTGCTAATAGGTAAATGGATGAGCACGTCTGCTTTCTGCTTGTTGGGAAGCTATTATTTTGGGCCTTGATTCCATGATGGTATAGAATATGCACCCATCAGTGTCTGGGCGAGACGCATCTGACAAACACAAGGGCCTGAGTGTCTGCATCATCATTAGGCTGGGATTTAAGTCAGCACAGTCTGTGAGTCAGACTGCAATGTGATGGAGAAAAAAAAGCGACTGCAGTCTGCTCCATCTGCCCTTCCCTGATATAGTCCTGATTTCCACACGGTCCTCTCAGCGCTCCGGCCGGGTGGGTGCGTGTACACCTGCTTTTCTTTGCCAGCTCCATCAGGTTCTATACTTTGCAGTAAGGGACACACAATACCCAGTCTAATGACAGTCTGGGTGGAGGGAAAGAGAAAAGGCCTAATTCGCACCAACTGCTCCATTTATGGGCCTCTAGGCAAATCACCAAAGAACAAACAAACTCATTTGAAAGTCTGCAACACACTCATGTTCTTCAGAAAGAAATGTCTCATTGGCAGCCTCGGCGCCATTACTTCCGGCTCTGTAAACACTGGGCGCTGAATTTACAGAAGGGGCAGGTGTCATCTCTGGCTCCTTGTAAATGCTAAGACAGGTATGCACAGCTGCTGGGCTTGTAATTCGCAGCTATTAAATTCCTCAGAGAGGTGCTAAAAACTTTTTCTTGGGGCCAGAAGTATGAAAGCAGGATGCAGAGAAGTGTAAAAACACTTTTAGACATGGACTTTGATACAGTTTTGTAATGTTAAGTGATGAAGAGTGATCAGTTTGGAATTCACACCTAGTCAGTCCAGGTACTGGGTGTATCCACCCTGTGTTCAGTGAATGCTGCGGTGGGGACAGAAACCCATCCAGGAAAACTGTGAGGACCCCTGGTTCTCCTCCCTTCTAGTTTGATTTCAGGGGCATAAGGAACTGATTTTTAGGATAATATATACATATATATGAATTTTGGCAATTGCAATACTTAGTGTAAAACATAAATGCACATATCATATTGTGTTTAATGAAAAAGTGTATATATCTATAATACACACACACACACACAAACACACAAACCTGTATTTTTTTTTCCCCCACCGGGATTCTCACTAAGACTTGGTGCTGCTCCTAGTATCCTTGAGCTCAAACCCAGGTCCTTGCATTTGGTGGTGTGTACATTCTATCAGGCAAATTACCGTCTAGTCCCGCCCCTTGCAATCTCTTGAGAGGGAAGGTCAAGCAGTGGCAAAACTGATAGTGTGCACATGTTATCATGTTCAAGGACCCGGGTACAAGCCCCCAGTCTCCATTTGTGGGGGGGGGCTGGTGGGGGCTGTGAGGGAGCTTCACAATCAGTGAAGCAGTGGTACAGGTCTCTCTCTCTCTCTCTCTCTCTCTCTCTCTTTCTCTCTCTCTATCTTTCCCTCTTCCTTCTCTTTTAATTTCTCTCCCTCTTTATCCAAAATAAATATTGGGTTTTCAGAAAAGGCATGATTTATTTTTTTGTTTTTCTCTGCAAAAATCTGTCGTGGCTTTTTCTGACAACTCAATAAATTTAAAAAACAAAAGGTTTTAAAAAGTTTAAAGAATATCTTGAGAAGCAACAGCTCAAGTGAATGTGCTACACTTGAATTACAATGATTTGTGCTGGTATTCAGGGTCCTCCAGTGCTCAGCCCCCACCTGTCTGTCTGTCTCTCCACCCCACCCCTTCAACCTTTGCTTCTAGGCAGAGACCAAAGACCTTCCCTCCACACTGAAACTTGCTGCTCATGTCTGTGTCTTATCCCCTCCAGGCTGCTCCTCACTACAGAGCAAGTGACAGCTTCATCTTCTTCTCTGTTTATCTGGTAAATAACTACACTCTGACTTAAGATAGATTTTGAATTTTATGTTTCAATTCTCAGAATAATCTCTATTCATAATTTTTTTGCAGATTTCACTTATTTATTTATTTATTTTATTTATAAAAAGGAAACACTGACAAAACCATATGATGAAAGGGGTACAACTCCACACAATTCCCACCACCAGAATGCAGTATCCCCTCCCCTCCCTTGAGAGCTTTCCTATTCTTTAACCCTCTGACAATATGGACCCAAGGTCATTGTGGGGTGCAGAAGGTGGAAGGTCTGGCTTCTGTAATTGCTTCCCCGCTGAATGTGGGTGTTGGCAGGCCCACCCATACTCCCAGCCTGTCTCTCTCTTTCCCTAGTGGGGTGGAGTTCTGGGGAAGCGGAGATCTAGGACACTAAGTTAGCAGGAACCTTCCAGTTCCTATATAGAGCCTATATTTCTCCCAGTCCTGGAACCTCTAGGGTAGGGCTCACTTTCCTGAATGCTTGTCTTAATTCATACCAAATGATGTTGCATCCAGCGATCCCAACCTAATCAATGCAAGAAGTACCACCTCAGCGTGCTTCACTTCAGACTGTGTCCAGAGATGTCAGGCATGGAATGTCAATCATTCACCCTCACTACTCAGGTGAGACTTTTCCTTTCATAGGATTTTATAATTCCATTCCAGGTGGTTCACTTCCTAACAAAGTCCCAAAACCTAGATATAAACCAAGTCCCTTAAGGTAAAGCATATTTTCACATGTATACATAAATCAGGGCAAAATATATACCTCACAGCAAAAGTACACAATAGTTCACAGTGAGTCAGTATAAAGTTCACAATGAAATAGTGTCTACTTAGACTTAGATACCCTCCTCACCTACTTCCCATTATACTTCCCCCACTCACTCCAAAGCTAACCTTATCAAATCAAGGACTGCAAAAGCTGAATAAGGGCAAGAGACTGGCATACTTTAACGATGACTCTTTAGTCACTATCAGGCCACCCCATCAGTTAGGGCCCTAGTTGGGGAGTCCTGAGATTCCCAAACAGACATGATGGGCTTAGATCTCGAATAAATCCCTCTCTAGTCATAATTCTATGGGTCACCAGCCTGCATAACTTAAGTGCTTAATTTTTATAAATCTAAAGTTTTCTGAGAAACAAAAGGATTCTAAAATGCCATTATTTTGTTTAAATGGTGGAATATTACTTAGCTATAAAAGTGACAAGCTATTCTCTTTTGCTCTATCTTGGTTGAAACCTGAGAGACCCATGTTAAGTGAGATTAAGGCAGAGAGAGAAGGATGAATACCTGGTGATCTCTCTCCCTTCTAGGTGGTATTTAAGAAGCAAGGCAAGGAAAGGTAGTGAGAAAATAGTGTGAAGCCCAGACTGTGTTCAATGTATTGCAGCAAAGCAAAGGACTCTGGCCCAGGGAGAGATAGGGGACGGCACGGGGAAATCCCTCTATGATGATATAAAGGAATTGGGTGGTGCTGAAAGTGGTGTGCAGACACCTATGAGATACTGTACCCATGTGTCAACAACTGTCCTGTGAACTGTTATTCTCTGATAAAATGGAGAAAGAAGAAAAAAAGATTTTCTGCTTCAAACATAGACCATAAATATTGTGCATTCTTTTACACAACTTGGAAAGCAGTTTTAACAAAGAGAAGAAAGAATGATTGATTTTCATATGTTATTTCAGAAAACCTGATGAGAAAAATGCTTGGATATCTGCTAATTTGCTTAGTTAGGGGTGGAGTGTCATGTAGGCTAGGTCTTGATATTTTGGAATCCAGTGTTTTTATTTAGAGTCCCTGCCCCCTAAAAATTGAGAAGATAATGATAATAAATAACAATAAAATAAAAATAGATAAGAATAAATAATAACAAAATAAAAAATAATACATAAAAAATAATAAACTGAGAAGATGAAGCTGTCACTTGCTCTGTAGTGAGGAGCAACCTGGGCGGGGGTAAGATACAGACGTGAGCAGCAAGTTTCACTGTGGAGGGAAGGTCTTTGGTCTGCTTAGGAGCAAAGATGGAAGGGGTAGCATGGAGAGACAGACAGACGGGTGGGGGCCTGAGCACTGGTGGACCCTGAATACCAGCCCCTTCTGGGCTAAGAATCTGTTAAATATATTGTTATGATGACTTCAGTGTAGGCGGGTACGTCATCCCAACAATTGGGAGGTGGGATTGAATTCTTGAACTCTTTGATACCCACTACATGGAAGATGGTCACATGTGTGCCCACTCCACTGGGTAGAGATCTGGGTCCCAATAAGCTAGAGTTGGGCTGGAGGGTGGACTCCATAGACTACGTGATTGTGTCCATGAGAAGGCCTAGTCACACAGTGGCACGCTGAGTGCTCCTAAGGTTCCTGTGTGAGAGCATGAGTCAGCTGCCTCTGGACGCCTCCAGAAGAAAGAGATAGTGGTTACTGACAGAGAGGATGGACGTGTCATGTAGATTAGGAATTATGACCTGGCTGGGTGCTTTCCTCTTGATCTGAGAAAAGCTTTGCTAATCTCCCCATCTTTAGCTTGTTAGAATTCTCCATCTCCCTGGCTCTCTTTGCTGCAACAACTCACCTATTTGGGAAAAAGATGAGTGGGGACAACATCTAGTTATTGCTGGATGTGACGTTGAGCTACAAAGACCTATGAAAAACTCCTTGATAGATTTCATTAGAATTCTGAGCTATTGCTTAATAATCAGGAAGTTAAAGGCAAGAATATAGTAGATGAGATGTTTTTTTAGAGGGTGCTCCATTTTGGAAAAGGCAAGTACTTGTATTTTATGTATTTTGTTCTGCTTTATATCTTAATGCTTTTTTAGCAACCAAGTTGCAGATGCTACCATGATGCCAACCTGACTTCCCTGGGCAAACAATCTTTTTTTTTTTTTAAAGATTTTATTTATTTATTTATTAATGAGAAAGATAGGAGGAGAGAGAAAGAACCAGACATCACTCTGGCACATGTGCTGCCGGGGATTGAACTCAGGACCTCATGCTTGAAAGTCCAAAGCCTTATCACTGCACCACCTCCCAGACCACCCTGGGCAAACAATCTTATCGATGAGTCTTGGGACCCCACCTCTCCAAAGCCCTGCCCCACTAGGGGAATATAGGGATAAGCTAGGAGTATGGATTGACCTGCCAATGTCTATATTCAATGGAGGAACAATTACAGAATCAAACCTCCCACTTTCTGCACTCACTCCATGATGATCCAGGGTCCATACTCCCAGAGGGATAAAGAATAGGAAAGCTTTCAAGGGAGGAGATGAGATATGGAGCTCAGTTGGTGGGAACTGTGTGGAATTGTACCCCTCTTATCCTATGGTCTTGTCGATATATATATGTATACATAATTCTGTGCCATTTATCCACACACACACTTGTATGGAGAAATAGGCTTATAAACTTCTGTCCATCAGAAAGTCTGACTTCCTAGCATTCAGCAGAACTCACCCTGGAGTCTTGGATTGGAATGGATGTGCTGGCCTCTCTCGTATCTTGACTCTTCCAGGAGGCTGAGAGCTCATGGTTCACAGCTGCAATGGGTGTCCTCATGTGAGCATCTCTGGGCTGCTTGGAGGAGAAATTTTTGAATGTATGATTATGGCATTAAAAGGTAGAGACTCTGAACTCTCCTCCCATCTATTACCATATCAATTTGCAGAGAGGCAATTCTAGTTTAGATTTCCATCAGTGAGTAGGAATGCAGCCATTTCACTTGATCCTCCCTAACATCAAATATTATGTTTCTAAATTGCCAATTTGAGAGATGAAAAAAAAAAAGCTCCTTAATTGTTGTCATTTGCATTTAATATGACTTTGGAGGATGAGTGTGTTTCATGTGTCTAGAACTTCTGATATCACTTGTGTGTCCCATCTTTGCCTCCCTCGGGTAGATAAGCACTCTGGAAATGCTGAACATCTTGAGATTTCTCTATATTCCTTACGAAGATGGTTTATTAGTATGTCATCTCTTAATGACAGATGAGAGAAAAATAATTACTTAAAAACAAATCTTCATGAGTGAAAGTCTTCTGATAAGTGACAAAGACCAGGAGATTAAGGTAATCGGCAAACAGCACTGATGGAAAGCACCCGTGAAGAAAATAGTAATTTAATGATTGTTGTGAGAAACATCATCATGCAGGAGCCATCACATGACCTCCTCACTTAGCAAAGTCATTTAGTGACTGAACTTCCCCCTGGTGAGTGCTCAGACAAGCTCTAAGTTGGCATCATAGAACTTTTCACCTGAGCTGTTTTATGAAGCATTTACTCCCAGGTTGCTTGATGCTTATGTTCTATCTGGATAAAAGTTTCCAGAAGGTGTGTGTGTGTGTGTGTGTGTGTGTGTGTGTTCACTCTTGTGCCCTGTACCAGTGACAGGTGTACGCACTAAGTTCACTAGGGAGCTCCACATTCATTATCTCAGCTAACTCTTATAATAGCCCTGCGCTTATTGTCATTGCTCCCAATTTGAAATTGAAGAAATGGTTCTGAGAGTTTAAGTGATTTTCCCAAAGACACATGTCTTGGAAGTGATGCCTGTATGGGAGTTCAAGTTTGATTGGTAGTGAATCCAGTATTATTACTAATGACACCGATGTACCCAGAAGAATGGAGGGGTGATAACTTTACTGAACAGAATAAAAGGAAAAGAAAGAAAGGCAATACTAGGAATTTAAAGTGAAGTTTTAAATTTTTAATATTTTAATATTTATTTATTTGTTTTCCCTTTTGTTGCCTTTGCTGTTTTTCATTGTTGGTATAGTTATTATTGTTGCTGTTATTGATGTCTTCTTTGTTGGCTAGGACAGAGAGAAATGGAGAGAGGAGGGGAAGACAGAGAGGGGGAGAGAAAGATATATACCTGCAGACCTGCTTTACCACCTATGAAGCGACTCACCTGTAGGTGGGGAGGCGGGTGTAGTGGGGCTTGAACAAGGATCCTTAAGATGGTTCTTGCACTTTGCGCCTCATGCGCTTAACCTGCTGTGCTATCATCCAACTGACTCTCTGTGAAGTTTTTTCTATTAAGGCAGTAATTAATATATGATGGACAGAGAAAGGCCTTGCATGTTAACACAGTGGGAAAATCAGAGGGGAAGTACAGCCACACTAAAGACCAATATCTAAATGCATAAACCACACACAGACATGCATACGTGTGTGTGTGTGTGTGTGTGTGTGTGTGTGTGTGTGTATACTAATGGGCAGAAATTTGTTTTAAAAAGCTAGGTGTAAAGTAGATAATGTATAATTTAAAGTGTTGATGAATTTGAAAATGTTGCTAACACATTTCTATCTAATATTGTATCACACAAAATTAACTGTTTCATCCTTTTAAGCTGCTAAGAATCTTTGCAAAATAGTGATTATGTGTTAGACAAAAACAATATTATCAATTAATATTAATGCATTAGAAATAGAAATTAATAAAGATTTCTGAGTAGAGTTGTTGTAATTTTTTTGAAGATGTCTATAAAATGACTCTTGAATAGAAAAATATGCCAAAATAACCAGAGAAGGCCGGTCAAGTGGTGCCCAGGACAAGTGTGTGAAGAATACAGATGGAAGAATCCACTTGATTAGCTTTTTCTGTTTGTAAAGATTTTCTTCCTTAATTAGGTTTCTGTGTATGAGTCTTGCAGCTTGCACCATGAAGACTCTGTCCTTAACTAGGATTTCTGCTGCTTGCAATGATTTTATTATTTTTTAAAAATATATTTTTAAATCTTTTTATTTACTTATGACTGCATAGAGATAGGAAGAAATTGAGAGAGGAGTGGAAGACAGAAAAAGAGACAGAGAGACACCTGCAGGACTTCTTCACCACTCATGAAGCTTTTCCCCTGCAGGCGGGGACCGGGGGCTTGAACATGTGTCTTCGCACCCTGTAATGTGAGTGATTAACCAGGTGAGCCACTACCTGGTTCCCAAGATGATTTTCTTCTTCTTCTTAACTTTTACATTTTGAAGCATAGAAGGGTTTCAATCCAGGGTTGAAATGAACTTTTTTTCAGGAAACCCTCTTGCCACAGTGGAGGTGGGTTAAGGCATCTACTTATTATTATTACTACTATTATTATTATTATTTATTAGTGATTGTGGGATAACAGGACTACAAATCCATACAGTTCTCACCTCCAGAGGTCCATATCCCATCCTCTCTATTAGAAGCTTCCCTATTCATTATCCCTCTGGGAGTATGATCTTTATGGGGTTCTGGCTTCTGTAATTGCTTCTCAGCTGGACATGTGAGTTGACAGGCCAATCCATACTCCCAGACTCTCTGTCTTTCCCTAGTGGGGCAGGACTCTGGGGAGGTGAGGTTTCAAGACACATTGGTGAGGTTGTCTGCCATGGAAAGTCAGGCTGGCATCATGGTAGCATCTGCACCTTAGTGGTTTTAAATTGTCTGTGTCTCTGCTCAGGGGTTCTCTTGGCTTCTCTTCCTCCATGCTTGAGTTTTGTGTGTGTGGTTTATGGCTTATCCCAGTTATTCTTAGTTCCAGCTTCCATATATGTGGATTTTGTTGTTTCCTTTTGGCAGAGAATAGTCTTGGCCACCATCTTGCCATTACCCCTACCCCCTACCCTTTAACTCATTCTCACAGAACAATTCACTACACAAGCAAGTATTTTTTTTTCTAATTTCTCTTCCCCCTTTCTTTTTTTTATTTTATTTTTTTTATTTTTTTTTATTTTAGGAGGGGTACAACTCCACACAATTCCCACCGCCCAATCTCCATATCCCACCCCCTCCCCCGATAGCTTTCCCATTCTCTATCCCTCTGGGAGCATGGACCCAGGGTCATTGAGGGTTGCAGAAGGTAGAAGGTCTGGCTTCTGTAATTGCTTCCTCGCTGAACATGGGCGTTGACTGGTCGGTCCATACTCCCAGTCTGCCTCTCTCTTCCCCCTTTCTTGAAAGAGAAAATTTTATTGTAACTGGCCTAGCAAAATAGCTCACTTGGCTAGTGTTGTTGACCCAGTTTTGAGGCCAGCCGGAGACATACTGAAGGTAACTTCAGTGCTGTGTTTTTCTCATTTATCTCTCTTTGCCTCTTTGTCTATATCTAAAAAAAAAAAACAAAGTTATTTCAAACATACATAGGGACATTTCTGAATTCTCAAAATCCAGTTGAGAATGAACTGTCCTCCATGAAAAAAGGCTAGGTAAGGTCACTGTATAGTGTCATGACAGAGATTTGATAGTTACAGAAAATGTCCCCTCCTACATCAAAGGTTATTGAAGATTTCCACAGGCAGCCTCAGTAAATAAAAGCCTTCCCAGTTTCCACTCTCATCCTCATAAGAAAAACTGAACTGAATGCCTACCAAAAACAAACAGACAAACATGTTTTCAGGATCCATTAGAAAATGGAGGTTGGAGATCAAGTCAGACTGGTAGGAATATTTAGATGATGACGAAGTGCTGTCTCCAGTGCAGTCTGGTTGAGAGGGAGAAACTCCTGGGGGCAATAGCCTTAGGAGAACTCAACTTTTTTGAGTTCTTTCTCTGAAATAAACGCAGCCTGTTCTCATAGTGATTAGTGGGCCTCCTTGGGGGAAGGAAGGACTAACCCTTAGAAAATATACCTGCTTATTCTTTATAAAAAATACCTACGCTCTCGTTTTAAATATTTATCTATTTTAATAAGAGATGCAGGGTGGATGAAGAAAAAGAAGGAGTAAGGGGAGGAGAAAAATAATGATAAGAAGAATAAGGGAGGAAGTCAGGCTGCAGAGCCAGGGGTTAAATGCAGGTGGTACAAAGTGCAAGGACCCGCGTAAGGATCCCTACTCAAGCTCAGGCTCCCCACCTGCAGGGGAGTCACTTCACAGGTGGTGAAGCAGGTCTGCAGTTGTCTATCTTTCTCTCCCTCTCTCTGTCTTCCCCTCCTCTCTCCATTTTTCTCTGTCCAATCAAAAAACGACAATATCATCAACAACAATAATTTCAACAATAAAACAACAAGGGCAACAAAAGGGAATAAATAAATATTAGGAAAAAAAGAGAAGAAAAAGAAGGGAGAGGGACCAAAACACTGTTCAGTTCTGGCTTATGGTGGTGCTGGGGCTTGAACTTGGGACCTAGAGCCTCAGGCAGGGAAGTCTTGCATAACCATTATACTATCTGCCTAGCCTGCTCTCCTGGGCCAAAGTCTCTGCCATAGGCATTCTGAATGCTGATCTCAGTGGGGGACAAGCATGTCCTCCTCACTCCAGCCTTCCTGTCAGACGTAAGAGGAAAGATACTATCAATGTGGCAGATGCTTCAAGGAGATTGGAAAGGCTACAACCAAGGTAGGAAGCTAAGGCGGAGGTGGAAAGATGTTAGTGGAGGAAGGAGGGAAACACTTGCAGAGAACATTACCCAGGAGGCAACAAGTGCACAACATTCATTTATTGGATTGATCACAGAGAAGTATAACATACTTGGTGACTTCCTAACTAGAACTGTGTCCTGTTAACAACTCAAAGAGTGTGTACATTCAAAAATCAAGACATATGCACACTTCTAGCTCATTAAGGAAGGACTGAGGGGCAGGGGGAGATAGAGCAATGGTTCTGCAAAGAGTTTTCTATTCCTGAGGTCTTGAGGTCCCAAGTTCAATTCCCTGCACCACCATAAACTAGAAATAGCAGTTCTCTGGTGATAATAATAATAATAATAATGATGATGATGATGATGATGGAAGGATTGATATCAGTTTTGCCTCCAGGGTTATTGCTGGGGTTCAGTGCCTACACTATGAATCAATTGCTCCTGGAAGTTGTTTTTTCCCTTTTGTTGTCCTTGTTGTTTATCATTGTTGTTGTTTTTATTGTTGTTACTGGATAGGGCAGAGAGAAATCAAGAGAAGAGGGGCAGACAGAGAGGAGGAGAGAGCGATAGACACTGCTTCACTGCTTGTGGGGCGACCTCCCTACAGGTGAGGAGCTTGAACCAGGATGCTTATGCTGGTTCTTGGGCTTCATGCCATATGTGCTACCACCTGCCTTCCACCCACCCCCCATTCCCAGGAACTGTTTCAGAAAGTAAAGGCAGACGAGAACTTCCCAACTCATTTGATGAAGCTACCTCTACCCAAGTAATACAAAGAGATTGAAGGTAATACCAAATAAGGAAAGTGTAGTTGTCTTTCCTGGAAATGCACATTAAAATTCAGTGATAAGGATATATTACATTACACTGAAGTGGAATTTGTTTTAGAAAAGCCAGCGTGGTCAGTATTAGTAGATCAGCCAATTGAAGTGTTCATATTAACAGAGTGATGAAGTAAAGCTAAACAGTCATATCACAGACTGAAGAAATGGGTAATAAAAGTAAACACCAAGTCTTAATACAAGCTCTTACCAAACTGGAAACAAGACAACCTTCTTGACCTGAGAAGGGAAATACGTGAAAACTTACTAATTCATTCATACACAGTGGTGAGAGATCTATGTCCTGCTAAGTTTGGAAGCAGTGAAGATGTGTTCTTTCTCATCCACTAATGGAGCACCATACTGGAAATTCTACTTCTGATCTACGGGAAGAAAATCTTCCATACTGGAAGAGGAAATGTGACTGCCTTGGGTCACAGGTGACATAATTGTCTGCGAAGAGAATTCCAAAGAATCTACAGAAAATATTCCCAAACTAATCACCGAGTACAGTGAGGTCATGGAAAACATAATCAATAAATAGCAGCCAGTCACTTCATCATATTCTTCAAGTAAATATGAATAGATTTTTTCCCTCCAGGGCTATCACTGGGGCTCAGTGCCTGCACAATGAATACATTGTTCTTGTTGGCCATTTTTTCCATTTTATTGGATGGGACAGAGAGAAATTGAGAGAGGAGGGGGAGACAGAGAGAGAGAGAGAGAGGTAGACACTTGCAAACTGGATTCACCACTTGTGAAGATTTTCCCTGTAGGTGAGTGGGGGCTCAAACCCAGATCTTTTGCTTTGCGTTATTTGCACTTAACTGGCTATGCCACTGCCTACCCCTCCCAAGATGAATAGATTTTTTAAAAATACCATTTACATCAACAACAATAAGAAGTAAAGTATTGGAGATAAACAACATAATGGTTATGAATAGAGACTCTCATGCCTGAGGTTCCAAAGTCCCTGGTTCAATAAAACAAAACTGAGCAGTGCTCTGATAGAAAAGAAAAATATAAATTAAATATACAGGTATAAATCTAGCAAAACATATCACATTTGATTTTGAAAACCTTTTAAATACCAATGAAAAAATAAACTATGTGAAGCTATATTGGGTTCTTGCTGCAAGAGTGCCAATATATATCAATATAGTTTTTAAATTAATTCATTAATCGTTGTTATTTTCCACCAGGTTTATTGCTAGGATTCAGTGCAGGCATGGTAACTCCACAGTTCTTGGCAGTCATTTTTATTTCCATCTTTTTCTTATGGAGGGGAGTAGAGAAGGAGAGAGAGGGAGAGAAAGAGAGAGAGAAGAGAGAGAGAGAAGAGAGAGGAGAGACACCTGCAGCACTGTTCCTGTAATTATGAAGCTACCCCCTGCAGACTTGCCTTATTAGTTGAAAGGGCCAGCAAGCAATGGCACCCTAGCAACACTGATCATGTGGAAGATTAAGATTTTGGTTTCCCTGATACATACAGACGGATTGAACATGGTTAGTCAGAGAAAAGACCAATTCTAGGATCAGTAAAGAAGTATACAGAATGTCTGAGGAAAACAAAAATCTTGTGATACCAGGAAGTAAAAACAAGGAAGGGAAAGAAAGAAAGAAAGAAAGAGAGAGAGAGAGAGAGAGAGAGAGAGAGAGAGAAAGAATCCCCTATCCTAGGTCAATACTGTATTACTGCTCAAAGTATAAGTGTTGTATGCTTTACATTGGTTTGGTCTAGCTCTCCCCCTGTCAGGAAAATTGGTTTAGTCCTGCTAGTTTTGCAGCCCGCTTGTCCCCGCCCCAAAGAACCCCAACAGAGTTGGAGACTGCAGGAGAGTTCTGTTTGGTGATTAGTTTGGGTTAGTTTATGAATCGTTGTTCGTGAATAAAAAAATACAGCTTCCGGGCCCAGCCACATGTCTCTGGTCATCTCTGTTACCCGCCCATGAAGCCAGCTCGAATAAAACAACATATAAGTACCTCTGAGTTCAAACTTGCACCAACAAAAGTTAAATCTTTCATAAACACACCCACAACCAGTTGAGCTATTCTATTCTCATAAAGATGGAGCAGAACTCCTGACTTATTTTTTAAATTTATTTATTTATTTATGAGAGAGATATGGAAAGATACACACAGAAACACACACACACACACACACACACACACAGAGAGAGGGAGAAAGAGAGGCCAGAATATTGCTCAGTTTTTTTTTTTTCCCTCCAGGGTTATTGCTGGGTTCGGTGCCTGCACCATGAAACCACTGCTCCTGGAGGCCATTTTTTCCCCTTTTGTTGTTGCCTCGTTGTAGTTATTATTATTGCCATTGTTGATGTTGTTTGTTGTTGGATAGGACAGAGAGAAATGGAGAGAGGAGGGGAAGACAGAGAGGGGGAGAGAAAGCTAGACACCTGCAGACCTGCTTCACCACCTGTGAAGTGACACGCGCTTAACCCACTGTGCCACCGCCCAACCCCCTGCTCATTTTTTTTTTAATTGGGAGGATGAATGGTTTACACTCAACAGTAAAATACTGTAGCTTGAAGGTGTGTTAACACTTCTTGGTTTTTGACATAACAAGTTAGCCCCCCTAAAATACCCAGACCCATAGAGGGAGAAAGAAGCTTCCAATGGAGAGCAGGGACAGGGAATTCTGGTGGTGGGAATTGTATGGAATTGTGCCCCTATTATCATACCAACTTGTTAATCATTATTAAATTACCATTAAAAACTTTTTTAAAAGGGCAATTTATGTTTTAGTTGAAATCACATAGGAAAAAATCGTTGTACTGCAACAGAGCACGACAAAGAAAAACCAACGCATCAAAGAGTGTGCAGTGAGACTGGGGGGGTCACTCGGTGAAGCACAGAACTTGCATGCAGGGGTCACAAGTTTGATCCTGGGCACTTCATAAACCAGAATGATGTTTTGGTCCTCTCTCACTAAATGGGTTATTAAAGACTAAGGAGAAAAAATACTGTATCATAATATTTGATGTCTGGTTTAACTGATGATTAGCTTATTGGACAAGAGGAATGAGAATTCTCTCTTCCCCAGTGCTTTAACTGGGCCTGTGCCTGTGGGTATATATGATCCTGTTGCAAAGAGTTGGCACTGTTCTAGATGTTTGACAACATGTTCCAAGCGTGGGGAGAGAATAGATACTACACGTCCACTCATATGTTATAATATTCTCTTATTTCTTCTAAAGTGTTATTAAAAGAAATTATGCATTCCAGTTTAATTGAATGCCATTTATTCCAGCCTGATTCAGTCTCCCTCCCTCTCTGAAAATTGGTTTCTTTTTAATAGTCATATATATATATATATATATCGTTAAAATTTATGATGTACGAATTTATGAATAAACAATGCATAGTATTGATTTACATTGTTTAAAAAGTTTAAGTGGAGTTATGTCATCTCTCCTTTGCAGCTTTGCCCTTGCTATATTTGGGGTTTTATCCTTGTCGATGTCTCTGCCATTTTAGTTGATTCATTTTAAATGCTGATGACATTGTTTCATATGACTAGAACAGATTCTCTAAGCACCTGATGATGAATAGTTAGATTGTTCCTAAAATGTCTAGGTCAGGGGGTATATGTCCTGACTTTCCTTGGTGTTCCCAAATGTGGTTATGTTTTCAGCCATATTCTACCTTGGACTGAAGTGTCCAAATCTTATATCCAGGAGAGCCACAAATCCCTTTTCCAGAAGCGTCTGCTCTTTGGGAATCACTCGGAGGACCGGTCTCTCTACCAGGCAGGAGAGCTGTGAATGTTACCTTTCTATGGAACACAGAAGAATGTATCTCTTTGGATGGGGATCTAATGTAATTACAAAATTTTTGGTCCTCTGAGTATACAAATCTGTGGCTTCATTTGATATTATTGAGTTGCTTTTCAACCCAGCTGTAACGATTCACCCTTTCATTAAAAGATTAGGAAAATTAGGAAACAACCAGTCCATCATTGTGTTACAATTATATGGGACAGCAAATTTAGAGGATTTGAACTCTAAGCAAGGGTGGCTACAGTTGGAAAGACAACGTGTAGAGGGGGGACACTGGGGCAGAGAAGAGATCCTGAAGCTAGAAAGTCATGAGGACCACCTTGTTGGGGGGGGGGTGAAGAGGAAGCCCATGAACTATGGACATGCACTGGAGCACAGCTGGTCTGCAGGGGTGTGTCCAGGGACATGCCCAATAGGACCACTCAGTGTGGACACCAGGAGAGAGGACAAGCTGCAGGTTACCAGGCATCATGGGATCTCCTGGTACCTCATTAACTCAAACTTGAGAGAGTGATGCTTCTGTGTTGCTTTGATTTCCCCAAATCCCACGTGGGGCTCTCTTTTGATCAATGTTGAGATGAAACCATTTAAGAATGAGGATGAGGGCCAGCAGCTTAGCCACCAAGCACTCTGTAGAGCACTGTAAAAGCCGGCTCTCCCCTTTCAGTTTTGAGCTTAGTCCTTTCTATTCTCTTCCTCCTGACCCTCCTCCTCCACTTCCTGCTTTTCTCCTTCCTCCTCTTCTTTGCCCCAGCCTCCTTTTTCTTTTTTTTGAGTTTGCTAGATATCACTGCTTCAGGTCAACGCTTTCATACAGAAAGAGAGAGGCAGAGGAAATGAAGGGAAGACAGCACAGCACTGAACCTACCTCCGAAATGAAGGGAAGACAGCACAGCACTGAACCTACCCCCACCCCTGTTGTGGGAGCCAGACTTCAATCTAGGTGGCAGGCGTGAGAAAGCAGGCACCTTCCCTGCTGAACTAGCTTGCCACCTCTGAGCTTAGCCATTCAATTATAACGACATGTTCCTTATATTTTATTACACATTTCAAAGGAATTAGTAATTTAATTTATTATTATTTTTTATTTTCTCCCTTTATTGGGGGGAGGATTCACTGTTTACAGTTGTCAGTAAAATACAGCAGTTGGAACATGTGTAACATTTCTCAGCTTTCCACATAACACTCTAACCCCCCACTGAGGCCCTCCGCCACCATCATGTTCCAGGACCGGACACTACCCTCCATCCCCACCCCAGAGTCCTTTACTTTGGTGCAATACACCAAACCCACTTCCAAGTTCTGTTCTTTGTTTTCCACTCTGTCCTTATTTTTCAACTTCTGTCTGTTAATGGGAGCATCCCACATTCATCCTTCTCTTTCTGGCTTATTTCACTTAACATGGTTCCTTCAAGCTCCATTCAAGATGAGGTGAAGCAGGTGAATTCACCATTTTTAAGCTGAGTAATATTCCAGTGTGTGTACATACCAGACTTTCGTAGCCACTCATCTGTTGTTGGACACCTGGATTGCTTCCAGGATTTGGTTATTACAAATTGTGTTGCTATGGACATTGGTATACATAAATCTTTTTGGATGGGTGAGTTTGGTTCCTAAGGATAAATATCTAGGAGAGGAATTGCAGGGTCATAAGGTAGGTCCGCTTCAAGCCTTCTGAGAGTTCTCCAGACTGTTCTCCATAAGGGTTGGGCCAATTGACATTCCCACCAGCAGTGGAGAAGGGTTCTTTTGTCCCCACAACCTCTCCAGCATTTGTTGCTGCTACCTTTTCTGATGTATGACATTTTCACAGGGGTGAGGTTTGTAATTTAATTTTAAAGTGCTGATCTTGTATTGTTGGAACTTAAAATTCAACTTATAAAATATATATGGCAAACCTCCAAGGTGCATATTCATAGATGAGACACATTTAAGCCTGGGAGGGGAGAGAGCTCTTGAGATGTCCACACAGCTAGAATGCGCTTCAGCAGAGGGTGGACTTGGGTCATTGCCACCCCAAAGCCTGTGGCTTCCTAGATGAATACTCTTGTTTGCAGGGAATTTAGGGGACTACTGTCAAAACTGGGCTCAGTTCTTCCTGGTGCTTCCACCCACCTAAAATTCCTTTGTGGTATTGTTGGGAGTCAATGGCTCTGGGTTTGAATCTGGGCTATTAACTCTTTGCTTGGTTAATCCTGAAACATTTTCTGACATCTGCCCACCCTCTTCAGGTCTGATCTGTTTCCTGTCAGATGCTGAGCCCTGAGAAGGCAAACACACGACTTCTTGTCAGGTGGTAAAAAGAGCCAGTGTTTTCCTGCCAGGAAACTCTTACATGATGTGGGCTATAACTGGAGTTAGTTGAGTTCTTGATCTCAGAGCCCCTGGTACCTACCTCACACACCTGGTGGGATAAACTGCCCCAGCCCCAAATCTGCATATTCAAGACCTTACTTTTAAGATCTCAAGAATGTGACAGTTTGAATATGGGTCTCTAGAGAGATGATTAAGGTAAGGAGGAAATCAGGTTATGCCATATTCCAATTTGTCTGTCCTCCCAATAGGGGAAATCAAGACACAGACATACACAGAGGGGTGACCACATGAGGATGAAAAGAGAAAACATTATAACTTAACTCTTTTTCAGTCATCAGGTTCTAGATGCTACCATGATGCCAACTGGACTTCCTTGGGCAGACGACCCCACCAATGTATCCTGAAGCCCACCTCCCCAGAGCTCTGCCCCACTAGGGAAAGAGAGACAGGCTGGGATTGACCTGTCAATGCCCATGTTCACCAGGGAAGCAGTTACAGAAGCCAGACCTTCCACCTTCTGCACCCCACAATAATCCTTGGTCTATACTCCCAGAGGGTAAAAGAGTAGGGAAGCTATGAGGGGAGGGGATTGGATATGGAGCTCTAGGGGTGGGCAATGTGTGGAAATGTACCCCTCTTATCTTATGGTCTTGTCAATGTTTCCATTTTATAAATAAAAAAATAAAAAGAAAGAAAGAGAGAGAAAAAAAAAAAGAAAGAAAGGAGAAAGCAGGATGTCTACATATCAAGCAGAGGGACATCGGAGGAGCTAGTTCTGCCCACACCTCGGTCTGGAAACTTTATCCTCCAGGAATGGGGGGGGGGGATCTGTGGTAAATTGCCTGTCTGTATGCCTTACTACTAATGATTGTGCAACAAATGACTCTCTGGCTTGAGTGCATGCAGGATAGTTGCCCACATTGGAGTTCTGCTGAAGCCACTAGGAAAATAAAAATAAAACTACCACTGCTGTTCCAGACCTCAGGGAAACTAAGCCCATAGGCAGGGAAGCTGGTGGCCACTGACACCTCTCATGGAGAAAGACTGACTGAGTAGTGAACGGTGTAGTGATATGAAACAGATTTACTTTGCTGCAAGGGTTTGTGGGTGTCCAAGTCCAGCTTTGTTCCCAAGGACCTAGAGTACACAGCCAGGCAATTGTCCACCCTTGAGCACAGCACCGTCTCCCACCCCAACCGCCACAATTTAGCTGAAGCTTGAGCACAGTCTGAGGAAGAGGGGGGTTGGTGAGGAGCAGAAGTCAGGGTTCACATTCTGTGATGGAAATGCAGGTGGACATCACCTGGAAAAATCTCTAGCCTGGGTTTTCTTTTCTTCAGCAAGTGGCCTGATTTTTGTAGAACACGGCTTTTCCCTGTAGGGTATCGAGAGTAGGTTTCTGGAGTGATGGCAATCGTCATTAAATTAACCTGGCTTCTCCTTACAACATCTTCCCCCTGGTTTGTCTGAGAACGACAAGGGCAACAACACGATGGAACATTGATTCCAGAGATGTGCTTTCGGGGATCCCTTGCATTCTCCGTGGATCACTCCAAAGCCAATTTCTGTCCTATCACAATATTTACCTCATCAAGATAAACTGTTCAATTTTCCCATCATCTCAATGGGATGTTATGGCAAGATCAAATTGCCAGGGAAAAAAAAAGTCAATCTCTGTGGGGAGTTTTCTTTCTTTTTTTTTTTTTTTAAGGAAGGTTGGGAAACGAAAAGCAATAGTCACATTACACTTTCTGTGAGAATTGATGTCGCTGCTGACATAATTAAGGAACTCATTTCATTAAGAATGTTTCATCACGGGATGTTTGCAAAATCATCCTGGACGGTACATATTTCAAGCTTGGGGAGAAATTTATTAGAGGAAAATGATCAGGGGAAAGAATAAAAATGTGGAATTGGAGGCTGTCTAGTGGTGAAGCGAGGTGAGCCCAAGTGAGTGTGTGTGAGTGTGTGTGTGTGTGTGAGTGAGTGTGAGTGAATCTGTGTGTGTGTGTGAATCTGTGTGTGTGTGTTTGTGAATCTGTGTGTAAGAGTTAATCTCTGTGTGAATCACTGTGTGTGTGTGTGAGAGAGTGTGAGTGAATCTGTGTGTGTGTGTGTGTTTGTGAATCTGTGTGTGAGAGTTAATCTCTGTGTGAATCACTGTGTGTGTGAATGTGTGTGTGTGATTGTGTGTGTGTATGTTTGTGAATGTGTGTGTGTTTGTGAATCTGTGTGTGAGAGTTAATCTCTGTGTGAATCACTGTGTGTGTGAGTGTGTGTGTGAGAGAGTATGAGTGAATCTGTGTATGTGTGTGTGTGTGTGTGTGAATCTGTGTGTGTTTGTGAATCTGTGTGTGAGAGTTAATCTCTGTGTGAATCACTGTGTGTGTAAGTGTGTGTGTGTGAGAGAGAGTGTGAGTGAATCTGTGTGTGTGTGTGAATCTGTGTGTGTGTGTTTGTGAATCTTTGTGTGAGAGTTAATCTCTGTGTGAATCACTGTGTGTGTGATTGTGTGTGTGTATGTGTGTGTGTGTGATTGTGTGTGTGTATGTTTGTGAATGTGTGTGTGTGTGTGTTAGTCACAGAGTGATGGGGTGGAGGAAAAGCCCCATCTCCTCCCCACCCAGGACCTCAGGGAGGTTGGAGGCCATGCTTTCCTGTGCCATTTGAGTCCTGACAATTCACCAGGGGCTTGTACTTCATGTCCAAAGGCACATCTATGCAAATTCCCCTCAGCCATTCCTGCTCTGGACCCCAAGAGAGACCCAGGGGCTGGAATCTAGAAGCTTCTGCATTGGGAACTGTCAGTCTTTGCTCCAGTTGCTTCTTGGAGGTGTGTGGTGGAGGCTTCTCTAGAGCACAGAGGATCACATCACCTGCCCCACCTGGACCCCACTGAAGATTCACCTGGCAGTCTCCATGCCCCCCCACATGCACATAAACCGGGAACTGTCAAAGAGGAAGTATGGTTGACATTGTTATTTAAATTAGATCATTTTGATCTTTATCAACAACAACAACAAAACCCCACTACAATTAGGTATTCAGTAGTTCTGTCATCTAGAGGGTTTTTGTTTTTATTTGGCTTTCTTCAAGCTCCAGTTTCTTGTAAGACTCCTTGTTTCCTTCTTCAGGTGGAGTGTAGCAGGCAAACACTGAGCATCATGGGCAGTGGAGGGCAATGTTCAGGAAGACAAGTCTCAAAACAAAAAAGGTTATGACTCACATCCCATGAGAAGACAGATATCCATCAATCATTTCCTCCTGTTTCTTCCCCTCTCGTTGCCTCCCCTCTCTAATTTTGTTTCACCTGCAATACAGATTTTTAAAATTAGACATCGAGAAAGTGTTTGGCAGGAGTGTCAGGGGAGGTGGGCATGGGTTAAGACTGTCCCTGTAGAAGGGAGAGGGAGAGGGAGAGGGAGAGGGAGAGGGAGAGGGAGAGGGAGAGAGAGAGAGAGAGAGAGAGAGGGAGAGAGAAAAGGGGACAGAGAGACACACACAGAGAGAAATATTCAGTCAAATTACCAAGAGAAACCTTTTCTGCCTGAAGCCCAAAATAAGAGTTCTCTAAGTTTGTCAAACAGGTGTTTTGCAGATGGAAGACTCAGCTATTCTTCGAGCTGGAATGCTGTGAGTGAAGAGAGAGGTGAGCCCAAAGGGGGGAGCGTGGACTAAGCAGCCCATTGCCCAACGCCCAGGAATCCCTGTTGTACCCTTTATTGTGTTTTTCTCTGACAAGGGTGGAGGGTGGGGGTGGTACTGGCTCCCCGCTCCCCTTTTCTTGGAAGGTATGAGAAGGGAAAGAGGAGGAGAAACAGCAGCACGCTGATCAGATAGAGACTCTTCTGGCCTTGGAGAAACGGCCAGCTTAGACTCTGAGTCTACAGCACAGCACCCTCTGATTTTCTGCCCCCAAGCCACGACTCAGCTGCTTATCTAGCTTTGGACACCTGGCCATGGAACTGATGAGAATAAAATGGATCATGAAGCAAACTGGTTCTAGGTTCCATGAACTAGAAGTAACTAGAGGCAGTTAATCGCTCCTCAGGCCTGCATAAGGGAAAAAGGAAATCACAGAAGCCCCTGGCACCCAATGAGCCTGCTAGTGGAAGGGTCAGGAACAGCATTTAAAAAAATGATTTAATAATGATTGACAAGACCATGGCAAAAAGGGGTCACAATTCCCACCACCAGAGTGCCGTATCCCATCCCCTCCACTGGAAGCCTTCCTGTTCTTTATCTCTCTGGGAGCATGGACCCAGGATTATTATGGGATGCAGAAGATGGAAGATTTGGCTTCTGTAATTGCTTCTCCACTGGACATGGATGTTGACAGGCTGATCCATATCTCCAGCCTGTTTCTGTCTTTCCCTAGTGGGGCAGGGCTTCTGGAGAAGTGGGTTCCAGGGCACCTTGTTGAGATCACTTGGCCAGGGATGCCAGGTTGGCATCATGGTAACCTCTGCAACTTGGTGGCTAAAAAGCATTAAGATATTAGGCAGAACAAATTGTTTAATAATAAGGAACTTAAAGGTAAGAATATAGCAGATGAGATTTGGGAGTCTCCATTCTGGAAAAAGTTAGTAGGTCTATTTAGGTATATTCCCAGGGAACCATGACTTTGCCAATTTTTGCCTGAGCCCAACACATAGCATGCAGGTACACCAAAAGTGTTGTCTGGGGGAGATGGTGTCAGAGTTGGAAATAAGACAAAAAATTGGATCTGGGTAGAAAGTAGCTCTCAAAGATAGGGGAAGTATATAAATATTGTTAACCGTAAACCTCACTGATTTGATCTGAGGCCCATATTCAGCACAGGAGCCTGTATAAACTCTGTAGGTCTGAGCTCACATTCTGTGGTCATAGCTGGGAACATTCAGGCTCCACTCATTACAGAACTGTCTTCCTCGAGTGGTAGAGGATTTGTAACAGCATAAATAGGCATTCATGCTTGGGGTTTAGGAAGAGATTTTTGGGTCTGGCTTAAAACCTCTGTTTCATCATTTAGTACCCTTTCTGAGCCTGAGTACAATCCTACTGCTCTGAGTCCTTTCTGTTGTGAGTGGGAAAGGAAGCAGGACTGAGGTAGAAATGATTTCTTGCTTTCCTAGGAGCTGGTTGTTGTCTAGTATCCAGAGGACACTCTGGTTCAAGCTTAGAATGCCAGTCAGACATTCCACAGCCCTTGTCCTTTGTCCTCTCCCTCCCTCCCTCTCCCTTTCTCTCTCTCTCTCTGATCCTTATTGCCACTAGTCATCACACAGATAAACTTGTCCAACCTTGTCTTCCACATAGTCCTCCTGCAGAGCCCTGAATATTGCCATGATTGCTGGGGGTGTGGGGGGCTTGCTCTCCAGATGTCCAGAGGAGGTCTCTTTGTTCTGCCCTGGGGAGCAGCCTCCTGCAGTCCTGGTGTTTCTGGAGACTACCTGGGATGAAGGTGCTCCCATACTGTGCACAGGGCAGGGATGTCTTGGAGGTGGTGAGCTGGCCTGTCCATGAGTACCCTAAGCTGAGGACTGCCACTGTGGTTGGAACGACAATTCCCTCCTAAAGACAGTGAAGAAAGTTCTAGAAGTGCAGGCATGGACATCCCCAGCCTTGATGTTTTGCTTAAAATATTACTTTGTTCACTTAACATGATTCTTTCAAACTCCACCCAAGATAAGGTGAAGAAGGTGAATTCATCACTTTTAATAGATGAGTAGTAGTCCATCGTGTATATGCATCATAACTTTCTTTTTCTAATTTTTAAAAAATCTTTGTCTATTTATTGGATAGAGATAGCCACAAATTGAGAGGAAGAGGGAGATAGAGAGGGAGAGAGACAGAGAGATTCCTGCAGCACTGCTTCACTACTTATGACCCCCCCCCCACACACACACACAGGTAGGGACTGAGGGCTTGAACCTGGGTCTTTGCTCATTGTAACTCATGTGAACTCAATCAGGTACATCACCACCCGGCCCCCTATACCATAACTTTCTTAGCCACAGCCTCTCATCTGTTGTTGGACACTCATTAATCCCCCTAATATAAAATTAAAAAAAATACTTTTGCCAGGTTTCCTCCATTTTTCATGCCTCCACCCCTCAACTTCCTCTTCCTGCCTTCCAGACTCTATCCTCCTCCTGTCAGTCTGTCCCTTTGTCCTTCATCTTCCAGTTCTCATTCTTTTTTCTCCATCCCTCCAACCCAGGACAAGCAACTCCTCATAGTAAAAGTCTGTAAGGGTGGATGTGCTTTGGAGGGACCAGAATTCATGTCAGTGTGGACAGACACTGACCATGCCTGTTTGATTCAGGCAGAGATTCCCCAGGCATAAGTGCACCAATACTTCCACAGGGTCTCCTGTGCCTGGCCCCTGCTTCCCACATGCCTGATCAAGAACTTATCTGCCCATCCATACACAGATCTGCCCATCAGCTCCTCCTGGTGTTGTCACTGTATCACCTTGCTTGCTGTGCCAAGGTGCAAAGTAAGCAAGTTGTGCATGTGTCTAGTTAAGAATTTGCTTTTTTTTTCTTTTTGCAGGTGGAGGGACTATATATACACATGCATATATAATGCATGCACACACATACACACATATTTCTCCACATACTGTATATACTAGCAGGTAAGGAGAGTATATGTATATGTGTATGTATATGTATGTGTATATGGAATACATGCTCCCCCTCTGCCACTGAATCTGAGTGCCCCGTCTTTCTGCTCCAGCTTACTATTTCAAGTCCTTCCACCTGTTTCCCTCCTGTGTAGACTGTGCATGGTGACTCCCTTTTGATGAGTCAGGAGGAAACTGACAGGAGCCTGGACTGGACACGATCAAGGTCAGCACCACGGGATGTCATGATGAGAGCCTGTGTACTGATGTGATATGGGGATGGGAGTACCTGCCTCTAGTCTCTCTTTCTCCAGAACCTGTGACTGTAGCTTCCCTGAGGGGAAAGTGCCAGACAAACTCTAGTACGGAGACCTTCTGCAAAAGTGGCCTGATAGATCTTCTCCCCTGAAACAAGCAAACAGTCTGTTTATACTCAGAGGAAGTCTAGCAGACAAGGCCTGGCACTGCCTTCAGTGTGGATTTGGACAAGACAAGTGCATCTGAAGTCAAGGAATGACATCCCAAAAGAAGACATGAGCTAGAACTGACATGTCAATGTTGGTTCATTAGTTGTGAAAAACACACCATCCTGGGGACAGATGTTAGCCATAGGGAGAACTGGCTGTGGGCATCTATGGAAACTCAGTGTACTATTTCTATAACTTTTTTGTGAATTTCAAAAAAAAAGTCCCTTTAGGAACATCCAATTCCAACCGTGGTAGGAAAGAGATGGGGGTCTGCATCTTCATGCTGATAGTTATAGAAAGGAAAGGAAAGGGAGTCCGGCGGTAGCACAGCGGGTTAAGCGCACATGGCACAAAGCGCAAGGACTGGCATAAGGATCCTAGTTCGAGCCCCTGGCTCCCCACCAGCAAAGGAGTCACTTCACAGGCGGTGAAGCAGGTCTGCAGGTGTCTATC
Organism: Erinaceus europaeus; assembly: GCF_950295315.1. Classification (NCBI taxonomy): domain Eukaryota; kingdom Metazoa; phylum Chordata; class Mammalia; order Eulipotyphla; family Erinaceidae; genus Erinaceus; species Erinaceus europaeus. The sequence goes on along the minus strand of NC_080165.1, from coordinate 17,504,264 downwards.
TTTCTCTCCCCCTCTCTGTCTTCCCCTCCTCTCTCCATTTCTCTCTGTCCTATCCAACAACGACAATATAACAACAACTACAACAAAAAAACAACGAGGGCAACAGAGAGGGAATAAATTAAAATAAATAAATATTTTTTAAAAAGAAAGGAAAGAAAAGGAAGGGAAGGAAAGAAGGAAGGAAGGAAGCAAGAAAGGAAGGAAGGAAGGAAGGAAGGGAGAAAGAAATTTCCTTTAATGAGAAGGACAGATATGGTGCTATGGTGAATAAAAGAAAATCCAACTGAGATAATTGATATGAATTGAAAATCCTTCAAGACCTCTTGAATGGGGATTTTGACAAATGTTGAGTATGAAAGACAGAGGCAGAAGGGAGGAAGAGAGCAAGGGAGAGATGGAGGGAGGGAGGGAGGGAAAGAGAGAGGTGGATACTTGAAGTCTTAACACTTTGGCCCCACACTTCAAATTTTACCTGCAGGAACCCCAGTAAGTCCTTACACTAAGGGACCAAAGGACCTACCCCAGTGAATGATGAGGAGGGCCCCTGATGAGATCATTTCAGAGCACTTTTCATCACAAAGGTGTCCTCTCTCTTTTGCTGGCTGACACTTCCCTGAATCCTACTATATCCCCCAATGACCTTTCTATGTCATCAAAGGTGAAGGGGGATTTCTAAAGCATTCAGAATCACAGCTCAAGTACAGTCTTTGGAAGACTTGTAGCTATTCAAAATATTAGACTCATTCCTTCCCTATACCCAGTACTCATCAACAGGACTCGAATCTGCAATCTCCCCTAGACCTTAATCTGTGTAATTTGGTCTTAACCCCACAGGCATTAAACAAAAAGAATATTATTTAACACTGCTTACATTAAATGATATCATTTTTTTGCGAAAAAAATCCATAAAAATTTCTACAGGGCAAAAATAAGATGGTTCTCTATCAGTCTTAAATCTTAATAATGAATAACTAATCCAAGCAAGAAACATCAGGCTCAGACAATTCTGAAATTCACCAAACTTTAAAGGAATAATCAATATAAATCCTCTATAATATCTTCAAGAAAATATAAAGAGAAAACTTCCTTTGATTAGTCAACAAGGTCAATGTTATTCTCATTCCTAAATCAGATAAGCTATTATAAGAAAGGAAAATGTCTGATCAATAGCACTCATGACCATAGATTTGAATATTAGTAGCAAACTGAAGACATTCAGCTACAAAGTCAAGTGTACACCAGAGCCAAGGGGGTTTATCTCAGCTATGCAGGGTTGTCTGAACATTTGAGAGTCAATTAGTGGAATTCATCACAGTCACAGGCTAAAGGAAAAAAAAAACTGATAAGGTCATATCATACATGCATAACAGTCATTTCACAAAGAGACCCATCTAGAAGGAGAAAATCTCAGAAAACTAGGAATACTAGGAACTAGAGAAACCTGACAAAAAGCAGCTGCAAAAAGTCTACAGTTGATGTCATTCTAAACAGCAAAAAGCTAGAGGATCTCCCCCAACTTCAGAACAAGGAAAAGATGTAGTGGAAAGAGCACATTCATCTTTCTGGAAGTCTTAGCTAGAACAATATGAGTTTAAAAGAAAAAAAATGCAGATACATCTAGATTGGGAAGAAATAAACTTCACTATTAGGTTATGTGGTCTTCTATGCAGAACAATCCCCAAATTGACAAACTCCTGTTATCTATCAGTGAATGAAGCTCCCGTCAGATATCAGGGCACTTCATGCCCAGAAGTCAGGTTTTTTGTGCAATAGCTAGGAACAACTGTGGTTTGACATTAAGATGTTATTTTATGGGACTTAGGCAGTAGCACAGTGAGTTAAGCGCATGTGGCGCAAAACGCAAGGACCGGCAGAAGGATCCTGGTTCAAGCCCCCGGCTCCCCACAGGCAGTGAAGCAAGTCTGCAGGTGTCTGTCTTTCTCTCCTCCTCTCTGTCTTCCCCTCTGTTCTCCATTTCTCTCTGTCCTATCCAACAATGACTACATCAATAACAACAATAATAACTACAACAATAAAACAAGGGCAACAAAAGTGAATAAATAAATATTTTAAAAGCTATTATTTTATTTATATTTTTAAAATTTTTATTATCTTTATTTATTGGATAGAAACAGTCAGAAATAGAGAGGTTCAGGGGAGATGGAGAAGTGGAGAGAGAGAAAAAAAGAGACACTTACAGCTCAGCTTCACCATTCCTGAAGCTTTCTCCTTGCAAGTGGGAACCAGGGGCTTGAACCTGGGTCCTTGTGCATTGTAACATGTGTGCTCAGCCGGGTATGCCACCACCTGGCCCCTAAAACATCATTATTTCATTTAAAATATTTTTGAAGTTTATTTTTTATTATTTAATAGCACAGAGGATACAACTAATTTACATTATATTTATTTATATATATTTATTTATATTATTTAATAGGATAGAGAGTAACTAACAGTGGATAAGAGAGAGAGACTTACAACATTACTATACAACTTATGAGGCTTCCCCCACTGCAGGTGAGGACTGGGGTAAAATATGATTTTTAATACCATTCTACAGAATACTTCCCAAACAAAATCCTTAGTTATTCGCTTAATATACATATAGGAGCAGTACACAATAAACTTATAAAACCCTGATTAAAGAACAATTCTAGGAGGCCAGGTGATGGTGCACCTGGTTGAGTACATTATACCCTGCATAAGGACCCCGGTTCGAGCCCCCAGTCCCCACCCACAGAGGGGGGAAGCTTTGCAAGTGATGAAGCATTGTTGCATTGTTGCAGGTCTCTCTTGTCTCTCTCCTTCACTATCATCCTTCACTTTCTTGATTTCTGGTGGTCTCTAAAAAGTAAAGAAAAAGTCTAGTGGCTGGACCCTGGTACATCCAGTTGAGTGTACCTTTTACAAATTAAAAGGACTTGGGTTGGGGTTCAAGTGGTCTCCACCTGCAGGGGGAGAACTTCATGAATGGTGAAGAAGCACTGTAGGCATACTTCTCTCTCTCTCCTCATTCCTGCTCAATTTCTCTCTGTTTCTATTCAATAAATTACAATTAAGTAAATAAAAATTTAAAATAAACTAAGAGAAATTCCAATAGGAGATATTTTTCTCCTCCACCCCATCCTACTGATTGTTTTAATACTCATTTATTTCTACAGGTATGCATTTCATTATTTAGCTTATACTTCATTATACTAAAATATTTTATCTATTCTTTGGCCTTTGGGAATGTTTCAGTTTGATCCTATGTCACCTGAATTATTATTTTTTGGGGGAGTGGATTTTTGCCTCATCAGCCCTTCCTTATTCTCTGCAACTACAACATAACCAATTTCTGTGTTTCTTACTCGGAGCACTAGATTGGTGCCATTCTCTTCTCCTAAAAGCTATGGTTCTTTCTGTTGAAGAATGACATTAGACCTCCAAATCTAAGCTCTATATAGGCTTGTTGCTCCAGGATAATCATTTCATGGAGGGCGTCTCAGCTGAAGGGAGCAGGAAATATATGTTATCACATCAATGTCTTTGGACCATGTAGCTAGGAAATTTTTTGTTGTTGTTGTAGTTATTATTGTTGTTGTAATTGATGTCATCATTGTTGGATAGGACAGAGAGAAATGGAGAGAGGAGGGGAAGATAGAGAGGGGGAGACAAAGACAGACACCTGCAGACCTGCTTCACCGCCTGTGAAGCGACTCCCCTGCAGTTGGGGAGCCGGGGGCTCAAACCGGGATCCTTACTCTGGTCCTTGTGCATTTTGCCACATGCACTTAACCCGCTGGGCTACCTCCCTACCAGCTAGGAATATTTTTGAATATTTTGAAATGCCTATATTTGTACTCAATTAAACAAGACTTTATATTGCTGTCCCCAACTTCATCACCCCACCGATGCTTCTAGACGCTTTCCCTTGTTTATCAGTAATTCCACTCCAGTTCCAAACCTGACCCTCCCCACTGGCCCTCCATTTATTCAATTGCTCAGTTTCTCTATTACAGATAACAGGAACACAACAAACGTTAATCTTTCTCCTGTGGGGAGGGTTTTATCAGCTGGCATGACTTAGTTGCTGGGTGCTTGGACGTTGTATCCATTTCCAAGGTTACTCAGGTCAGCACCTCTTTCTCCCTCTCCCTTCAATCAATTAATATAGTTAGTCTCTTACCAAATTTTACATTCCTTCCTGGGGCCCCATAACCTCTGAAATAATGTTTCAAATTTGCATACATTAAGGCTCACTCTTGGTGCTGCAGAGTTCTATGAGTTTTGACAGATGCATAATGTCATCTATTCACAGAATCTATCATCTATCATACATATATACATATTATACATATAATTTATCAGGCACACAGCTGTCAGAGAAGAGTTCCACAACCCTAAAAATTGCCTGTGTTCTAGCTATTCAACTCCCTTCACCACCTTCCTGATACCCTGGCAACCACTGATCTTTTTTACTGTCTCTATGATTTTGCCTATTTCAGAATTACCATATAATGGGCATTATATAGTATGTAGGCTTCTCAGACTTCCTTCCTTCCTTCCTTCCTTCCTTCCTTCCTTCCTTCCTTCCTTCCTTCCTTCCTTCCTTCCTTTCTTTCTTTCTTTCTTTCTTTCTTTCTTTCTTTCTTTCTTTCTTCCTTTTTTGCCTCCTCGGTTATTGCCGGGGCTCAGTTCCTGCACTATGAATCCACTGCTCCTGCAGCCGGTTTTTTTTTTTTGACAAAGAGATATTGGTGGTTGGTGGGCAGAGAGGGAGAGAGAAACATAGACACCTGCAGACCTGCTTCATAGCTTGTGGTGGGAATTCTGGGGCTGGAACCAGGATCCTGTGCAAGTCCTTTCACTTGGTACTGTGTGCCCTTAACCTGGTGAGTCATGGCCGGCCCCAGGCTTCTCAGACTTACTGAACAGAGCATTATGCATTTCAGGTTCACCCCCATTTTTCAGGACTTCCTGGCTCATTGGCTTTATTACTGAGTACCATTCCATTGTCTATGTGGGTTACAGTTGATCCACTCACTACCCAACGGACATCTGACTGCCTCCAAGTTCTGGTGATTGTGTGCATAAACATTCATATGCAAGTTTTGTCTGGACACAAGTATTCTAATAACCTGAGTAAAAAGCTGAGGTTATAACTGCTTTGTGTGTGTGTGTGTGTGTGTGTGTGTGTGTGTGTGTGTGTGTGAAAGAGAGAGAGAGGGAGAGAGATGTGATTATCTTTATATAAAACTTTCAGACTTGTTTCATATATATATGTAAATATATATATGAAAATTATTATCTTATTTATTACATATGAGACCAGGAGTTTCTTTTTTATATTTCATTTATTTTTTTTAATGAGAGAGATGAAGAAAAAAACATGTAGAGAGATATACCAGAGCTCTGCTCTACTCTGGCTGACGTTGGTGCTAGCCCTTGAACCTGGGACCTCAGATCCTCAGGCATAAAATTTTGCAGAAGCATTATTCTGTCTCCCCAGCCCCAAGTTTGTTTCCAAAGTGGCCATACTATTTAGCTTTCTCATCAGGACTGAATGACAGCTCCTAATATTCCATTTCTTCATCAGTAGTTAGTTTTTCTAGGTGTGTGTGTGTGTGTGTGTGTGTGTGTGGTTTAGTCATTCCAAGCAGATATATTTCATCTCACTATTGTTTAGAATTGCAAGGCCATAGTGGCAAATCATATTGGATATCTCATCACATGTTTCTTTTCTTTTTGAAAAAAAAATTAATTTATCTATAAAAAGGAAACACTGACAAAACCATAGAATAAGAGGGGTGCAACTTCACACTATTCCCACCACCAGAATTACATGTCCTATCCCCTCCCCCTGATAACTTTCCTATTGTTTAACCCTTTGTGTATCTCCTTTAGGAAATGTATCTGCTCAACTGTTTGACCCATTTTTATTTATAAAAATGTGTTAACAAAAGAGAGAAAACAAAAACAAAGCATCATGCTGGTGTATAGATGCAGCTGACAGAACCCAGGACCTCATGCATGCTAGTCTAGCACTCCACTGCCTACTCCACTTCCCAGGCCACTTACCAATTTTTAAATTGTATTGTTTCACTATTGTAGAGCTCTAAGAATTCTTCTGTACAATTCTGTATGTGATGTAGTTTGAAAATGCTTTCGCCAGGTGTCTCTCTTCCTTCTTTCTTTCCTTCCTTCCTTCCTTCCTTCCTTCCTTCCTTCCTTCCTTCTTTCCTTCTTTCTTTCTAGGGCTTCACCACTTCAGGTTGAATTTTTCAGACAGAAATACAGGAACAGAAAGAGAAAGGGGTGGGGTGGGGAGAAAGATATCACAGCACTGAAGCTTCCTTTAGAGTTGTAGGAGTTAGGCTGGAGCCTGGGTTGTGTCCATGAAAAAGTAAATGCATTTGTTGGCCAACTTTTTCACCGTTTAAGACTGTCACTTGCAGGGCAGAAGTCTATGATAAAGTCTAAACTTTGAACTTCATTCATGCAGAACTTCAAATACACCTTGTAGATAATTCCACCTTCCAAAAAGGACAGGGAAATACCCTTTCCATGTAGATGCAGTGCTCCTGTTGTGAATTTCTTCTAAAGGGATAGCAGAAAAGGGAGCTTGATGATGAAGAAACTTACACACAGCACCTCAGCCATAGTAAAGTCATCTTAATTTATGCAGAGAGCACACAAGGAGCTGGGTGGTGGCTCACCTGGTTGAGTGCACAAATTACAGTGTGCAATGACCTGTGTTCAAACCCCCAACCCCCACTTGAAGGGAGGAAGCTTCACAGGCAGTGAAACAGTGCTGCAAGTATCTATCTCCCTCTCTGTCATCACCAACCCTCTCAATTTCTCTATCCAAAATTGCCAGGCTAGCTTCTCCAGAGAGAGAGAGAGAGAGATGAGGAACTCGTGGCAGAGTGGGAATGCAATGCAATGACTTTATTGATCAGAGACAATTCCTTTATATATATCTTTAACTGGAAGTGGAAAATGGGAAAAGGAAATGGCTAGGAGAAGGGGTGGAGAAAAGAGTTCAAAGGTAGAAAGCTTCCATAGCAGCTGTTGCAAAGGTTTGAACCAGTGTGATTAACCAATACCCTGCAGGCAGGGCGGGTCTAAGGCAAAACAATGATTATGTAAATAGACCATAGTGTCAGTGATGGAGCAGGGGGGCTGGCATAATGCCCAACACAAAATAAATAAATTAAATATATATATATATATTTTAAAAAGACTTAACACTAAAATATATATATATATATATTTTAAAAACACCTAACACTTTCGTAGGGTATGGTGAGAAAGTGTTTCAACCCTGCGGTCTTTCTCTGAGTATCTGATAGATATTGCTTGAATTTATTAAAAATATTTAATAACTTGTACATCTGAGACCTATTTCCCTGACTGACAAATTTCATAATGGCAAAACTATGAACTTATTTGATTAATAAACCTAGGCAGAGTAAAGTTACATACATACTTATTAGTTCTGAAGACATTTTATTAAGCCAGTATACTTCAACTAGCTTTCTTTAAAAAAATGATTAGTGATTTTATAATGGTTTCCAAGATCATTAGATTACAGGGGTGCAGTTCCACATGTCACCAACCACCTGAGTTCTGAACTTCTTCCCTAACCTCCAGAGCTCTTACAATACTCATAATATTTATGAGTATGATTGAGAGAGACACAAACATTTCTTTTATTCTCTAACTCCAAAAAACAATGTTTTATAGGTGGCACCTCTACAGACAGCCACTCAGAGAGGGCACCGTGGCAAGCACTGATCTGTGAGAGTTTGATGTGTTGTTCTGTGCTGTGCTGTGCTGTGGTACACTGTGGTGTAGTGTGGTGTGGTGTGGTGTGCTGTGCTGTGGTACACTGTGGTGTTCTGCACTGTGCTGTGCTGTCCTGTGGTGTAGTGTGGTGTGGTGTGGTGTGCTGTGGTGTGGTATAGTGTGGTGTGTTGTGTTGTGTTGTGGTGTGCAGTGCTTTGGTGTGGTGTGCTGTGGTGTGTTGTGTTGTGCTGTGGTGTGCTGTGCTGCGTTATAATGTGCTGTGGTGCAGTTTGTTGTGTTGTGCTGTGGTGTGGTGTGGTGTAGTGTGCTGTGTGTGTGAATCACCTCCCCCAAGAAGCCCCCAGAATCCAGAGGATGCCATGATGGAGACAAGAATATTACTGTGCTGTTCTCTTCCTTTGCCCACAGAAATTTACATCCCTCATCCTGTTTACACACAACTGGGCCATCATCATCATCATCATCATCCGCATTCTGGTCAAGGAAATGTGGCTGAAATGACATAAAGGCATCCTGCCAATCTCATGAACCTATCTAACACTATAATTTATCACTTTGGGGATGACAAATATCTTTAAGGGTGAGATAAAAATGAGCCTGTAGCCACTCTGTGCCTTTTTCTCCTTTTTTTTTTTTTTTTTGCCTCCAGGGTTACTGCTGGGGCTCGGTGCCTGCACCACGAATCCACTGCACCTGGAGGCCATTTCCCCCCCTTTGTTGCCCTTGTTGTTTTATCATTGTCTTTTATTATTGTTATTGATTCATTGTTGTTGGATAGGACAGAGAGAAATGGAGAGAGGAAGATAAAACCGAGAAGGGGAGAGAAAGATAGACACCTGCAGACCTGCTTCACCGCCTGTGAAGCGACTCCCCTACAGGTGGGGAGCCGGGGGCTTGAACCAGGATCCTTATGCTGGTCCTTGAGCTTTGCGCCATGTGCGCTTAACCCGCTGCAGTACCTCCCAACCCACTCTTTCTCCCTTTTCCCCCCTTTCCTTTCTTCTCTCCCTTTACTTATTTCTATCTTTCTGTTGTTACCAGGACTCTACTTCCCCAGGATAGCTTTTTTTTCTTCTTTGTCTTGGATAGAGAAAGAGAAAACAAGAAGTGGGGGGTATAATAGCACTGGATCATCTGTCAGTACCATAGTGCTCCTGTGTGGTATGCTAGGGACTTGAACCTGGGTCTTGAGTATGGCAAGCAGACACCCTCCCAGGTGAGCGACCTCAGGATCACTTGGCCACGCTGTATCTGATGAGTTTTGTCTCCATACCTGAGGCATCCAGTTCAATCCTTCACATCCTTGGACGGGATTGTGGGGTGCTAATGGCAGAGTCCTTTCCTCCAAGAGCTGCTTTTCCCATGGAAAACATGTCTCCTGTTGATTTCTGCTTAAGTGACTCTGGGTTGTTGGGCTTAATCACTGTAACTGGGTTCCTGAGACACACAGCAAGTGTCACATTTAATACTCATGAAATATTTCTTCAGTGGCTGTTTCTACAACAATGGAAATAGCGTGTTGTTCTGAAGATTAATTCCGGAGAGACTGGGGATGAGAGACTATTCTCTTTTAGTCTTCCTGTGAATTTCTGGGATTGTAAATCATACTCTTTCAGCTTCCTCAGGGGCTGGGTTTGTCTCAGGCAAACAGGATCTTTTTACACCCCCACTCTCCAGCCCTGTAGAAAGCAGGAATGAGGTCTCTCCACCTGCCACTCCTGCCCAGTATGCTCTACTGGGTCCCGGGAGTGTAGGGGGTGGCCTGCTCTAGCCTGGGAGGGGCTGTGCCTACTCCCATTATTTCACAGGGGACCAGTTTGCCCCTGTGGCTGTCCCTTATTCCCCACATGTGACTCCCAGGAGGTGGATCAGAAGCCATGAAGAGGACAGTTTGTACCCTGCCTTCTCAGGACCTATTGCCTATGCTGGATGTCCCCTCAGGGGCCCAGACTGGTTATGCCAGATGTGTCACTCATGGTTGTGCCTCTTACCAAACCAAGCCTTCTCCTGAGACACCCTGAGATTTTCACACCTGCTCATTGGAACCCCTGTGTCCCCATACCTGATTTTGAAGCTCCTAGTCACCCCAAGTCTGAGGACTTGCATGTCAAAGATCCCAGGTTTGATCCCAGGTACCACCACAAGTCAGAGTTGAGTGGTGCTGAGAGAAAACTAAACAAAAAATGAAATAGCAGTCTTTGTTTTCTAACTACTGAACCCACTGTCTTGGCTGATATTGGGGAAAATGGCAGATTTCTGGGGTCAGGTGGTGGCACACCTGGTTAAGCGCACATATTACAGTGTGCAAGGACCTGGGTTCAAGAAACTGGTCCTTGCCTGCAGAGTAAAAGCTTCAGGAGCAGTGAAGCAGGACTGCAGGTATCTCATTCTGTCTTCCTCTCTATCTCTCCTTCCCTCGCTCAATTTCTCTCTGCCTCTCTCCATGAACCAATAATTAAATAATATTGAACAAGAAATTACATATTTCTGCTGAATTAACATTCTTATCACCTTCCACGAAGAGGTAGAAATGAAAAGCGAAGGACATGTACACAGTGACTTACTGTGAGAGTTTGCAGATGTCCTAAGGAGCAGAGCTCACTGTGAGTGACCTGCTGTACCTGTCACCGAATTTGGGGACTGCCAGCTGCTGCCCCTGTGTCACTGTGAGTACATGACCACCCCTCCCAAGGTCACCCTGCAGTTTTGACATCTACTTCTGCACACTGGTTTGGCACAAGTTTCCCATGACCTGATCCACTTGTGACCTAGCAGTCCAGGGAAACTAAAGCAGGTTGACTCTGGCGGGGGGCTGGGGGGGTGGGGGTAGCAGCAGACCCCCACGGCCTTCCTGACCCCTCAGCACTGAGGCACAAGCCCTTCCAAGACCTGCTGACTTTCTCCCCCCTCTCAGCCCTCTTATGTCCCTCCATCTGCAATCTCATTTTTCTCTAGAATAGTGACAAGTTTCCCTACAAAACAATGCATTTAATGCAGTAGTCTTTTCATATGACTGTCATCTTGGTGCTTAGCATAACACAGGAGGGAGGTCATTCATTCATGACTCTGCTTTCATGAATGAAAGTATTTTTACTCTGGAAATATATGAATGGACAAAAATGCCAACTACCTAACCTATGTCCTACACAAATCAAATGCTGGCCAGAGGGAAAATGCAATAGTGAGAGGCTCAAAACCCAAAGTATAAGGAAAACAAAGGCAGGTCGGGGTCCTGTCTTGCTATTCAAGTTGAGCTGCACTTGGTGTTGTATAAGCATCTTGGACATAACAGGAAAAAGGGGAACAAGAGGGCCCCATGGTGGGCATTGCCTATCAACCTGAGTCTTGGTTTCTCTATTCATAGTCTTACAGATTCCCCCAAAAGAAATGTATATAATAAAAACAAACAAGGCAGAAGATGCTGGAGCCAGATCCTTAGGAAGCCTGCTTCCTACTTTAAAACTTTGGGATAAATACAATGAAGTAGTGTGTGTGTGTGTGTGTGTGTGGGGGGGGGTAATGCTGAAAAAAGACCAGTCCAAGAACAGAACTTTCATTGGTTAGTTTGATTTTAATTGTTTTTATTTTTATTAATGATTTAATAATGATTGACAGGCTTGTGGGATAAAGTTCTTGATTTTAATTTTATTTTGAGAAAGTCACATTGCCTCTCCAACCCTTGGCTCTTTTATATAAATGGAATCAGATTGGCTTTGGTTAATGAATTAGTATGTTTGAAAGTACTTTTTAAAAATTGTCAAGTGTTAGGAAAATGATGATAGCAATTATATTATTTTTATCCTTGAGATGGAGTAAGGAGCTCAGGTGAGATTTGGGGGAGATCAGAGGTAGAAGAGGGAATTGGGTGACAGGTATCACCCCCAGGGACAGATTCTGGGGAGATGCTGTCCCCCCAGCCACCTTTCCTGACCCAGAAGTAAGATGGGGAATGGGGTTCAGAGGGTTTCTTAGGAGACTCTGGATGCAGGCAGGATGACACAACAACCCTTACCTGCTGGTGTATAGCAAGGGCTGCTTCATGCACTTACTCTGATTCCCTCTGGTCAGGAATTTGCACAAGGCCAGCCAGTCAGTGTGGTGTGTTAATCTCTGCTTCATGGTGTGAGCTTCTCAGACCCTAAGTCTGTGGCCCCAGAGAGGGCAGTTTAGTCCCCACCTGCGTCCCAGACTCCTCTGGACAGCATCTTCATTCTCTTGCGGAAGCGGAAATACCTTTGTGGGAAGGATTCGGAAGTTTAAGAGTACCAATTCCTTGCCCAAGCAGGATCTTCCAAAGCCCCTCCGCCTTCCAGCTGCCCGTGGGCCTCTAGGAAGAATCACAGAGTGTAAGTAGAAAATGCTGCCTTCAGTTAGGGACGACTCTCCTTTGACTCCTCCTTTGAGATGCCAAACTATGTCTAATTACAAAGATGCTTTCTGTTTTGCTGAATAAATACAAACAAGGCCAGCATGATAGTGATAGCAATTCTAATTAGATGTTTGCTGCTGGAGTCTATCATTTCGTAGCTAAGGACATTCATGCCTAGGAACTGAACAAATGTGTATCCGGAGCACCGTGGTGTCTGTGTGACCATGTGTTGTCCTCACCAGACACTGCACAAGACAAAGCTCTCAGTCTGCTCCAGCCCTGAGGGCTCACCCTTTTCTCACCTGTCACCTTGCAGGTGGGTTGAACAGTCTGTAAGCCCTGAGCTTAGAGCTGCCTGAGGGTACTAGGTCTTCAGACTGCTGGGTGAAGTCATTCCAGAAGTCTTCCCCACTGGGGAGTCCATGGAGTCGGGGAGCCTGGTGGTGGAAGCTCTCAGAGATCTTTCCCACACAGTATGTCATATCCAGCATGTCCTTGACTAAGGTTTTGTTTTGAAGGGAAGGAAAAACATATAAACCCTTGTTACCCAGCAAGGGACACTATCTGTGTGGAGTTCTCTGCAGAGGCTCAGTTTCTTCCCACATCTCACAGATGTGACCTGCAGTTCATTGTTGTTCTGTGTGTCAGTTGGAGTGACTATGGGTATGTGTGTGTGTGTGATGTGTCCTGGGATGGAAGGGTGTCCTGTGCAGGGCAAGGTCCTGATTTTAAGACTAAGCTGTCAGGGTGAACTCTGATTACTTGTGAACCTGAGTCAGAGAAGCATACTGGAGAATCAATGAATGAAAGCAAATGGTGGTTGAGTGTTTGAAAATTTAATAATCTTTGTTGAGAATTTTGGTGACAGTGTGTGTGTGTGTGTGTCCTGAAATCAACCATAAAACTGAACTCCTTATTTATATCACTCAACTTGTGGTCAGATTGGTTTCTTTCTAACTTTGTTTTGCTTGGAGGAATTGCAGTTTCCAAGAGACTTCTAGGACTCCGCAGGCTGGAATCTTGATGTAGTGGAAGTTTCCACAGTGCAGTGGAATTCAGAGTCACAGCAGCTTGCCCTCCTAGTGACTTCATTATTTTTTAATATTCTGTTTATTTATTTTAATAATAAAGATACAGAATGGAAAACACACACGGGGGTGGGGGGGAGACAGAGAGGGAAGGAGGGAGAGTTGGAGGGGAAGAGAGAGGCAGAGAGGGAAGGAGGGAGAGAGAGAGAGAGAGAGAGAGAGAGAGAGAGAAGAGAGAAGAGGAGAGAGGGGGGGCAGCCCTCTGGCTTATAGTGATGGTGGGGATTGAATTTGGGACCTCAGAGCCTCAGACATGAAAGTCTTTTGCAGAACCACTATGCTGTCTCCCCAGACCAAATAGTGACTTTATGCTAAACATTAGGACCCAGAGTGGGTTAGAAGACTAGCTCACTGAAGTGTGTGCATGGCCCAGGCTTGAGCCCTGTCATTTAACAGCACATATTCTGGCATCGGGGAGCAGCACTTGTAAAGTTTTCCCCCTGCAGGGGGGGCCAGGGGTTTGAACCTGGGTCCATGCCCACTATAATGTATACACTTAACCAGGTGAGCTACCACCTGGCCTCTACAATCAGTTATCTCCGTGGGCCTTGTGACATGGGCACTGACTTTCTCAGTCCCTCTGAAGGCCAGCTGTATTTTCACCTGTAAAGGGAAGGGGCTTGCTGAGAAGGGGCTAACCCTGCCTACTGAGAACCCAGCGAGAGCAGAGCTTATATCTGTCCAGTCTCCTGATTCTTCCTGCCTGTTGGGAGCAGGACAGAGGGAGAGGACCATCTCACTCCCAGAATGCCTCACTGGCCAGGCACAGAGAGGCTTCTGGGACAAGCTAGGGTCCAATCTTCTGTCTCTCTTTTGGTCATCTCTGCACTGCTGTAGGTATATAGCAATCTGAGAGTCATGGACAAGAGAACAACCACGTCCAAGGGACTCTAAACTATTACTCAGTTAGCAGAGACTCCTGGACAAGCTGCTCTGGGTAGGCAGGGTTGTACCCAAGTGGCTATACACATTTTCAGGGGCACACAGTGGGGACAGTCAACATATTAGACCACTTAGTCTTTGGGAAAAGAGAAAGCATTCTAACCAATGGAAACGGGCTAACCCCAGAAGGATTCCCTGCTTTCTGTGTGTGGAACCAGACCCACAGGCCTCCCTTAGGTCTGATGGCTGTAGGGGACCATGTAGGAGAGGACCCCTATGACTGAAGCTCCCAGCTGCCTCCCCTCTGATAGTCCTGGCAAAGGAAAGGTGTCTCAGTGACATAGGTTGGCCCCAGGTCCCAACACCAAGTCCCCAGGTCCCCCCAGGAAGTCTGGGTGCAGAAGGAGACCTCCAGGTCAGAACTGTGAAAATTTTCATTTAAATGTAGATTTTGACTTTATGCTCCTGCTGAATTTGGAATGCTAATTAGAATGAGCACTGGGGTAATTTAAAATGCCGAACATTTGCAGATTTGACATTTTATTTCTCTTTCTCTCTTGCTCTTTTTTTTTTTCCTGGTTGGAAGACTTTTTTCTCTTTTTCCTCCTCCAGTTGTGTTGAAAGTTTACAATGAAACTCAGATTGCTCCCTCTTTAAAACTGAACATCAGGAAAGTTCAGTGAAAGGGATTATGGGGAACGGATTTCCATGACTGCCCCAGTAAGAACTCAGATTTTAGAGGAAGAGGTCTATCAGTTTCCCAGGGAAGCCAGGCCACACTGGTATTTCAGGGAGCATCTGAGGCAGGGCCCACAGAGGTTTGGTGACACAGTTCTGTGGAGGGCTCACTTTGATGAGCCGTTTCAAAGAAGTCACTCTGGAGCAGTGTGTAAAGGCTGACTACACACTTCCCAGCACCTTCTGCTTCCACATTCTTGGGTCTTGCTTTCAGGATCCTATCCATGTTGCAGCATGTCCTGCGTTTCTGTCCCCTTTTCACAATGTGTGTCTCTTATTCTCACATGTTCTTTGCTACAACACATCTCTAGCTGAGCAGAACACCGAGAGGATGGAGATTATCCTCTCCAAAGATATGGACTCTGGATTCTGGGACAGATGACTTACCAAATAAATCAGAAGCAAACAACCATGATGAAAAGAACATGGAAAAAAAATCTCATTGCAAATTAACAATAAGGTTTACTAGTAAACAAGTTTTCTCTGCCATTTTATTTATGAAATACATATTTATTTAATATGTATTAAACATTTTCCTTAATATTAAAACATTGATCACCTAGTAACCTACAATTATGAGACCTATGTTTTTATTTAATATGAATATGGAAATAGTTATCAATTATATTTTGTTAATTTGTTAGAGACAGAGAGAAGTAAGGAGGAAGCAGAGACAGAGAGGGAGAGAGAAAGAGAGACACCTGCAGCACTGCTTCACTGCTCAGGAAACTTCCTCCATGCAGTGCTGGGAAATTGTGCAGATGCAGTCACATCTGCCATGTTGTCCCCTCAGGCTACTGCTAGTTCCCGTGAGAGTTGGGACATTCTCAGAGTGCCAGTTCCTCCATGTTGTGCCCTCAGGGCATTGTCTATATCCCCATGATATTTGGAGTGCTTTGGTCACTCCTCCCCTTTCCCATTCTCATGAGAATTATTATCCTATCCTGGAGTGCTATGGTTACGCCTCCCCATTCCCATTCTCACGAGAGTTCTTATCCTATCCCGGAGTGCTATGGTTATGCCTCCCCCTTCCCATTCTCAAGAAAGCTGCTCCTATAAAATCCCTTCTTCTTCCGTACCTCACTCTCTTGCCAGCACTTCACTCTGGTGTTCAGACGCAGGAAAGGTTACTGCATGAGGCGGCCATTTTCGCTACCTCCACATGGCCCAACCTGCTTCTCTAGCACCCAACTCTGAGGTGCCAGCTCAAATAAAGATTTGTGTTCCCTCTTCACTCTGGACCTCCTCTCTCTCTTCTCCGCGGCCCACGCACAACAACAATGCAGGAGGGACTGAGCTTGTATCTGGTCCCACAGGTACTGTGACATGTATGGTCTCCTGGGTGTACTACTGCCTGGCCATCTCTGCCTCTTTATAATGATAGTTGACTTCTCTCAGCTTTCTGTTCTCTGTACTCTCTGATACAGCTTCCAAGAAGCTTCTTATACCTCTTCCCATACTTTGCCTGTTGCAAATTCTTTCACAGGCCCATTAGGTCAACTATCTGCAAATACATCTTATGTTTCCTTTATAGGAGCATAGAGCCATACAAGGATTGTGAGCCAATAGCCACACTGTGATGGGAAACCTGTGGTCTCCCTCTCTCTGGATTTTGTTCCTATTTGATGAAAGGAACATTCTCCTTTTCTTTCCCATGAGATTGTATTCACCTAGCTCTGGCGAAAACTCCTCTCTCCCTGCTGTCTACCTCCAATGCTTTTAAAGCCTTTATGAGGGTGTCTTGGCATGTGGGGTGGAGTCAGATATTACTGAATTATTTTCATTTCCCATCTCTCTGGATGAATAGCCTGTCGTATGCTTTACATTGGTTTGTTCTAGCCCTCCCCCGCCAAGAGAATTGGATCAGTCCAGTTAATTTCGCGGGCCCGCTTGGCCCTGCCCCAAGGAACCCCGAGAGAGAGTTCCTGAGTTCGAGAGTTGCAGAGGAAGAGAGAGTGCTTGTGCCGCTGCAAAGAGACAGCAGAGTTCTGTTTGGTGATTAGTTTGTCTTAGTTTATGAATTGTTGTTCCTGGATAAAGAAATACAGCTTCCCTGCCCAGCCGTTGTCTCCGAGTCACTGTTACCCACCCGGCTGGAGCCTACAAATATTTTAACAACAAATGGCGCCCACGTGGACCT